>NW_003307552.1:332241-386088 GCF_000143455.1 Volvox carteri f. nagariensis | reverse complement strand
CACCACGATGCCCAGGACGCTCCTGCCAATGAAGTCCATCGCCGTGACGCCGCACGGCACATGCTTCTTGCGGCCGTATGACGCCGACGTGGACTGCACAATCTCGTTCGCGCGCGCGCTGGGCAACGCCACACATTCCGGAGCGGGAATGCCAGGGCCCAGCCATGAATGACATGCCGCCGAATGATGTCGAACATGGCCGCCGTGGCCACATCCCTCATGGCAGACCTCGCCTGCTGCCCATCCTCCGCGTGCACCTCAGTGATGTACTCAACGGTCTCTGCCTCTTCTGGGCACGCCGCTGATACTACATTACACAGCACGGCGAGCGACATCGTGCAATTGTCCATTACCGACGCCAACCGCGCCAGCCGCTCCAGATCTGCGTTCGCCACCGCCTGCAGCATTTCAAAGGGCTCGCTCACAACTTGCAATGCGAGCGTCTCCAACATTCCAGTGTGCAGACGGTGAATTGCGCGCTGGAAACCGCGAACGTTACTTACTGCCATTCTTTGAAGTGCTGGTATGCGTCCACGCAAAGTTATGACAGTACTCCGCTGGCTTTCTTTTTTTAAAGGCACATTTATACTTTTGTGTCATGCCCCTCCTCGGCTTTATACACCCCGCACTACGTCCTGTGCCTTTTCGGGCCTCGCGTTCTTCCACGTCGTCCCTTCGGCAGCTTTGCCCGACGTACCATCTGGCCTTCAGGTTGCAATGTTCATCAACTCCTGCACCGCACCTCCCGATTGCAACTCCTCGGCGCTACGCTCGCTGTTGCCGCGGTTGCTGGCAGTGGCCGGCAGTTGCCGGCGGATGCCTTTGCCAGCCGGAGCACAGCCATATTGCGCTTTGCGTTCTTTCGCATGCACCGAAGCTACATGCCGACGTGGCATCGTTCTCGTCCGCGTGTGCTTCATTGCGAATTGTCTGGTTCTGCTCTGGATCGCTAACATTGCGCAGAGCGTTCATGTGCCCAGACCGCGCTGGCCAGCCGGGGCTCTTACTTCGCTAAAGAGGCCCGTAAAGAGGCCCGTTTCCCAACAATTCCTCACGTCCTTACAGTTGCACAACGCCGTCAGCACCATGTCCCCAGTCCCGTCTCCTCACCACCTAACGCACTTTACTTCAGTTCATGCATTACACACCAATCCTGTCCGAACTCGCGTTCCCAACGAGATGCACGCCGACGAGATGCACGTCGCTCCTGCCTTGCAACTGCTTTTTGCTCGGCTCGGCGCAACGCAACGCGCCGCTTTCACATTTCGGCATGACCACCTGCCATGTCCATGGCGCTTTATTCATTTCCGCATACAACTTGTCCCAGCGCCCCACCCGTTGGCGCAACTGCCGTCGCCCATCCTCGCCATGCGAAGACGTACAGACCGCGCTTCGACGCCCTTCAGATTCAGCCCGCCCCCTTGACGCATCCCGTTTGTACGATGCCGCAACTTGTATAAATGCCAGCCTGTGTCGCCTTCTTTTTCACACATTCTCCTGCTTCCTTTTTTTGGCTTTTGAGCCAAATACCGAAAGTTGCGGACGGTAACCAGCCAGCCTGTCGCTTCGCGGACACCTGTTCTACTGTTGCAAACTCGCACAACATGCCTCCGAAAATGGCACGCCAGTCACAAGTCCCACCTCAGACCCTTTCGCCCGTCAACTTGGGCGCTTACGGCACGCCTTCATCATCTGCCGTCGACCTCTTCCGCCGGCACCGCAGCCAAGCCGCCCGTCATCATAGCTGACCTGTGGGCGCAGCTGGCAGCGATCGCTCCTCGCTGGCCAGGGTGCCCAAACGGCCGCTCACCTTCAAGTAAGCGCCTCATCTTCCGGTACTAGTACACGCCTTGCCGCGCTGCACCTTACCGATCAGGCGCACCCATGCGCCTATCTGGCTGTCCCATGCAACTACCATCTTGACACGCCCTGCTGCTGCCCCTCGAACCGTCAGGCAGCAACTGCTCTTGGGAAGCATGGGATGTCACGACGAGGACGTCCTACACGGCCCCCACACCAACGCCGAGTTCAACGTGCTCCTGTCCGAGGGCCGAAAGTACATGGACGAGTTCCAGGCGCAGCACGGCGCCAAGCCCGCCAGCAGTAAGACGTCCTACCTTGCTGCCCATTGCTCGCTTGCACCAGCTGCCGTCCCTCGTGCCCGCTTTCCAACTGGCCAGCCACAGGGTCTGTACCTGTCACGCCCCGCCCCTGCATGCCTTCACTTCCGCCCCGCCATCCCGCCAACCTCACATCCACCCTCCCGCCCTCCATGCCCGTGCAGCGTTCTTGTACAACGTGACGGCGGAGATACACGACAGGGACATGCCGGACCGAATGATGGCCATGCACGCGGCGGTCATGCAGCTGTGGATTGCAGCTGCCGGCAGCCTGCGTGCAGATACAGCCATTGAGCTATTTTACGATTACGGCATGGAAGCCGGCACCGTCCTCAAGGCGGACCAAGACTTTGCACGCTCGGTGCTGACCGCTGCACAGCAGGCGCGAGCGTCGGGCGCCCTCCTGGCCACCACCACGCCAGCCAAGCGAGCCGCAACCAGCCCTGCCGAGCCACATACCAGTGCCCCCGCCCGCACGTGACTATATACCATCACGTGCGCACCGACCGGCAGGGTATACGTCGGCCAGTCCCGGGACCCTCAACGGTGATTCCAAGCTCATGCCCGTAACCCACCCAGCTGGATGAAGGACGACGCCCGCCGCTACCAACCCTTCCGAGATCACTTCACCCTCACGCGCCTCATGTCCACAGCCAATCCTGCTCTGGCCCAAAAGATGGAGGCCCTCTACATCGCGCAGTTCAAGGCCCGGGGGCCGGGCGGCTACAATGTGCTGCACGGGCCGCCTTCCGCCAGCCCGGCCTTCTCCGCCATGAGCCGGCAACACGCCAGCAGCGCCCACACGCCCACTGCCGTCACAGTCCAAGACGATGACGCCTCTGCCACGCTTGCCTAGCCCACACAGCAACTGGACACTTAACGCTTGACGGATAGAGTCCCACAAGTTCGGCGCTAGGCTTCTGGACATTGAGCGGTGCTGTTGAATTTGGGCACGGTGGCACTTAGAGTTTCATTCACGGTGCATACATGTCCGAACTTAACTCGTGTGTGAACGGAAGCTGCTGCCCATACGGACAGCAGCGCTTGAGATGGTCTATTGCGTCAGCGTTCGGAGTTAAAGGAGAGCCCGCTGCGCTCCTTTCTATGTTCGGAGTTAAAGGAGAGCCCGCTGCGCTCCTTTCTATGTCCGCTCGTCGCGTGCTCGGGGGCAAGTTGATAGGGGGCAAGTTGGTAGCGTGCGAGTTCATCATCATGTTGCCTGTTCTGGCATGGCCATTCACGCGCGACAGAAACTTGAACCTGGGCCTTCTTCTTCGTTCCTACATCATACCGAGAACCGACGCGACGTGACCTGTGCACGCGCTGTCCTGTGGGGCTGTTCTTGTTCTCCTGGTTGTGGTTCCTGTTGTTCTTGCATACGCGCGCGCGACAACATGAGTGCATGTACATTGCGCCGTGCGCTAAACGCCCTGTAAACTGCTTCGACGCTAATCTCACATTCCAATATGCCACTGCACTTTCCTCTCCAGCCTGGCCACATTCTCTTCCTCGCAAACGTACTTGGGCACCTTACAATACAACACCATACGTGCTTTGGAAACGCGGGCAGCTGCTTCACAAGGACCCCCCTCTTTCCCGTATTGACTCATGTTAAGAGAACAAAACAGGAAATGTGTGGGTGGATTGCGTGCTGCATCCCTCCAATCAGGGCCGAAGTCGGCAATAGGCTCGCCACCAGCTATGTCGGTACGGCGACTAAGGCTCAAGGTGGCCGACTTACTATTATTTTTATTACCTTATGGCCAGTAACTGGCTCATCTGGAAAGTCCAACCTCAAGCAGTGTGAAGAATTTTGTATCAGGGACATGCACTTACTATTGCGAGAGTACGCATAATAGTAAATGTGTGCATAGGTTGATGTGACGAAAAGGACACATTTCTTGCCAGGGAACGAGCCGAAACTTGACCAGGTCTGCGGAAACTTTTCGTAATCGGGAGGCCCTTTGCGGAAAGGCTGCGGAAACTGCGGAAAGCTGCGAAAACTATAAAATGAATATGTAACGATGTTTTTTACCTCTTCTCAGTGTGGCGATAACATGGACAGTCTGAAACCAGCTTGTGGCAGTGCGGTTCTGTCCGCACGCCTCACGGACAAGTCAATGCTGACTGTGCATTAATCCAGTAATCGTCCAAACAATATGAATTCAAAATAAAAAAATCAAAAGGAATAAAAAAGGCGAGAGGGCTAAAGTATCTAAAAATGGCACCGCACAACGATAACTGCAACGACGTGGCTCTGTTCAACTTCAACCACGTTTACGGACATTGTGGAATCAATTATCAAAAACCCTTCTTCTGAGCAGAAACACAGTCAATCTCTATGACTTCGGCAGCCCCCAGGTCGGGGCCAGTGGTTGTTGACATTTGACTTAATCTAATAACTCCATAGAGTAAAACGCAGTCTTTAAATGGCGAACGCATGCCTGGAATCTGTTTTTCAATTTCCGCCGTACAGCAAACGCGGAAATGCGGATTCTCTTTCCGCATTTGCGCCAATCTGGGCTTCGCTGCGGAAAGCGTGACGAAACCTATTTCCGCAGGTTTCCGTTTCCGCAGGTTTCCGTTTCGGCTCGTTCCCTGTTTCTTGCATAGGCGCTGTGTACATAAGCTTACAGTAATTAAAAAATACCTGATTTCAAAGCCGCGTACAGCAAGCATCGTCGCCGGTAGGCTTGTATTCAGGAATGTTGCCTATGATATTAGGCCAATGGTATCCAAAGATAAATCCGTCTGCATGTTCTTCACGCCCTGGCAACAATGGCAAAAACGTACTGACAGCCCAACCATGCAATAAGGAACGATCGCACGTTTATCTTTAAACGTTCTTGCCGCTTGTGCTGCTCGTGTAACCCCTCTTAGAAGCGATGCAGTAATGCCTGCTCAGGAACCGCCGAATCTCCACATACAGCACGTACACGGAAAGGACGGGCTCCCAAGGGTCGGCCCATTAAAATTCTGCGACACGATGCTCATTGTGCAACGCAAGTGGGACAGTGTGGAACCAACAAGGAATGGTTTGCGCAGCCAGGGCTTTCCATGCGCTTCAGGGCGCCTATATACCCGACGAAAACCCTGACAGGTGATATGGTGATATGGGATCTGTAATTGTTGTCCATTAAATCCCAACAATGGACAACAATAATTGTGTTCTGATAGACTACATATATTTCGGCATTTCTGATCTGCCCAGCATGGTACGGTGGCCGAGTGGTCTAAGGCGTAGGATTAAGGCTCCTATCCGCAAGGGCGCAGGTTCAAATCCTGCCCGTATCAATTTATGTCTTGCAATGAAATGATTTCACGTTACTCCGCAAGTATTTTTCCCGCCATGTCACAAGCCTCCGGGCGTAAGGTAGCAATGTCGATTTAATAACATTGCCTGTTTAACACTTACAGCAATGCATGTCTGCTGTTGTCCAATTTTGTGGGCTTGTTTGGGCCGCGTCTTTTCCTTCCGTCTTCAGGTATTTAATTGTCCAGTTGCAAATTATCGCACTCTGGCCGTGTACTAAAAACCGTATCACCTCCACACCTACACCATCACTCAATACCGCCGTCTTCCTCGCGTCCTCCTTTCCGCTGCAGCTTCTTTTTACTTCCTCGGTCTCCCTCCCCGGCCTCGTCACCCCGTCGCTTGCCATTCTTTCTAGGCTTCTGCTCCTCGTCCTGCGCCGTTCCGGTCTCTTGCCGCTGCTTTTTTCTGCGACCCACATCCTCCGTTTCCAAGTCCACCTCCGGCGCCAGGAAGGCCGACACACCGCCCTTCTTGCCATGGCCGTCTGCTGCACCCGCGGCACCCGCCGTGCCAGCCTGGGCTTTTTTCTTGAGTGACTCGGCCAAAACCCGCACGTCCTCGCCACCCTGTTTGGACTGCTCTTGTTGCTGCTGAACTCCACCGCTGCCGCGCCCCGTCGTGGAGGGGCCATTTTCCTGCATGAGGCGGGGCCGAAAAAAAGCCTCACTTCGCAGCACATGAAGCGCCCCGATAGGTCCATCACCCGACCCAGTGCCCGCACACGCCGCTGCGCCCGGCTGCACGGCCCGGCTGCACTCTTACCTTGGGCGCGATGAACGCTGCCTGCCGCTGCCGCAGCCGCTCCGCCGTACGTGCCTCCTGTGCCGCATCCTTGGCAGCCCGCGCGCGCTCACGCTTCTGCTCTTCTGATAAGAAGTACTCTCCGCTCTCCAACGCCAGATCCAGCTTGGAGGGCGGCATGGGCGGCGGGAAGGGCGTGTAGACCTTCTTTGCCTCCTCGCCGGCCTTGTTCGCGGCCTCCTCCGGCTTCTTGCGCTTTACGTTCTTCTTCTTGAACTTGGGCAAGAACCTGCACCACCCGTCAAGCAGTTAGGCGTTGTAAAGCGAATCTCAGCTGTTTCTAGTCCAGGATGCCCAGGTCACTTCGTGTGCTCGCTGTATGCGGCACGTCGACAGGAAACGGCTCCTGTTAATACGAGCAGCAGCATATATCGTATCTTCGAAGGGGTGGTATGGATTTCGCTCATCTCCCCATAGTCATCTCCCCATAGTCACCTCCCCATAGTCATCTCCCCATAGTCACATCTAAACTTTTGCCTCGGTCCGATCCGCGGCCTAGCCCAGGTGCCACGAGCGTCCGGACGAGGCAACAACCGCATGACTCCGTCCCCACGGGTTTCCAACCACGCAACCCCGATCTTCCCGCGCACCGGTCCCAGTTTTCGGTCGCCAACGCCGGGTCTTTGGCCAGCTCGCGCTTGATCATCAGGGTCTTGATATGGTAGATGGGGTGGATGTTCTTAATGCAGTCCTCGACCACCTTACGGATCTGCTTCAAACCCTTGTATGGCCCCATCGCCGCCACGGTGTTGCCTAGAGGGGACAGTAGGAGAGTGGAGGGGCTAGGGGCGCGTGGGCAGATGGCCGGGGAGCGTGCAGCGGCGAAATCCAAATGCAGGCAGCGCGCAATCACCGGCGGCGGTCACCAGGGGGTGCAACAGCTCCAGGGGGGTGCTGCTGCACCCTGCGAGCCAACGACCTGACGCTGTTCCATCAAGTTGTGGACTGCGCCACGTATCCACACGCACACGCACACATCCATACATTTACTAAACACATCCACCGACACCCACACCACACCACATCTCGCCGCACATCCAGAGCTACTGCGCTTGGTACGGTTCTGGATGAAAGGTGAAATATATTTAATAATGAGCACTAAACTAAGCGTGTACATCCCGCATCCATACGCAAGCGCAAGCAGCCATTCACCATGCACTCCGTACGGCCCTAGAGTCTCCTTTCCCAAGTCGCAATAATTTCGAGTAAAGAAAAACTGCCATGGCAGCTCCAGCGCCATAACATCTCCTTATCCGCGCTAAGCAGCCCTGCGGCCCCACACACCCCTAGGTCACACCCCAGCCGCGAGCACACCTTGCACAAGCATGTAGCAACCCGTTAGGAGCTCCAGCGCCTTTAACGTGCTGCCGTTGGGCCCTATGAGGCGCTGTCGCCGCTTCACAAACTTCTCCTGCGAGCACAATAATGATATCACGCATCAATTATTTTCAGGCAAACGGAAAGAGGGATGAGGGGATGAGGGCCGCACACCGTTGTAATCGACGGGGCTGCATGCGCCGTTGAGAGTCGACGACGCATTTCACAACCCCAGCAGGTCCCTTCTCTTCTAATTGCTCTACACCCCCCGAATGCATAAAAGACTAAACGGGTGCTTTGCTGCAGCTGGGTTCTAGGTTCAAGCTTTACACAGCAGACAACCGCAACCTCCGTCCAAGTCGCATGAAGTCGCACAAATGCACCGCGGCCGCACCTTGTTGCGGATAAGTCCTGAGATTTTGATGATGTCGCACTGCATGTCGTCCTGCATGAACGAAGACGAACACGAGCGCAAGCAGCAGCAGCAGCAGCAGCAGCAGCGGCACAGGCCAACGAAGAGTCAAGGTCGTATGAACCCCAGCGGAAAAACGGAATAGCGCTGTACACGCGTCACAGCGACACGGCTACAGGAAGGCGTCCAAGCCACGCTGGCATAGGACGTGCTTCGCATGGTCCCGCTAAACCAGTTCCCAGGTCCCCTCCAACCTGCAAGGCGGCCAAGCAGCACCCATATACCAGTCCAAACGTCCACAGGCACTGGGCAAAAGGGCGGCCCATGACTACGGCTGCTTGGGCTCGTACTGGACCAGCAACTACTATCCTGTGTGGTATGTCTGAAGGTGTCTGGGCTGGGCTGGTCAGGGTGTCTGGGCTGAAGCCCAGAGCCCAGCGCTAAGCCTTTCCATGAAATCCTGCCCGAGCCACCGTAACGCAAGCGCATTATCATCCAGATGGAAGCACATCGTCCCATCACTACCACATCCCTATGACGTTCCATTCATTCTTCCACGAGAGGCAAGGGACAACAATAAACCATTCTTTCGCACGAATATGGAGGTGCTCCCTTACGGCTTTTTCTTCTCTCCTGCCTCAGGGATCACGCGTCCTCCCCCTCGTTTCCTGCCGCGAACAACCATAGCGTTCCGTTCCATAGAGGTTTAGGAAGCACACTGTACCCCACCGCTTTCGACTCCCGTCCCGTCCCGGCCGACCACCGGTGCCGCACTTCACCTGCAAGATCTTCAGGGCCTGAGGAGCAGGCACGGACCTAGCCAGCAGCTTGATGAGGTCGCGTGCCTTGATAATGGCGAAGGGGTCCCAGGTTTTGCGGGTGGTGCGAACGGTCATGGAGCCCTCCACCAGGTTCAGCTCGCAGCCTATCCCCACATCCTGCGTGCATGCGTAAGTGCGCGCGTGTGCATACGCGCGCGTACATATACGCGTCAAGTGGAGGGCAAAAGCCAGAGGAGGAGAGGAGGACGGGTGAGCACAGGCGCGTGACATTTAGGTGCCGTGAACCCAGGGCGCCACTAACCCCGCACCATGCACCCCCCAGACCCCCGGTTTCAAGTGGATGGCCCCCGCCTTTTCGCGACTACCGCGCTTCGCAGCTGGGCATGGCATTTGCCGGGACAGTGTCCGACTACGGTGTTCGTGACAAGGTGCCTCCCAGTGGCTATCCTCCAGCGTCAGGGCGGCGGTTCAAGAGCACAAAAGTGAAATTTGACATGCTAGCGAGCGCAACCACCGCCTTTGCTGACATAACGGGGCAGCCGCCAAGGCACCAGACACTGCAGCGACAAACCATACACCCGCCCCGGGCGCCACCCTCCCTAAGCCTCTCCTACCTTGAGCGCTTTCGTCACCGCCGGCCAGACCTCTCGGAGGTACTTTTCTGCAGGCCAGAGGACAAGGCAGGACACAGCAGGGGGCTCTGAGCACGCGCAGCTGCCGATAGGACGACCGAAGAACGCCGCCACAGCGGGATCCGAGAGGACGCATGTGCTCAAGAGCAGCCATTGTTACATTCAAACACAGGCAAAAGATCTCCGCACCGCCGGGACGCGGTGGGGCGGATCTTCACATATCTTCACCTCAACCATGCCTAGCCATAGTCTTGTTTCGGTCCGTTGGCACTGCTTATTAAAGCAGAGGCTTTCCGCAAAGGGCTTTCCCCGCAAGCAAGCGCCCTGAGGGCGCTGGATGATCTACATCTGGACATCAGACTGGGGGAACCGAAGGAACGTACCACACAAGAGGCCTTTCCCCAAGAGGTTTTCGGTCCCATGACTCCTGACCCCAATCCGCTTTTGCTCATGAGAGGACCTGCAGCCCGTGCATATGCTTACGTTTGGTACATAGGCCCCACGGGCTATATATTATAGCCATCATGCATCCAACCACGCCAACTCCTTTGCATCCCCTGGCCATCGCGCTAATAATGTCGCTTTTGGTTCCGGCCGGCTATCAGGGCGTTGGGGGCATGGGTACGGTACCCCATTGCTCCACTGAGACATGTGCTTTCCTCGGACAGCCTGCTGATGGCGCCGTAACGGAAACACGCTGCTGCCAATGTTGGGTTTGCTCCTTGAGCCCAGGGCGTCGTACCTCGGTACTTTGGGAAGAGGGTGGCGAAGGAGCTCTCCTCAAGCAGGCCGCTTGGATTATCCTCAGGTTTAAAGGGCTCTACTTTCCAGTGATCAATTCCCTCATGGTCCCATGGCTTGTCTCGCCGGTGCTGGGCAGCGACGGTTGGGTAACGAAGCAAGCACGAGGCCCCAAGAAGGGCATTTCAATCGTGCGAAAAAATGTCAAGAGACGATAGTGATACGATGCAGATGCTTGCAAGTCACCGTAGGGATGCTGTCATAAGCTCGGCAGGTGCCAGTCAAGAATGAGTGGCCCAAAACGTAATTATAACATCAGCTCCCAGGACAATTCAACGCAGGACGATTAATAAATTATGCAGCTATCGAGCTAGGCAGCGCACGATGACCGGTTGGGAAATGCATACAGATTTGCGCTTTCAGGGTGGTTGCACGGTTATTAAGCGGAACAAAATTTTTTAACATTTTTAATGAGGCACCCGCTGGTGGAGCTAGGCATTTTCAGGTCTAAATGCAATGAATAGAGTTAACACAAGTATGCTTGGGCATTCAGTAGCTTCTCGAAAGCCGCCGTCGCCGCCCGTAAAGGACAAGAAGGCTAACGATAACAGCGTGAAACTGCCAGATACACGAGCATAGACTTTCCATTGTAGAAAAATGCCATGTGATTCCGAGGGGAGTAGACACACACCTTTCCTTTCTTCTTGCCTCCCTCCGCAGGCGTTGTGTCTCCTTCAGGGCCCCTTTCGGCCTCTTCAGTACTCATCTTGTTCAAGTAAAACCTATCTTCGTTTTTCACGACTTCGGAAAGGGAAATCCTAAAGCACATCCATGGGTTACACAGTAGTTAGGTCTTCGTGGTGATAAATGCGTTAAGGAAATGAGCAGTTGTAGGGACTGGGATAATCGATGCCCGCCTACAAGCTTGGTGACAGCATGGAAAGTGGTTAGGAAACGGTTTGACGTACGCCTGAATTCAACTCCTAGGCTTATGGGCCTCACCAGCGTCGGACAATGCACCTTTTTGAAGGTCCTCTCTAAGGAGTGACAGGCCATAGGTCCAGTGTACAGTGTTAAAACAAAGCAAGGTTTAGAACTTCTCTTAAATCGCGGGCAAGGATGTCGATGCTTGACGACCCCAACTTCGTTGGGCCTGAGGATGACGATGACATGGATGAGGCCAACCAGGTCTGTCTGTTGCAGAGCCTTTCCCTCATGGCCGCCTGGACCACCGCTGTCTCTACGTTCGATCAGAACCTCATGAATAGTCATGCTGATAATCAAAATATTCAAACTTGTTGCTAAGAATCCCTGACTACTTTTGGTTGGGGTCTTGTTCAGATTGGCGGAGACGAGGAGGACGATGCTGCCACTCAGGACGCCGAGACGGAGGATGTAGACTATGCCCCAGAGCATGGGGTGAGAAAGTAATAAAATTACTAGGAGCTCAGCCAGACCCGCATCAGTGGACCCCCTGCCGACCTCTTTGGCGCGAATCTGCTTCCCAACGCAGGACGATACGGTCCTCTCGCCAGCTAAACGAGAGGTTGCCCGAGCAGAGGCTGAGCGCCTTAAATCTCAGTCAAGGCAAAAGAAGGAATTGCTGGAGCGAATGAGGGAGCAGCAGAATGCTTTGGCCACCATGGGGGATGTGAGTCACGTCTATATATGCCATTGTTGATTCTGGACATATATGCTATCGATTGTGTTTCTCCATGCAGGCGGAGCGGGCCAGACACCGAATCAACTTCTTGCTGAAGCAAGCAGAAATCTTTCAGCACTTCGCGTCGGACTCAGCGATTAAGGAGGCAAAGAAGTATGTGGGGATGCCTCCGCTATGGGACAGGGTTTGGAGGCTTGGGGAAGTAGACGTGACTGGGGTGTTAGGGGCTGATGAACTATGACAACAGAGCTGCAGCTTGTCATGCATCATGGCCTCGGGCCTCTCCCCTACGCAGGGCCAAGGCGAAGGGGCGGGGGACGCGCAAGGAGGAGGACGAGGACGCGGAATTGCTCAAGGACGAGGACGACGGCGGTGTGAATGCGGGCCACCGCTTGCAGGTCCAGCCCTCCATCATCACGGGCGGGACGTTGCGCGAGTATCAGATGCAGGGTCTCAACTGGATGATCCATTTGTATGACAATGGCATCAACGGTATCCTCGCTGATGAGATGGTGAGCTAATTATCACTGTACTACATACATGTATTGCTGTTTGTCTCGGCGCGCCGCCAAACGGGATTACCGCGGCTCGGTGAACGTTTGCCACGCGCTGGGACACACAGTGGTGTATGGGTAATGGCACGTCGGTGCATCCATCGGGTATTCCACACCTCTGTCTCCAACCCGTGTTCTCCGATACACACCCTTCTCCGATACATCTTAACGTGTATCTTAACGTTCTCCGATACATTTTTGGTACCGCACTGTGGCGGCAGCCTCTGGAGATTGATAGCCCAACGCACTTTCACGCATCGAGCCTGGACGAGGTTTTTACTTCCTTCATGCCAGCCAGACAGCCTACTTCCGTTTGCCGAATCAGCAGTCAACCGGGTTCTGCGGTGCCGCGGTTGGGACACGGGATGACGCCGTAACCAGCTGATTGATATGGTGCTCGATTTTGGAAGCAGGCTAAGTCTCTGCGGAAATTATTACCTGCTTGGGCGCTCGCTACATGGGCGCTTCTGCTGCATGGTCTTGAAAGTGACAGCCGGTGGACTTCCGGGCGCCAGGGACCAGTAAAAGATTGCCAACGGCAGGCGGGCAGATGGACAGCTTCACCAGAATGTGCTTATGGCTAGGCCAGGGGCTAGGATGGCTGGCTTGGGCATGAAGATGCCTTTTGGGCAAATGGTCGTCGTCTAGGAATTCTCAACGAAGCGGTCGGTGCCCGGCAGCTGCCAGGGCGGAGGGACCCACGCCTTTCGCTTTGGGGCCATACGTAGGTCAAAGCATTTCATGTGGCGGTGACTTGGGCTGGAGCCACATTTAAAGGGCAGTTAAGACATGATGCTGCAGCCCACATGGTGCATGGGGTTGTGTCGGTGCGCACTGGAGTTGAATACTGAAGTGACATTTTGGACATGCATGGATCCAGCTATTCACTTACCCGGAGCCGTCTCTTTTGAGAATTTCATTTCACTTCCAGGGATCAGGACTGGGCATATGCTTCGGAAGCTATTAGGCGCCTGTAGCTCGTGCTTGCTGGGTCACTGGCGTAGCACTTGGACGGAGCCCATATTTCTGTACCTTAGCCTGCCTGCTTGACGGACATCTTGAGCAAACGGCCCTTCGGTAACTGGACGCCTCGCGTTTATCAAGACACCTTAACGTGTGCTTTTTCGTCATGTTTGCCGATTGCTGAATCCTAGCCGTCGCCCACAACGGTGTCCTCCCCATGCCGCGACCCGAATCCCTCACTTTTTTTTCTCAATACTGTTCTGTCGTGCTGCTGTTTGCCGCTCTCACAGGGTCTCGGCAAGACGCTGCAAACCATCTCCCTGGTGGCTTACCTGTATGAGTATCGTGGCATCACTGGGCCTCATATCGTCATTACGCCCAAATCCACGCTGGGTAACTGGGTCAACGAGTTCCGCCGCTTCTGCCCCATCATCCGTGTCACCAAGTTCCACGGCAACAATGAGGAGCGGGTGAGACGATGGGGATCGAGCCACTCAGTGATTAGCGAGGGGCTGTAATTTTTGGGAATTTATTGGGGATTTCTTGGGATTTTGATTGTGTAGACGGTATTTGTTGAGCGATGAGGCAGCTCAGACGCAGGAGCTTTCTTTATGCTTTGCGGTTTCTAAAAGCTTTCTCTCTACTTCTGCTGTTCTTCTTCATGGTAAATTGTATGCTTGCGGATGCTTGGATAGCGGCTAGCTGGTAACCGTGCCCCCCGGCCCCTCGCGTTACGGTTCTTCCCCTACCGAGTCGGTCCGCAGATGCACCAGAAGGAGTCGACCTGCGCGCCCGGGCGATTTGACGTGGTGGTGACGAGTTACGAGATGGTGATTAAGGAGAAAAACCACTTTAAGCGTTTCCACTGGCGCTACATCATCATTGACGAGGCGCATCGTATCAAGAACGAAAACTCACGTCTGTCGCAGGTGTGTGCTTCTGAGGATAGAAGCCGTTGCTGAAGAGGGCAAGGCAGAACAGAAGTGTCCGCATACAGTTGGTTGAAAAGTGGCAGGGAACAAATCGCGTTGTTTGTGGCTGTACCACTTCCTGACTCTTATCCTACCCTGTTTCTGTATTCCCCATACGACCGCATCCACAGGTGGTTAGGCAGCTTAAGACCAACTATCGGCTGCTCATCACAGGCACGCCGCTGCAGAACAACCTGCATGAGCTGTGGGCGCTGCTCAACTTCCTGTTGCCCGAGATTTTCAGCTCGGCGGAGAAGTTCGAGGAGTGGTTCAGCATGGGCGATGGAAGCAAGGAGAAGGAGGCGGAGGTGGTGCAGCAGCTGCATAAGGTCAGCGTGGCAGCTGCAGTGGGGAAGGACGAGTAGGACGTGTGCTGCCATCGGATTGTCAGGCCGGTGTTGGGCTACTCGGGTAGTTCGCGGGCTGGGGATTAAGTGACTTTACCGTCGTGCAGTTAGCGCGTACGACCTCGCGGGAATGCGAATTTTGCCCAGAGAGCGATGCGTGAGGACTCCTGGGACTTTCGGACCGGAAAATGAGGGGAAACGTGCTCCGTCCTGGACTGTATAAATGCAGGTGCTGCGCCCCTTCCTGCTGCGTCGTGTTAAGAGCGATGTGGAGCGCGGCCTGCCTCCCAAGAAGGAGACTATCCTCAAGATCGGCATGAGCGACATGCAAAAGAAATGGTGCATGGGGTCACCCTTCTCTGGGCGTGTGGGGCGTACGGGATTAGGACCTTCCACAAAAGGAACCGATGTCGCCGCCGGTTTAACAGAGGTCGCGCGAGTCCGGTTGTGGCACGGGCGCACGGTCATCTTTGACGACTAGGAAAGCCTGGAGATTCGGCGTGCTTGGCGTTGTCCGCCCCTCCGCCATACAGATGAGCTTTGCCTTCAACCGTTGCGACTTAGAACATGTAAACCTTTGCCGTCGCCCTCGGCTCTTGGGCCCCGACACACCCTGGTGGACCCCTGCTTACTCGGTCACGACGTCTCCGTCACGCTGCCCCTGCACCCTCAGGTACGCTGCGCTCCTACAGAAGGACATTGACGCGCTCAACGGCGGCGCCGACCGTGCCAAGCTGCTCAACGTTGTCATGCAGCTGCGCAAGTGCTGCAACCACCCATACCTCTTCCAAGGCGCTGAGCCGGGCCCGCCCTTCATCACTGGTACGATGAGGGGCTTGATGGGGGCCGCTGCCGGGAAGTAGACGAAAGTGTGGCTTCAACGGCTTCTGTCCGGGTTCTTTTACCGGTGCAGTAGGGAAGCGTTACTAGCCCGAGGTGTTGTCCAGGACGCTCTGTTGAACTCCCATAGGCTTCAGCAACCACTTTTAAAGCCGACTCCCAATCGCACAGGCGAGCACCTGATCGAGAACAGCGGCAAGCTGGTGCTGCTGGACAAGCTGCTGCCGCGCCTTAAGGAGCGCGACTCGCGTGTGCTCATCTTCAGCCAGATGACCCGCATGATCGACATCCTGGAGGACTACTGCCTGTACAGGTGCGTGCGACCTAGTTGCATCGAGTTTATCACATGCGGGCTTGTTGATGGTTTCGTAAAGGTAGTTCACCTTCACTCTTTCTATTATGTACCTAACAAGCAAGCACGAAAATGTGGCACAAAGAGCAACGAAAGTTGTACATGCGTAGGACGTGTTGGAAGGGAACATAGGTATTGTTAACTGTAAAACGATTAGTGCGATGTGCATGAGCAATATACTTCCCAAATGCTGTGTCAAATTGTAGGTGAGACTGGCATGGGTACGTGTCTTGTGTACATGAGATACTGACGCCCCATGTCACCGCGTCGCCCCATGTCGGTCGCAGCACCCAAAATGTTCCTCAATGCCCCACCTTTTTTGCGGAAACTCTTTGGCTGTTTCCCTCCAATGAATGTGCATAGGGGCTACGGCTACTGCCGCATCGATGGTAACACGGGTGGTGACGACCGTGACAACATGATTGACGAGTTCAACAAGCCGAACTCGTCCAAGTTTATCTTCCTGCTGTCCACTCGCGCCGGTGGTCTGGGCATCAACCTTGCCACGGCCGATATCGTCGTGCTCTATGACAGGTATGTGCCAGGAAGTCATGGGTGCCGGGCTTGCTTGTGATAGCTCGCGGGTTGCTCGAGGAAAGTTACTTTCTTTCGATTGAAACCGTTGCTGTCCCGCCATGCTTGCGGTCACTTGTGCCGCTTAAATGCATTTGCCTGAGCAGCTACCTTCACCACATACTAAGGATCTACTTTCCTCCCTTCCCATTTGACCATTCGCAGCGACTGGAACCCGCAGATGGACTTGCAGGTGAGGCAGGTTAACGGGTCGCTTTGGAGGTTGCTGCTACTGGTTGTCCTTCGTGCGCTTCTATCCCTTCTTAATCTTAAACCGGGAAGAAGAACTACACATGGGCCATGAGGGTGCTGAGTATCAAGGCCTCAAAGTAGAAGGACCTTTTTAGCACATTCTTTCAGAGAGCGGCTCCATGTTCGTCACCCTCTGTGCAAGTGTTCGCCATCAGTTTGCAACCACCAAACGCTATCTATTTTGCAACTGCACAGGCCATGGATCGTGCCCATCGTATCGGCCAGAAGAAGGAGGTGCAAGTCTTCCGCTTTTGCATCGAGAACTCGATTGAGGAGAAGGTGCGGTCTAGTTCTATACAGCAGGGTTCAGCACGGCGGCAGCACCCTGGTGCACGGCGGCTAGCTCTCGTCCTCCTGGCGCAGCCTTTATCTGAATTCACCTCTGGTGCCCTGAACTGCGTGCGGAAAGCCCGCGGACAACTTGATGTACCCATCCACTCCATATTCTTTACACGGCGCAGGTGATTGAGAAGGCCTACAAGAAGCTGCGCCTGGACGCGCTGGTCATCCAGCAGGGCCGCCTGACGGAGAACAACGCCACCAAAGTCAACAAGGACGACCTCATCAACATGGTCCGATACGGTGCCGAGCTGGTCTTCAGCAGCGACTCCTCCAACATCACGGACGCGGGTGCGTGCCACTGCAGCAGGCGCACTGTCGAGAGAGCAGCGCCGGCATTCGCCGAGGGCAGGGGCACTTGTGTGTGTCCTTGCATGTTTTGTTGTCGTCAAGGGCGTCCCCACGCTATGGTTCGTCGCGCAACTGGGAAATGTTGCTCTACCGGTTGTGTCGCCTGCGCGTTTCAATCATATGAAACATTAAGAGTACGTCATGGAGCATAAACCGCCTTGCTTCGCGCTCACCTGGAGGTTTATGATTTTCGGTCTGCGGCTTCGCAATTTGGCTGCCCATATCCCGTAGATATTGACGCCATCATCAAGAAGGGAGAGCGCGACACGGCGGACCTCAACCAGAAGATGCAGCAGTTCACGGAGAACGCTATGAAGTTCACCATGGATGGCGGCATTGCGTACGACTACAAGGACGAGGATGAGGGCGGCACCGACATCGGTGACCTCAAGGCCATCATGGGTGAGCAAGTGGAACTGTGAACTGTGGTTTTATAGGCATACAGCCGACATCTGTACTTGCTTATCATAACACCTTCCATGTTTGCGCTATCATTCG
Source organism: Volvox carteri f. nagariensis (assembly GCF_000143455.1). NCBI lineage: Eukaryota > Viridiplantae > Chlorophyta > Chlorophyceae > Chlamydomonadales > Volvocaceae > Volvox > Volvox carteri. The sequence continues at coordinate 368,264 of NW_003307552.1, read as the reverse complement.
ACATGTGCCATTCTCGGCGTCTTCTTGCTATAGGGGATGCCCAGGGTCATATGTCCTTTTTGGGTCCTTCTCCAGGACGGAGGAAAGCCCGATGCCTTAACCGTTGCCGTGATTACCGTAACCTGCTTGCTTCTCCCTCCCCAAGGCTCAAATTGGGTCGATCCGCCTAAGCGTGAGCGCAAGCGCCACCTGCTTAACTACAACGACGCCGAGTATTACAAGAACGCCATGAAGGCCGGCGCAAAGGGCGATCCACGCGGGCCCCGCCTGCCCAAGATGCCCGTGTTGCAGGACTTCCAGTTCTACAACGTGAGTTAAAACCGTACGTGCGAAACCGCCACGATAATTCTTGTGGATGGCATGCCGTGACTCATTGCATTCCTAAGGATGTGTTGGGATGGGCAATGAAACGCATTACAATTGGGTTGGGATGGTGGCAACGGAGTAGCGCACGGTCCGTGGATGGACAGCGACATCATCTACCGCGTGTATGCTGCAGGTGACGCGCATCCAGGAGCTGTACGAGAAGGAGCACCTGTATGAGACGCATAAGCACGCGATGGCGGCGAAGGAGGCCTCCCTCAAGAACCAGGGAGCGAGCGAGGAGGCGCTGGCGGAGGCGCTTACGCCCTCCGCGGACGACCCACAGCCGCTGACGGAGGAGGAACAGGCGGAGCGCGAGCAGCTGCTCGAGGACGGCTTCAAGGATTGGACCAAGAGGTAAGGGAGAGGGGCTGTGGGATATTGGCGCATGTTCCTCTTAATCCGTAAAACCAATTCGGTTGTCAGGAGTTCCATTGGGGGGATGGCGTTCGATTGGCGACTTACCGGATGGCGTCCGGGTTAGGGCTGAAGTTCGGCGTAGTAATGTCTGTCCAACTTCTTGATGTCAGCGCCTCAGTCCTGTTCCGTGTCCGGCTCTTGCCGTCTGCAGGGACTTCAACGCCTTTGTCCGAGCATGCGAGAAATACGGGCGAGAAAACATCCCGCAGATCGCTGCCGAGGTGGACGGCAAGACGGATGAGGAGGTCCACGCCTACGCCAAGGTGCGGTGGGACGGGGGCCTTCCCTCCCTGTGCGCAGTTTATCCCTTTACGCTTTGCTTGTTTGCTGCTATTCTGCCTTGTAGGTGTTCTGGAAGCGTTACCGCGAACTGAGCGACTGGGAGAAGGTCATCAAGAACATCGAGCGCGGTGAGCAGAAGATCCAGCGGCAGCAGGACATCATGAACGCTGTGGCTGCCAAGCTGGAGCGGTACAAGAACCCTTGGCAGGAGCTCAAGGTATGTCGGACGAAGGGTTGCGCGCAGCTGTAGTCTCAGCAGATCGCCTTCTGGGATCCTGATTTGCTTCGCGCCATCACCAACCGCCAGCCACTACGTGCCGGGCACACTTACCGCACCCGACTCGCGCTTGACAGGTGATGGCTCTTGGTGCTCCCTTTCTTTTGTCCGAGTACTTGCAACTTGCCCGCTGCAAGAGCTGCTGTTACAGAACTGCACTTGCTGCGCTGAACGTTCTTCTATATCGTGTTTGGGCCTTTCTTCGGATTTCTGGTCTTACCTCCGTCTTCTTACCTCCGTCCTCATGGTGGGGTGCCGCTCTGCAGATCCAGTACGGTGCCAACAAGGGCAAGGCGTACACCGAGGAGGAAGACCGCTTCATCCTGTGCATGGTGCATAAGCTTGGGTACGGCAACTGGGACGACCTCAAGGCGGAAATCCGCAAGAGCTGGCGCTTCCGGTTCGACTGGTTTTTCAAAAGCCGCACACCGCAAGAGCTGGGCCGCAGGTGCGTGGAGTTCTATTGTAACGGGATAAAGAATTTTTGACCTTCAGACTTACGGGCAGATCGGGAATCCAATATGGAGTATCAAGGTTACGTGATGCGAGTGCCCACATATCGGACGCGTAACATGACTCGAAGACCCATAAATCTGTGCTGAAAACACTTAAAAGACGAAATGGACCTTAGACGAAAAGCTCAATTGAGATTTACTCCCTTCTCACCCTCCGCTACTGCAGGTGCGAGACGCTTATCCGCCTGATTGAGAAGGAGAACGAGGACATGAAGGAGGAGACGGACAAGGGCACTCGGGGGCGGGGAGGCGGCGGTGGCGGTCGCGGTGGCGGCCGGGGAGGCCGTGGCGGGGGCGCAGCCGGCGCCGAGGGTGCGGGCACGGGCCGCAAGCGCAAGAGCACCGCAGCGGGGGCGTCCGCGGCGGCAACGCCAGCCATAGGCGGCACCCCACAGCCAGGCAGCGAGGATGGGTCACCACAGCCTCCAGACCGCAAGAAGGGCCGTGTATAAGAACACATTATAGAAACATACATGACCTGATGTGACACGACGTGACCTGACCTGACTCAACCTAACCTTTGTGGTGTGCGCTGCGTACGTTATTTGGATGTCGAGCGCTGATAGTCCTATTGCTGTCAGTCTGTCGCTGGTACTCTTCCCTAGCACGGGTGGCGCAGTAAGCGGCGAGATGCGATGAGGTAATGCTCGGCGGGAGGAAGGCTTGCCTGCACAGCTCGCGGGAGTTTCTCATGGACAACTCGGGGCCAGTCATCCGTTGCATCACGGCTGCGTTGATCAGGCCTTGGGCGATTCTGTGTGCTATTTTGATGGCACGCAGCCCAGCCTCAGCCCTCGACATGAAATGCAAAGACAACCTGCGGGGAGCTGTGCATTATGCGGCATGTTGGACTTGACTTATCGGCCATGTTGGCTGCCTTGACTGTTATTGATGTTGTGACCGAGATTACTGCGGCAGAGGGCGACCCATACAACGCCTATTGGGATCTACGATCCGAGTAAACACGGCCTGCCACCGCTTTACCACTCTCTCTGCCGCACTTGTGTCTTTCAACAACGTCGGACGAAGTACATAACTTGCTAGCATTCAGCAGCTTCTTGGCGCGAGCTTGTTGAAGGGTATTTGTGTTGTAAATCGGTTATTTTAGCGGGTAGAGTTGCATGGCTGCGGTGAAGCTGCTGTGGTGAAGCGCCATCACCGGCTGCCAACTGGCGAAAAGATTTGTGGCTGCCATTTGAGGCGGTTGTTGAGGTGTGTGCTTCTGCAAGTGGCCGCCATGGCAGGCCGGATGTGGAAAGCTCGTTGCGAACCTGAAGTGGATTTTCGACTGAATGCGAAGCAGGGAACTTTGTAGGACTTAACCTACAATAAAGGTTTTAGTATTGTGTACGGGCTCTGCTGCGGGCCTCCGCAAGTGGGTACTTGTCCATAGCATCCCGCTTCAATAGGAGTGCATGGTTTGGGGCGCAGCTCCAATGACATGGCAGCTAAGAACGTCTTGTAACGCTAGCGGGACATTTCGGTCGCGCATACCTCCCCTGTACGTTATCTGTTCCGCGCGACACCCTGCTGGGAAACTTGACCCAAGCCGAGACGAGCTGCCTGCGGAGCGACCCCTTAACATGAAGTCACTCGTCAGCAGCGTCTCTATCAAACACAGGGCAGGTTGGCGGATGTGGAGCCCTGTGGGCAATCGCCGTCCAGTGGGATGATCGACACGAGGCTGCTAGTACTGTATGGGCCGGGGATGAGGGTCGTTCACTCACCCTTGTATGTGGCACCCCAGACCGGGCCGCTCGAGGTTGGATAAGTTGGATAGGTGCTACGTGTCCATAGAAGCGGCAATAAAGGCTAAGTCGGGTGGCTACGGTTACCAGGGGTTACCTTTCTCGCGGTGTCCTAAGGGAGAGGATTGCGGCGAGTGCGCTGCAACTGCTTAGCGAATAGGGAGTTGAGGCGCCAATTAGCTTCGCCCACCAGCATAGGCCACGGCTAGCCTTCTGGAAATGGTGGGCCCCGGTTGAGTGAAGTCTTGCCATAAGCAGCCATGAAGGAGCTTTGACTCCTTCCTTTGAGCTGAAGGAGTCAAAGCAGCGCTGGAAGAGCTGAACCGTAGGCATGTGGAAGCGGAGACTCGAGGGGAAGCCCTGCTGTACCTGGCGGGTTCGGCAGCTGCACAGGCAGGGCAATCGGCGCGACCATTGCTTGCAGGGTGCGAGTGCAATGGATCAGAGAAGAGTAGTGGCCCAACCGATATCTCACATTTGCCTGACCTTGAACCCGCCGGCAGCCTAACAGGCTGTCATAAGCCTTCGGGACGCATCAGGCAATCGGCCGGCGAAGCTGCCTCAGCCGAAGGCGAACTACCGGGGGTCCGTATGCTAAGCATTCGGAAGCACCGCACCGGAGGCTCAGGAACGCGTTCTGGATGCAATGCGGGAGCGGGGCCTTCGGATAAGGACGAGCCGACGAGGAGGCGGAAGGGGTGGTAACAACGGAGCTGTATCTGAGCACGCTACTTCAGAGCGCGCCAGGTCGGGAAATGCCTGTGGAAATGCTCTTCGTAACATTTGAAACCAGCTCCGCACCGGCGCTTGCAGACTTGTTTCGGTCCTTGGTCAGGAAGGACGAGCGGGCTCAATTATCTTAAAAAAACTGCGGCTCCATCAGGTAGTTATGGGCCTATCATTCTCTTAAGACACGAATGATGCCGGCAAAAGTGCTAGCCAACCGCCCGGGGCCAGTGCTAGGGAGGGTGCCAACCCTGGAACAGTCGACGTTTCTCCCTGCATGCGTATATCGCTACCTTACATTGGATGCACATTCCTTCCTCCTGCTGAACTCTTGAGAGAGGTGGTAGCTGTAGCACACCAGAAGAGCTAAGCATCTGAAATCTACCTGCTTTTCGTCCCTCTTACAAGCCTAAGCGCAAACCACAGAATCTGATCATCTCGCGGAGAGCTGGCATCCGGAAACAGGGAACAGTACACGCATCCAAGATGCGCCTTCATACCCTTCCTGCAGGTCCATCTGGCGAGGGGCATATCTCTGTCCGTCTGTTTGTCTATCCGTCTGCCTGCGGTCTGTTTGTCCGTCTGTACGTCCATCAAGGACCGTCAGGCCTATCGCAATACACTTTTACCCACATACTTGCTCACTCAAGCACCCACACGCAAAGCTCACACAACCTCTCACCACCGCCAGCGTCCCGAACGCCATGAAAAATACCAGCACCCGGTACATGCGCTTCATTTGCATAATTTACTACTTCACTGCACGAGGACTTGCGACACGACTTTTGAAGATCGCGATTTCACACGCGTCACAAGCATTACAGTGTCGCTGCCCCCGGTCGTTTCGTCGCCCCTTTGTAAATCACCATCCGCGAGCCCTCCGACCGCGAAAGAAGGAAGTTCCTCTTTCCCGTCACCATCCAGTCGCACCCCCACCACCCGCTACAGGCACACCGCCCGTCCGCCGACGAAGCGCGCGCGGCAAGGCGGCCAGCAGCGACGCCGGCAGCGGTGCCGCCGCCTGCACCGCTGCCGGCGGCTGCGGCGGCTGCGGCGGCGGCGCCAGCCGCCGCAACAGCGCCTTCCCAAGCTCGACGCCCTCCGCGACCGCATTCATGCAAGCGCCCACAGCCGCCCGGGCCCTCCTCAGCACCGCCACCGCCTCCTTCGCATTCGCCGCCATCCGCCTCCGCGCGCCCTCGTCAGCGTCTATGCTACCGCTGTCGCTGTCATCATTATCATCATCATCATCATCATCGTCGGAGGAAGAGGAGGAAGAAGGGGAGGAGGACGAAGAAGGTGCAATAGGCGAGGAGTCCGTTCCAGGCTGCCGCCGCTTCCGACCCGGCTCCTTTCCCCGCCTCCACTGTGCAGCTGCGAGCTGCTCCGCTAGCCGCTGCCGTGCCAAGTACAGCTCGTACAGCACGTGTTGTGTGTAGAAGTTGCACGGGCCGAGCATCAAAACCGCCACTCGGGCGCGGTGCTGCAGGTGACCCAGCAACGCTCCATCCGGCGACCGCTGCACCGCTGCAGCTGCTGCATCCCCGCCGCCGCCGCCGCCGCTGCCGCCGCCGCCGCCGCCGCCCCACAGCATCGGCGGCTCCGAGAACGCGCCCGCCAGCCACCAGAGCGCACGTTCCCGCAGCTCTGGTTCGACCTTGTCTCGCCACAGCTCCAAGGCCGCCGCGCCGCCGTCATCACCGCCGCCGTCACCGCCATTTCCTCCCTGGGCCTCGCCCCTCGTGGCGTGCTCTTGCCGCCGCAGCCGCCGCAGGGCCGTCTGCAGCCCACTCGCCGGCCCCGCGGCAGCTGTGTTTCCCCCACCCGTTCCCCCGGGCTGGGCTTGGGGAGCTGTGGCGACCGGTGTGTTGTGGGGGGGGGGTTCGGGGGCGCCGATGTCGAAAGATGTGTGCTTTAATGGTCTGAGCCGCAAGGGGAGAAAGTGCCCGATATGTCACGTGAATGTGTGTGCACGTGTGTATGAGAAGAAGTCCAACAGCAAGGGGATGAACTTAAGGGGAACCCCTTTGGTAAGAGCTGTAGACAAGACGATGCAAGACGCGTTTGGGTGCCCCGAGGTCGGGTTCGGTTAAATTTGGGAGCGGCAGCAAAGCCAGGCCATCAAAGGCGCAGGTCTCAGCATCCACCGACGGCAATAAATTCGACAGTTGGGCACGTTCATGGCGGTGACTGCTGCACAACCAAACGTACCTGCTGGCGGCGTCGGCGCCGCCGCTTTCGCAAGCTTTGACAAGGTCGAGTCAAGCAACGCCCACACCTCCGCCTCGTACGGCGAGCTCAGTACACCCGTCGTACAGAGGTCCAGGTGCAGCAGGCAGCCTCGGACCAGTGCCAGGGAGCAGGAGCTGCAGTGGTCGCTGCTGCGTGCGAGACCTGACGACAAATGCGATCCATATGACCCATGGGTCACAGCATACCGGAGAGCGAAACAGGAAAAAGGGCAAAAAGACAAGAGAAAAGACAAGGGAGACACAGGACGGGCGGATGTTAACCCTAAGACCCGAACACACACATCCCTAAGGTTTGCCCCCAGGTTTGCCAATAGGGGGAAGTCGCCGCGGGGGAAAGAGCCAGTAAAGTAAAGTGGTAAAGTGGTAAAGTGGTTGTACCTCCTAATTACAGGGGGAAGGGGGAAAAGGGGATGTCGTACTAGAGGGGCCGGGCGGGGGGGGGTACGGGGCGGGCGGGAAAAAGGGCGTCGAAAACACACACACATACACACACATGCACAGTTCATCCGACACGGTCCTTTCCGCAAACGCGTCACCTTTGTATATGAAAAGTGCTTTAGCGAGAAACACAACACGAGACCCGTGCGGAGGGATGGGGGCGGGGAGGGAGAGGAAGGGGGACACACTCACCCGCCAGAGCTGCCGTACACAGTGGATCCGATTTCAGGGCCTGTAGCTGCATCTGGACGAGAGAATGGAGGTCCGTTAGAACGCTGTGGCTGTCAGCCGCGTTCAGCGCCGCTGATGTGGCCCTCTTGTTCCGGTTCTCCCGCCAAAGGTCCCTTTTTTTCTGAAGTTCCTTCTTCCTCTTCGCCTCCTCCTCCGCCCGCTGTCGTCTCCGCCTCCGCTCCTTCGCCTCCTGCCGCTTCTGTTCTTCGTCCTCCTCTTTCGCCTCTTCCTCTTCCTCCTCTTCCTCCTCCTGCTGCCGCCGCTTCCGTTTCTTTTCCTGCCGCTGCTCCTCCTCCTCCTCCTCCTCCTGCTGCTGCTGCTGCTGCTGCTGCTGCCGCCTCCGCGTTGACTTGCGAGTCGGTTGTGATGTGGACGGTCCCGGTCCCGCATCACCCGAGTCTTCGGCGGCTTCACCTGCCGCGGCGGCGCCCATTGCTGCTGCTTCGCCGTCCGCGTCTGTCTCCTCCACCCCCACCTCCTCTGCTTCCCGGTGTGCCTTCCGCTTCTTCCCACTCTCCCTCTTCTTCTCCTCCCCCTTCTCCCTCCTCCCCTTCCCCCCCGCCTTCCTCCCTCCCTTTTCCCGCCTCTTTGCCCTCCTCCTTCCCCTCCTCTCCTCTCCATCCGCCTCGTCGTCAACGCCCATCTCCTCCTCCCCCTCCTCCCCTTGCGCCGCCGCCGCCGCCGCCGCGCCTGCATTACCGCCGCCGCCGTGGCGGCTGGTTACCCCCAGTCGTACCCCCAACACCTTGACCGCGGTGCCGGGCTGCACCATCGCCACCGACTCCATCCACTCCAGGTACTCGCAGTAGCTGTCCGCCAGTTCCACCATCAGCACCGTCAGGCCCACTGCGTCAGGATCCCCTGGAGCAAACCGGACGGCGGTGACGCCCGCCGCCATGCCTTGGCCGATCCTGCCGGCGGCGCAGTAGCTCTGGGCTAGAAAGTACGACAGTTTGGTGGTGTTGTTTGGGAGATGAGCCATCGCAACCTGGGGTGGGGTGGAGGGGCGGGTGGAGGGGGAGATACGAACCACGAGCGAGTGTGAAGCTGATGCCAAGGAAAGACTGAAGGGGGTCGGGGGGGGGGATGAATGGGTTTTGGGGAAAGCTCCAGACACACCGAACAAGACCTGGATGGCAGGGTGCGAAAGCCTTACGACCCCCTTCCAAGGAGTTAGGTCGGGTGGGCGGGTGGGTGTGAATGCAAGCGGGATAAGGACACAGGATGGTCGGGTGGGGGGGCGGAAGGGCGGGTTGGAGGTGCAGGTGGTGTGTTAGCAGGCGGTGGTGTCTGATTCCACCGGGGGCCCGGGCCACAGGAGGGGACGACAGAGGGGAGAGGTAGAGAGAGCAAAACACGGCGTACCCCCGCCAGGAGGTCGTCACTGACCCCCAAACCCCACTCGGGGTGGCATTGACACCTTGCCGCGGCAACCCCCCCCAAACCCAAATCCAAACCCACCCCACACACCACCCAAGACACCACTCGGTCCCCCCCAGGAACTAACGTCACACACAAACTCCTTTTTATGGAAATCCTGGAGCTTGTCCAACCACTCCAACCACCCCAACTGTACCCATTCCTGCATACAACCCCGCCTCTCACCCTCCCTCTCCTCCGCGCCGCCCTACCCGCAGGCACCTCTCACACTGCTTCCAGCCCTCCATGGCCGCGGGGTTGCCACGCATCGTTTTGGACCACGCCCGCGGCAAGTGCTCCCAGGCCCGTACGGGCGCCAGCGAAACACCTCGCGAGCCGCTGTCGCCACCGCGGCGGCCTGCCGCCCCCTCCCCCTCTCCCTCCTCCGCCGCCACCGCCGCCGCGGCAACTTGCGCCTCCGCCTCCGCCTCGGCGAGCAGATTCTCGCAATACGGCCGCATCCTGTCCGGGGGGCCGGGGCGCTGGGGTGTATGTATTCGTATTCGTGTTCGTGGTGTAGGACGTTGAAGCGAGGGGAGTTTAGGGAGTTAAAAAACCTGGTACCAGGTGGGGCATCGGCGTGCCCGTGTGCCTGAGTGCGTGGGTTGTGTGTGTATGTATGTACATGTATGTACATGTATGTACATGTATGTACATGTATGTATGTATGTATGTATGTATGTATGTTGTTACAGGGTGGTTAACTTCGCCAGCGGCCCCCTTTCCCGGGGCAGTCCCTGCTCTCCCCTGCTAGAGGGGCACCCTAATCCGTCACCCCATCCGACTTCAGAATGTATTCGTTGGGTTCGGCAACTCACCACCAGCATCCAACCAAATCTAGCGGATCAACGGCGCATCAACTTAGTTCCTGGTCAGCTCGCAAGTTGATATTATCACGTCCTACACCGTCCATAAGATGGGGGGCCACCTCCCATTTCATCACTCCTCAAACACCCGAGGAGCCGGCAGGCGGATTTGAACCCGGGTCGACTGGGTCGACTGGGAGCAGAAGTCAGGCCTTAACCTCTGCCAGCCGCCTGCCTATGTATGTATGTATGTATGTATGTATGTATGTATGTATGTATGTATGTATGTATGTATGTATGTGTGAGGGGGAAGAGAGATAAGATGCAAGCGCGCCGGACAATTTCAAAACTCAGACCCTCGGTGGTACACTATCTACTCGTATGAGGCCTTTGTACTAGTCCGTACAATGCCGTACACACACCAGTTCAAGTAGCCCACCAATCCCGATATTGCAGTACGGGGCGCATCCACCCAGGCCGAAAGCGGCTTAGACAGCTTGGCGGACAGCACCGCCGCCGTACTGCTCAGTTTGTCCTGTTTGTCCAGTTTGGTGGCAACATGTGGGCGCGAGGTGGGATACGGGCAGGGCGGGGCGGGGCGTGTGTATGTATGTGTATGTATGTGTATGTATGTATGTATGTATGTATGTATGTATGTATGTATGTATGTATGTATGTATGTATGTATGTATGTGTTTTTTAATTAACTGGGGCACGTCCACGTGTTGTGTCTGTAGGCCGCCTGTGGAAAATGACGGGACTAGCCATTGACGTGAAGGGCCGTGATAGCTCAAATAGCCTCGGGGGCTGTACCGATGGTGGGTGGGTGGGTGGCATGTGTGTATACGTTTGTGTGTTTACGTGTCCCCCTCTGTCCGCCCTCCCCCCGCCGCCCCCCCCACATACATCAACATGAGGACACGGGCTCCCGGACCACTTCCGCTGTGCGGTGCTGTGCTGTGCTGTGCTGCCGGCACCCCCCAACTGGGATTCCTGTGTCCCACCCCACCCCACCTCACCCCACCTCACCCCACCCCGCCCAAAACCCTCCCAACCACGGCGAGACGTCGTAACCGACAATCAAGACATAGGGCCCATGACCGCCTCCTGGCAGCTCTGGGCTGAGAGCCGCTGGTGCTTAGCATACGGGCTGCTGCTGCTGCTGCTGGCATTTCCCACTATTCGTACGATGCAACCCCCACCGCCACCACAAGCCCAAAAGCCGCTTTGTTCCCCTTCCCTTTGCCCCCTACCCCCCCCCAAAGAATAACCAATTCAAGTACGACAAGGGTTAAAAGGAAGTCCTCTCACCGCTTCTAGCAGCTGTACGGCAACAACGGCCGCGACACGCTCCTTGTGCCGTACACTCAGCTGGAAGTGTGCCAACTGCTTCAGCGCGCGATAAACCTACATAAGAGGTAGGCGGGTTGTTGGTTAGGTTGTTGGTGGGCACCGGGCATGGGGGGAGGGAGGGGGTATTAAGAGTCATGATGGAGTCGTAGGTACGGGAGGAAGAGGAGGGGTAAAGCCACTGAGGCAGGCAGTGCGAAAAAGGAAATTTGAGTACGGAACGAATGCACATGTACACAAAGAATGCATCGGCTAAGAAAAGGTGGATGTGGCACGCACGTACATACATACAGGCATACATACACACATACATACGTACATACACACGCACATTGCGCCCCGATGTAGATGATATTCCCCCTTTCTAACACATACCCACGCCTACACCCCTTCCCCCACCTCACCCCCTCACTCACCAAGGGGGCTGACGACATGCCCGAAGCCAGCAGCAACTCTGCCGTACACACCAGCATCCGTACAATGGTCCGTTTATTAGCCTGGTAGTTGGTGGCCTCATCCAAGTCGCGCAAAAACCTCTTTCCGGGCTTGTCCAGCCGATATATGTCCTGTATAACATGATGCAACACCGTACGGCATGGCAAGGCAGGCGAGTGTACGCGTAGAGTAGGTAAGTGTGGATTTTTCCGTACAACAAGTTTCAACCGGTCACGAATCAGAATGGTGAGCATGTGGAGCGGTGGTGGTTCCGGTCTGTATCCCCCTCCCCCTCCCCCCGGGGTATAGCGACCGCATCCCCGGTCAGCTGGAAAGCGCTTTCCTGATGCGGAGGGGGCGGGACTCGGGTGGGGCGAGTGAGCAGCAGAGCTAGGCGGGGAGGGAGGGAGGGGGGGAGGGAGAAGGGGGGGGGAGGGAGAGGGGAAGGGAGGGAGGGAGGGGGGAAAGACGAACCACGAGCGGGTGAAGCTGCTGCCAAGGAAAGAGTGCTGCAGTGCAGATGTAAATAGAGCATGGCTAACCAGTCGGCGGTTGTGAAGAAGCCGTCCTCGGGATGATGTAGAGTGATGACGACAGCGGAAACCTACCTACCTACCTACCTACCTACCTAGCCGCCAAGACTAAAATAAGAGCAGAAGAAGAGCAGTAGAACCAAGCCGTAAACTAGTAAAGGTAGGTGTAAAGGCGGCGAAAAGCTAATAAAAGTGACGTGAGAAGAGAAAGGGATGATGTGAGCTGGAACAAAGTTTGCCGCCGGCCTGGCGGCGGCATTGAAGAGGCTGGAGCAAAAGTGGCTGATAAGCTGGTAATAAGCTGCTGGTGACATGGAAGTGCCCCTCCCAAACCCCCAGCAGAGGGAGAGGGGAGAGAGAGAGGGGGAGAGGGAGAGACAGTGAGAAGTCCTCCCATCCCCCCGGCAGAACTCCCAGGGATTGCCTGTCCAAGGTTGGCGGCTCACCGTGCACTTCCACAGCATGTTGCAGATGTTCACCGCTGAGAGGTAGTCCCGTCGGAGGATGCACCAGGGAAGAAGCTCATCCAGGAGTCGGACGTACTGGTTGCGGAGCTGAGTGGAGCAGCATGGACAGATGAGAAAGATGGGCATGTGACAGATGAGAAAGATGACGGCTCAAGGATACAGTAAGCGGATGCATTCCACGCGGCTATGTAGGCATTATGGATTGCATTTTAGCTAGCCAATGCGCAAAGCCGCCGAAGCCAGGTCCATGGTTCGCTCACCTGAATTCGTCCACTACTTAGGTCTGCTGGCAGGCCAAGTCTAGATATGACAAGCCGTTTTGGCGGTCTCGGAATACCGGCTCGTTCCCAAACCTCAAGCTGCTGCAGGACATCTTTCGACTCCCCAGGCTCCGACTCCCAATGCTTCATCCTTTTGCTCCCAGAATAACCTAGTGATAAGCTATATCTTTCAAATTATCTAATCATGCCACTGCGCCTCAATCCATATAACTTGACGCTCCGAACTTCCACGAAAGAGGCTGCAACGTTTCTTACAACCCGTTACATAGGCATAAACGCTGGAACCGCAAAACAGTTGTACGCCCGTAGAATTTACAATATATACCTGACAAGTATTTAGAAGACGACGCCACTCCGGTTTCGGAGCTACCATGCTACCAGTTGACTAATATCAACTGCAAAAAGAAGCTCCTGTTCTCCCAGACCCTAATCGAGTAGCCACGCCATACGCCCCCAAAATCTTCAAGCTCTAGCGAAAAGACGTAGGAATCACAAGGACAGGTTTGAACCAGTGAAACTGAAAACTCTGTCCGCAACTCCGCTGGAAATCAGGGAAATTGACAGAGAACTATACCCATCGCAAAGCCGACAAGTCTAACTAGCTAGTTTTTTCACAATCGATGATTGCACGTCAGCATGCCAAGTCCTACGAGCTGACCAGGATAGGAGTTGAGCCGCCGTTGATCCGGCAGATTCCGTTGGATGCCGGTGGCGGGCGCTGAACCAGAGCGATCCACTGAGAAGTCGGCTAGGTGACTGGATGAGGGTGCCCCAAAATACCGGAGAAGGCAGGGTTTCGCCGGGTAGCGGCCACGGATGAAGATATGCCCCCTGTCCCACACATCATACCAAAAATTGGTCGGCGAGGGTCATCGTCGTACGGCGTCACGCCAAGCCGTTCCGTTGTGGCCAATGCCCCGTTAAGCGCCCGTGACCATCTCCCCAAGCCTGTGCAGGATTTGATGGAGCTCACATATCCTTACACCATGTACCTTGGCTCTGGCGTTGACCGAGCCGCTACCGTGTCATGTAGCGACCCATGGTTCGCATGGAGGGGTTGGATCCCTACATATTTCATGGCCACGTGACCCTCTAAACCTATCTCCGCGGTAGGGCGCTCAGCTTTACGCAAACGCGTGTCTCGAGAGTCGACAGAAGTAGGAACATGATGAATGTGTCGTAACCACCCCTTTCAATGTTTAACACTAGACGGGTGGGATAGCAACGCAGACGCCGTCGTTATGGTCTGTGGATGGGCGACCTCCTTCGACGTAAGGATGTTGGCCGTCAGCTAATACATCAGAGCTTGATTGACATCAAGAATACACATGTGGATTCAAGAAATACAGCAATCATAAACACAAGCCTGACATCCGGCCAGCCCACAACTACTACGAGCCAGGTGGCCCTATGGAAACTCCCATAATAACGGCCAAAACAGTCATATTTGTTCAAACAATGGTGTAAGATGAAGGGGTAACATGCTTTCTACCGGGTATTAAAAACCAAGCATTGTAAAAGAATTGGGAAGATGCAAATAATTTATGGTTCATGTTATCGACTTGAATTTAACAATGAGAATAAAAGGAAAGCAACGGCAATAGTTTGGCGATTGGAAGTCCGCAGCCACAACTCCTGCCGAGGGCCGAGAGGGTCTAGAAGAAGACCGCCGTCATTATGCTATTTTCATTCCCAGACCTCCGTCTTTAAAGATATTGATTAATAGAATTGGTTCGTTCTTTGTTCAAATATAAAGTTACACAAACGCTTCCATCCTTACAGTCCCAACACTTGTGCCTCTGTCCTCGTTCAGAATGTTAGCAAACTTGCGGAATCGTGTTGAAGGACGCGCTAGCTTTGTTTGCAATAGGTCAGCGGCTGCACCAGTGCGCGTCCGCTCTGCACACCGTGGGTCGGCGCGGCGACGGGGTCAAGCTGTGGTAGTGCGGGCAGATACAGACTACTATGACCTACTCGGCGTTCCGCGTACTGCTGACAAGAAAACGATTAAGCAGGCATATCGTCAAAAAGCTCGCAAGTACCACCCTGTGAGTAAACAGGCTCGATCGTCTGATGTGCCATTTTGTTTAGCGAAGCTGATGCCTCAATGCTTGGATATCAATGCCGTATGGCCACCAGGACGTGAACAAGGAGCCGGGTGCAGAAGACCTTTTCAAGAAGATTGGAGAGGCCTACGAGGTGCGAAAGACAAGAAAGCCGCACGCCAAAGTGCAATTTTCGACTATGTGCAGCGACCCAATACCTCCCTTACAGTGCAAAATAGTGTCAGTGAATTGTATATCTCCCTGCAGCATCAGCAGCAGCGGCGGCAGGGCACCCAGCCCCACGGAGTAACCCCCCTCCCTTTCCTAGGGGTGTGTCCTTCTGTCTCTCATCTTGATGGCAACGACGGCGTCAGTGCAATACCGCACGGTCACCGCCGGCTGGGACAGAAAACCTGGTGGGGTTTGGGTTAAAGCCCAGCTCAGCTCCTTCCCGCCGCCGCGATTTCCTCTGCAGCGCCTCCATCTCTGCCTGCGCGTCCAGCTATGGCGTCTCACAGCAATACGGCGGTAGGACAGCGGCATTTTGTGCCTACGCATACAATGCTTGTGGGCTGTTGACCGGGCGACACAAAAAGAGGAGCCGCTGGCGGTATGGACCAGCTCTTTCGCCGGTTCTGCACCACGAACCAGCACCCAGCATATATTACAAAAGAGGCCACAAACCGGCTTGGCCTGTTCCCATGTGCCCATGCCCTTGCTCCTCCGCTCCTCAATCACCCGGAGGTGTCCATGTGCGGTATAGCACCTAAGCAGCAACTGATGGAAAACGGTTGTTCGTTGATAAAGCGTGCGTACCTGCCGTACCTCCGTACATGTAGGTCCTGTCAGATGATACCAAGAAGGCAATTTACGACAAGTACGGCGAGGCAGGGCTCAGGGGCGGTATGGGCGGCATGGGTGGCGGACCGGGAGTGGAGTTCACCAACCCCTTCGACCTGTTCGAGTCGTTCTTCGGCATGGGGGGAATGGGAGGAATGGGCGGCATGGGCGGCTTCAGCAGAGGCCCGGCCGGCCGGAACAGGGCCCAGCCCGGCGAGGATGACAGGTGCGTGTGTGCGTATGTACGACATGTGCGTTTACATACGGCTGCTCGTCCATAAAGGCTAGAGCAGGCTCGGATGGCGACTATGTGTGGAAGGCTAGGCTTCATTTCCATGGCCTGTCTGCGTTGCTCTGTGTGCGTTCTAGTGTGCGTATGTGTGTGTGTGTTGTGGGAGGAGGGAGAGGTGAAGAAGTGCTGGGCCCGAGTGCTGTGCCATGGTGGTGGTCAGCGGTTGTGGACTAAGCGACAGAGACGTTCATGTCGCCGCTAGGCCCCACCCCGGCTTGGGCATGCGGCCCAATCCGTCCCCAACCCCACCCACCCAACCCGCAGCAGTTGGGCTCCTTCGGGTTGCTGCCCTGCTCTCCACACCTCGCCTCCTTCCTGCCGCCGTTGTGCTGTGTCGTGCTGTGCTGCGTTACCGCCCTCGTTGAGCCCGCCGCGTTCATCTCCACCAGATATGGCACCCGTGTTTTTCACCTGGCGAGCTGAGGGCCCTTCCTCTTTCCATTCTCGAGTGCCTGCTTCTGTGCTCATAGCTGTGAATTAATGAGAATCGCACGCACACACATACATATATACATACATACATCCCCCTCTTCGTTGTGCACTTCCGCCCTGTGCAGCCCCTACCTAAACCCCCAGTTGTATAGACCTTGCTCCGGCCCCCCCTCATTTCCTTCACCCATTGCCCCCTCCCCCTCCCTATTTCCCCCTCTCGGCCTGCAGGGTGGATCTTCAGCTTGACTTCCTGGAGGCGGTGTTCGGCTGCGCGCGGGAGCTCGATGTGGACCGGCTAACTGGCTGCGAGGTGGGTGCGGAGTTGGTGATGATGCAGGGGGGGAAAGGCAATGGGGGGCAGTTGGGCGGGAGGGGAGGAATTATTGTATGTGAAAAAGGGTTGGGGTTGGGCCCCCGCAGTAGGGAAACACAACGACCGTGATAGTGGGTAATCCAGGGGAAGGTGGTGTATGTGTGAGCGTGTGGATGTGATTGCCCTGTTCACTACCTGTCTTTGGGACCACCTGAGGACCGGAATCGCCGTTTGGTCGCCTTCATAAACTTTGTGTGCTCTTCGTTTATGTTCCGGGTGTGCGGATTGATTTGGGCCTTAGGGCCCAGCGGGTCTTCCTCCGGTAGAGGCTTTTTCTCTTCCACTTCAGGAGGAAAAAAGGCCGTGTTGGCAGGCTAGGGTATCTGGAGGGCGGACCCTTCCTGGAGGGGTAACGTGTGTGGGGAGGCGTGGTATTACCCTTTCAGTTGATCGGACTCGTTTAGCTCTTGGGGGATGGGGGGTGATCGGGTGGGCGGGTTGACGAGAACGGAGGTGCGGGGTTTCATTGTTTTCATTGTTGTGATGAATGCAACATGTGCTGGCGGGTTTGATGGGGTGGTGGGCTGTGAGGCGTCCTTCTCGCGGCTCTAGACGGGCGGGCGGGCGGGCGCCATGGGGGAGGTAGGGCAAGAGGGGGCTCTTCTATCTCCTCTTACCAACCAACTAACCAACCATCCGATGACGGTTTTGTGGACCTCCCTCCCTCTTCCTCAACCCGCGCAGGAATGTGATACGACGGGGGTGCGCAAGGGCACCAGCCCCAGCACCTGCCCCACATGCCAGGGCTCAGGCCAGGTCGTACAAGCCGTACGTACGCCTCTGGGCACCTTCCAGCAGGTGTCCCTCTGCTCGCGCTGCGAGGGCACTGGCCAGATCTTCACGCCGTGTTCCAAGTGCCAGGGCGACGGCCGCGTGCGGGAGACGAAGCGCATCTCCCTCAAGGTGCCGCCGGGCGTGGACGCGGGCAGTCGGCTGCGTGTGCGTGGTGAGGGCAACAGCGGGCGGCGCGGCGGCGAGCCGGGAGACCTGTACGTCAACATCACCATCAAGGACCATCCGGAGCTGCGGCGCGACGGCATGACAATCCATTCCGATGTGGAGATCAGTTACGTGGATGCAATCCTGGGGACGCAGGTAAAGATGAGGGAAGAGAGGGGGTTCAGCGGCTTCCTGCTCCCTGCATGGATGCGTGTGCGTATGGGTATGTATGTGCGTGCAGGGGGGCCTGCATGTGCGCGCATTTGCGTGTGTGGGGATGTGTGGTGGTGGTCGGTTGGGGGGAAGTGGTTAGGAAGGACAGGTTTGCAATCCTCGCATGTCCTTTTACGGGTAGGAGAAGAGGGGAAAGAGGGAAGAAAGCCTTCTTGCGTATGAAAGATGACGAAAACGAGGCACTTCAGAGGCTGAGGTGTGAGGTGGGTGGGTTGAAAAAAGGGACACCTCTTTTGCTACTGCTATTGCTAAATCACCTATCGCTGACCTCTCATCCTGCCTTTTCCTCCCTACCGTCGATTTTGCGCTCACCCGAAGGTCAAGGTGACGACCGTAGACGGGCCAGTGGAGCTCAAGATCCCCGCCGGTACGCAGCCCGGTACCACCCTGCTCATGGCGCGGCGCGGCGTACCCAAGCTGGGCGCCCCCTCTGTCCGCGGGGACCACATGGTCCATGTGCGGGTGCGCATCCCCAAGACGGTCACCGCGGAGGAGCGCAAGCTGGTGGAGGAGCTCAAGGAGCTGCAGAGCAAGACGAAAGTGGGGCCCTTCAGGTTTTGAAAGTCCTCCCACCAGCCACGTGATCAGGTTAAGGGGGAGGGCAGGGGACGCGGTCAGGTTGTCTGTCTCTCCCTCTCTCTCTCCCTCTCTCTCTCCCCCCGCCTTGGGGGTTTTCTTTCTGTAAGCGAGGCGGTGCTATCACCCTGTTTCGGAAGCGACTCTGCGTCGCGGGGAGATGGGTGGGTGGGAGGGAGGGAGAGGGGGAGATGGAAGTCTCGGGGGACGAGGGTTTGACATCATCTGGAGGCTAGTCTGGGCAGAGCTGGGGGGAGGGAGGAGGAAGGTGCAACGGAGGTAGGAGGTAGGAGAGCGGCTGGCTGGCTGAGTGGCTCAGCTGGGCGGGCATTGCGAGAATATATCCGATCCGGGTGCGGCAACGGGGCTGCGCTGCCGCCTGCGGGACCCGTGGAGACAAGCACTGAGCGCTGGTGCTAAGATACGTCTCTTCGTTCATGGGATGCTTTCTAGGGACTGCGGTGCGGCGCGGGTGCGTCGGGCGCGGTATGAGATGGGTTTTTTCCAGGAGAAATGGCGGGTGTGCCAGCCCGGGTGCGGGGTTGTGGCAGAGGTTGTGGACATCGGTCCTGATGGGAAGGAAGTGCAGTCCTCGGTGGCTGCTGTTACTGCTGTTCGTGCCCCGGTAGTGCGGCTGTTGGGGGGCGGCTAGGGTCCGTGTTCGCTGTGTCGCGCAGCTGTGTGTTTTTCTGTTTCTTGAGGGGTATTGAGTGAAGTGCAGCCCGCCGCAGACGAGGTTTGGGGTTAGTGAGAGACGAGTTGCGTGGAGTGAGTGGAGAGTAGAGGGAGGGGGAAGGGGAGGGAGGGGTACCGACACTGAACGGCAAGGGAGAGCTGCGGTGGAGTGGCGTTGTGCCGTCATCGCATTCGCGCCGGCAGCTCTGCAGGGAGGGTGGTCGCAGCAGCATCGCGCGAAGCCATCAGAGCAGCTGGAAATTGTGAAGAGGAGGAGGACGAGGAGGTTTACATGTTTGCGCTTTTGGCCGCTAGCGAATTGTTGCCGGGCAAGCAGGCCTGGTTTGAACGAATCCTTCCGTCATGGTTCCTGGAATGGCTATGTTTATGGTTGACGAAACTGTCAAGCGTGTTTGTGTGTTGATGTGTCTTCGTCGTTCAACTTTGAGCACCTCCCGGACGGTTCTGTGAAGTGGCTGTTTGTGGTGAACGCGAGTGCTCTCGGCGGCGACGGTGGCGTTAGTCGCGGCAAACGTGTTGGTGATGAAGGGTTTGGCGGGTGAATTCGCGAAGCTGTCCCCAGGCTGAGGGGGCGTAGCAGGAGCAGGCGCGACGAGTGCACGCGAGGGCAAGCAACGGCCGCGCAGTCTGTTTTCTTGGGACTTGTGCGGCATTCCTTATGTTTTGGCGCGTTGTCGCGCTTGGCGGCGACGTGGCGTATCGCGCTTGCCTGCGGTGTCGCGGTAAATGGAATGTAATGCTTTCAGGATGCCTCATTTCAGTCAACAGGAAGATATTATTTTCCTTGACTTCAAAGAAGCGTACTAGCACAGGGAGGGAAACGAAAGACGGTCTCTTTTGGGCCTGCGTTTTTCGTAGTTTTGATTGTAACAGGATGTAACCGCACTTTTGAGTCACGATTGTGAGTTACGGGCAGCAACCTGCCAACACATCGTTACGAAGCGTACCGACGCAGAAGGAATCCTGAACCGGGTTTCTTGTTTGTTTACCTATTTAATTAGCCGTGCTTACCAGGGTTTGGGTTGATTCATGCGGTACCGAGGTAATCGAGACAAGTGCTGTTTCCGACGTCCTGAACAAAGTACAACTCTTTTTGGATGCAATAAAAGTAAGGATGCAGTTAGGTAACCCATGTTGCTATTCCTGCCCTGGTTGCCTGCCTTCGACTTTTTACACCGGCCACTGCCCCCGTTTCATTTGTTAATCGGTGAGCAGAGCACTTGTCCATGCCATTGACACATGTCACACGTGCATTTTGCACGTGTGATTCCTTTCAGAAGCTTGCGGGGTGGTAGCGCCTGACAGCGGCCCACCTCTATAGCATGTGGGATCAGCGATGTGGATTGTTGTGAAAAAACGTCTTTGGTCAATTTCCCGCTGTAACTGCAAAGAAAACCAACTTCCTTGTTGACCTTTTTCGCAGTGTACAGCTACCGCTTAAAAAGCTTCATCGTACTTGCAGTTCGGATCGATATCGCGACAAGGTGGCACGCAGTATAATGGATGTCCGTGGGCACCCAGCACCTGCATTGCTGATTACGCTGAGTTCTTGCATCTGGGTATAAAAGCAAAAGCTGCGGATCGGCACATTGACTACCCTCACAGCAAACGCTTTGTATTTTAGGACAACACAACGTAAACATTATAGTATGTTTAACACACACGTGCAGTGTTACGTTATGTTGTGTTACAAGTTCGCGAGAGCTCATAAGGCCCAGGCGAGCCAGGAGGTTCATGGACCGCGAGTTCTAGGGTAAGTCAAAAAACAGAAAGGAATAAAAAGGCGATTCCATCCAATGGGTATGCCGGCACATCTTAACCCCTGGTTTACGGTTGTCCGACACAAATTCCCGGGGTGTAGTAATAAGACGTGGGTTATGCCAGCCATCATCAAGTCGCTCCTTCAACGTTTCCATGATAGATCTTACATTTCATCGGGTTCGACAAAATGAAATTAACCTTCCCCTCCATCCAGGTCCGGGTGCAGCTCCGGGAAGTGCCCTAAGCACCTTAGTATCATGGCAACCCAGTTGCTGGCAGTATAATCAGAACGCACTGCAGGATGTATATCCTCACGCAAAATATTGTGAACACGTGCAGTGGAAAGTGGAAAACGGCCATCAGGTGGCCTGTCATACTGCACGTGGAGGTTGGACGTAACACCGAAGGTACAGCGTCCATGAGGAGTGTAATGTAAGACCGAGCAGTGTTTTACAAAAACTCATGAAGTTCCCGAACTGAAACAGACAGGGGCTTCGCGCAGGTTAAGGGCCTGACTCGCCTCAGCATATACTTGTACGGCATGCACGAGGCCGGTTTCACATGGACACATTGACAATGCTGAGTTTCTCTGCAAAGGCAGTTAGATTAGTTTTCTACGGTTTAATCCGTTCTCGTTTACTCGTTCGCAAACTGTGAACTGTCTGCCCGAAGGCGAACGTCGCCTGGCTTAGGAATAACTCATTAGACTTTGCGTCCATAATACCAATTTTGAAGTAGCCCCTCTCAAAAGGGGATTGACGCAGCTTGCAACGTGCACCAGCGGACCAAGAAACGTGGTCGGCTGCTTTGGCCTGCAGCTGGAACGATAGCGCCTTTGTCCACGACTGAAATAATATCTCGGAATAGGCATACCTTGCGCCGCAGGCGAAGATGTCGCAACCGCAAGACCAGGACTCTTTACATGGCGAAAACGCCGCTCGCCGTCAGGTAGACGCGCCTGCGCACTTTCCTGCCATAGTTCCCTTACTATCTCTATTCTTCCTTTCCTGCTGAACCAGCTGTTATAGCTGTATCTTGTTTCCATGACAGGCGATTACTGAGCTTCTGTTCTTCGCAAGCGTTGGTGATCTATACCGCTGCAAGAAGATCATTTATGCGTGGGGATTGAATGTAAGACCTGTCTCCCGGCACCGTGGTGGCAACAGACGCCGCCGCACAAGGCACACCCCTTTCCCTTTGACCCTACGAGTGTTGTCTGTGTACGCAGATTAAGGACGCTTCGTGTTGTGACTATGATCGTCGCACTCCTTTGTAAGTTGGTTACTTTCGTCAGGAGGATACCGACGCTATGAGGCCTTTCCGACAGCAGTCCTGGGTCAGGGACACGTGCTTAGTTCTTGCTTAATGCCTTGTAGGCACTTGGCGGCAGCAGAAGGTGCGTTTTCGGTGGTTCTATGGCTCCTCGACCACGGCGCAGAGGTCAACCCAATTGACCGCTTCAAGCGAACACCTCTTGAGGTGCGTAAAGATAATATATGCTCTTCGACGGATAAACTCTAGGGAGCAGTAATGAACACGTCGCCTTGCGCCTCGCGGCAACCGCTTCCGGAACAAACAGGGTTTTCCCTGTTTGTCCTGTTGGCCCGTTCTGCTGGCCCCAAAGGAGCACCGCCCGGGTGGAGCCACCAGCACAACTGCAACTTCCGAAATAGCGCTGGTAACATCCCCGGCTCAGCCGCGCGACATCGCATGCACTCTCTTCTGTTCTCCCGTCCTGCCGCGTCCCCAAATCCCGACCGCCCCCATATCTTCACATGGCCCCGCCCTCCCCTTTGCATCTCCATATGCGACGAACCCAAACTTGCATTGCATCGTCTCCGCCCTCTCTCCTGGCCAACCTCCCCAACTCCTTCCCTTGGCTTTGGACATCGACAGTAGTTTTTCCCCTGCTTTTGCTTATCTCTCCTGCCTTCCTCCCCCTGCCCTCCTCCTCGCCCTCAGGACGCGGTCCGCGGCGACCACGGCGACCTGGCCACCCTTCTCATCCAGCGCGGAGGCCGAGTGCTGGACAAGGAGGGCAACCTGGTGGAGCTGGCGGACTCGCCACTGGCCGGCAATGTGCGCATCTTCACCGACTACGACCCCGAGTGGGAAATTGACCCAATCAACATTAAGCTTAGCGAGAAGATCGGTAGGGGGGGTCCCCTCGGCCGCGGCTGGGCAGGGCGGGCGCCGGAATGGGTCTGAATGGGAGGGCAGGGGTTGTCGCGGAAGCTTTTGCCATTTGACATCTGGATCTGCATGAACGCTTGGGTTTGTTGTTATTGTACCGTGGGGCTAGAGGGCCGCCATCCGGCGATCGGGGGCTGAGGTGGGGGGGGGCATGGTCTTGATAGGTAGCGGTTGCGGTCCGCCCTGGCATGCCGCCGGCCCCGGGGAGGGGGGAAGCAGCAGAGCCAACTTCGGGAAGGTACGCTGTTGGCTTTGCGGCAAGGATGTGGCAAGCGGCCAGACCTGCAGAATGGCGCCAGGAAAGGCATGCAGGGGATGCGGAGTTGCTGGAGCAGCAAGCGGGGTGTTGGCCTCGGCGGGTTGGCGGTTCCTATGGAAGCCACGCGCATGCTATAAGTGTATCGCCACCACACGCGATACCGCATACCGCACCTCCTTGCGCCCTGGTATGGCAGCTCTTGAGGCTTTGGAAATCACTGGGAACCGCGGCGGAAGCGGACTGGCAACAGCAGAGCGCAAGCGCGGCTCCGCATAATGCGGCGCCTAAGCTCCGGAGCCCGGATAAGGGGATGAGGCCCGCCGGCTGTGTCACCGCAGCAGCGACAGAGCCCTGTAGCCACACAGTTATCAGCAGTCCAAGGGCGCCTGTTCTGGCCGGCGCCAACTGCAACCGCAGCTGTTACGGACGCACGTCGCCATCTGCGTGGGCCCGCACGTATGCGCCGCGGCCAGGACCAGATTTTGCACCGCCATGCGCTGGGTGATGCCGGGTGGGAAGCTCTGCAGCCGTGTAGGTTCCGCCGGCACCACCGGGACGATCAAAAGCCAGCACCAGCAGTAGCAGCAGCGCAGCGGCAGCAGCAGCAGGGCGCTAGCTTCAACATTAAAGTTTATCCTAACCACCAGCGTCATGGATTCTTGTGGCTTCAATGCCGTTGGGCCCGACCCCCGACTCCGGAAGCACGCTTGCATGCACCGTGCTGTTGACACGTTGGGATATGTGGTAACGGACTGTCTGTTGCCACCCCCACCGGTCTGGCACCGTTCCCGCAGGCGAGGGCGAGTTCGGTGTGGTTTACAAGGCGAATTGGAACGGTGAGAGCGGAGGGGAGGGGTTTGGGGACGAAGGGAGCGAGAGGCGCAGCAACTGGATGGGCGAAATCTGCAAGGGAAGGACAATGGAAGTCAAACAAGTTACTGGTATCGAAAAATGCCCGATGCGCAGAAGAATATAGAACCAAAAAGCAAGCTTTTCTTGGGATCGTACTTGGATGCAGCTGTGATACCATCGTTCCGCATATAGTCGGCCTTGGCAGCCGGCCACTTCTCCGCCATGCGCGGCGAGTCTCCGTTCCAGCTTGGGATCTCCTCCTCCTCACTAGACGTGGTCTCCCCACGTACCTGGCCCCTCCCTGCTCCCTCCGTCCTTGCGTGCCAAGTCCGACCCCGCCCCCGCTGTCCCCAAGGCCCGTACACCTCAAGTAACACTTCCTCAAACCACTACATGTTTCTTTCCACCCACACCCCTCAACCGCCGTATGGACAATATGGCCTTATCCCTCCTAACCTCGACCCCATTGCCGCATACCGCTGCTGGTTTTGCTGAATCCGCCGGGTGGTGCTTACATATCCGCGCTTTTGCTTTCCCTTACAGGCACGCTGGTGGCGGTCAAGGTGCTCAAGGAGACGGGGGCTGTGGCGCTGGGTGACTTCCGCACGGAGCTCAACGTGCTGCAGAAGGTGCACCACCCGCACACGGTAAGGGCTGCAGCGGGAGTAGGAGTGGGGGATGGAGGTGGAGTGGGTGAGCAGGGCACATGGGTGTTGGGCCGCTGCCTGCGCCGCAGTAGCCGCGACCGGCGAGGGCCGCAGGGAGATGGAGGGGGAAGGCAATGACTGCGGGTGTTGGTGCTGTGAGCAGCGGACTACTTAGCATCACTTCCCCCTTGCTGTAGTATCCTGGGTATCACGGGATTGACATCCGCCGATCGGTTCTTTTCCTGCGATAAGACGTGTGTTACAACACTTGCGTGGATTCTCACACGTTGCCTGCAAGCCCCGCCCTGCATTCTCCTGAATCGCCGCTCCCTCACCCTCCTGCCCACAGGTGCAGTTCCTGGGTGCGGTGACCAAGCAGACCCCTTTCATGATCGTGACGGAGTACATGGTGGGGGGCTCCCTGGCGGACTTGTTCAAGGGGCAGCGCTTCCCCAGCATGTGGCGCTCCGTGCAGCTGGCATTGGATATGGCCCGGGGGCTGGCCTACCTGCACAACCGCAGCCCACAAGTACGTACGAGTGTTTGTGCGTGTGTGGGATGGTGGGGAATGGGACTCTGCTATGGGTAGGGTAGATGGGAGATGTTTTGGCAAGGCAGCTCTGAGGAATGAAATCGGAATCGACATGTGTTGGAACTTCAGTGTGGGTTGGGCCCGCATTGTGGTTCACTGGGCGCGTTGTGGTTCACTACCCTAATTGACCCGTGGGTCTTCAGGCCGTCATTCACCGAGATCTGAAGCCGGCCAACCTCATGATTGGCGGGCCCAAGGTCTTCTCTTCTCACCACCGCCAGATATGCCTGGAGGAGATGGGGGTGAGTGTGCTGGGAAGCCACCGATCCAGTCCTGCCGGGTTGTTCCACACTGCTGTTCCGATCGGGCGCCGTGCTCTACACTGCTCCCTGCCCACCGTCGTGCTGTCGTGAGGACGTAGTCACAGTGCGCCAGGATCTTGATATCGCAATTGCCATTGGCTCTCTGGCCTTCCCCCCTGTCTGTTATCCGCCCTACACTTAAGTCATATTGCATTTTAAACAGAGGAAACGTAGCTTGCAATGCCCCTTTCCTTCTTTCATTATTGTTTCCCCACTCACTCTATCACAGGTACTCAAGATTGCGGACTTCGGTCTATCCAAGTCGCTCAAGCTGACCAAGCCCAAGCGCCACCGCGGCTCCCTGGACACAACCCCGGACAACTCGGTGCTCAACGGCCGCAACAACCCGAGCAGCAACAACGGCGGAGGCGGAGGCATGCTGGGGACGCCCAAGGGCTCCGTGCACGAGGGCGACAAGGCCGCCACCAGCTACAAGCTAACAGGTAGGCGGGAGGTCGCAGGTTGCGGAGACCGTGTGAGCGTGTCGAGGCAGGGGGTGGGGCGGGGGGCCTTGCCTTGACGGATGATGTGCATGTCTGGGAATGTGCGTGTGGTGGGCAGACGTGAGGTGAGGCCGACGTTGAGGCTGTGAGATGGATTGGCTGATGTCTGGAGCAGCCCTCTACAGGTGTGAGGCACGCACGCACAGCACAAGTGCCTCACAAGAGGCAAGACCATCACGAAGAGATTGCACCCTGGAGTGAGGAGTGGGGGTCCCAGTGGGGGCGGGAGACTGAGAGCAAGGCAGTGCTCTGGCTGGTAATGGCCATCAGAGTGTTTCCATCGTCTCTGCTCCCTGCCCCCCCTGACCTTGGCGCTGCCGTTTGGTTTTGCTTCTGCTGCAGGCGAGACCGGCTCCTACCGCTATATGGCGCCGGAGGTGCGAGGGCAGGAGAGAGGGAGAGGAGCGGGAAAAGGGGCCCCGGGGAAGTCACAGCCTGGAACACGGTGGCAACAGCGGAGGAAGAAACGGGAGATTAGAAGAGGCTGTCCTTGTCGCCAGGGGTCTGCACTGCCGAGCTCTGTTTTATCTCGACGGTCCTGCCCTCGCACTCGAGAACAGTTGTCCTAAGTTTTGGTCTTACTGCCCTAAACTCGGCCGCAGTCTTCTTGCTTCCCTGTTTGCTTGCTTGCTTGCCTGCTGGCCAATCTACTCCGATCTCCTCTCCAGCACGCGTCACCCACCCTGCCGGGTTTTCACACCCTCTGACTGCCGACATGCGTACAGGTGTTTCGACACGAACCGTACAACAACAAAGTGGACGTTTACAGGTGAGCGGGTATCGTGAGCGTGTGTGAGCGTGTGTGTGGCTGTGCTTCTACGTGGTTTGTATGTCCATGTACTACGTGGCATGTGCATGAGCACGGAGCGTTTCCATTCATGGGGATGTATTGCACCACATAGTCTCTTCCGCACACTTACCTACTTTCCCTACTTCACCAGCTTCTCACCCCTTGCTCTACCCGAGGCAATCCGCCTCTCGCCTCCCATACTTTTCGTTTAACCTGCATCCCGCCCATTCCTCTCTGCCTTCCCACTTCGCAACAAGGGCCGACCTAACCCCCGACTGAGAGCCCCGTCCATACACCGGCTCTTCACTCGGCCTTTACATGTCCTCGGCTCCTTGCGTCTTTTCCTTCCGTCTCCCCTCTTCCGCAGCTTCGCTATGATCTGCTTCCAGTTGTTCGAGGGACTGCCCCCCTACTGGAACATGGACCCCATCGAGGCGGCCCGCGCGGCGGCACTGAAGGGCCTCAGGCCGCAGTGGGGCCCCACCAACCGGCGCGACCAGGTAGGTAGCGGGTTCCTTTTCGCATGCTGCGGAAAGGGCTGGGAAGAGAGCGCCACCATTGCCGCTTCTGATCTTACTGCTGCTACGGCTGGTGCTGCTGCTACGGCTGTAATCTCGTTCTCATTCTCCCGCACTCCCCACACCACCATGCGCGCTACTCCACCGTGCAATTCGCGGCAGGTGGTTCCCCCTCGGCTGAAGCGCATGGTCGAGACGTGCTGGTCGGCCGACTACGAGGCGCGACCGGAGTTTGTCGAGGTCATTGAGATGCTGGAGGAGGCGGCCAAGGAGCTAAAACCGGACCTCATGGAGAACCGCCGACCAGCCAGCGCTGCCAAACGGGACGCCCAGCCGCAGCAGCTTGTGGCCTCTGCGGACCACCATTGCTGCAACCTTATGTGAGAGAAGAGCGGGGCGCACGGCGGCTGTAGCTTGGAGGTGCTGGCACAGCTGCTTGCAGTATCACGAAGGAGAGACTGGAAGATACAGCTGGTTGTGGGCGGGTGGGGAGGTGATGTGTTAGCAGGCTAAGGACAGCGAGGCAGTGCGTCTTAGGGTCTAGATTCTGCTGCCCGTCCTGCCCCTGCCCGTCTCCGAACGTTTTGTTTCTTGCTGTTGGATATCTCTTGTAGGGCTCGTCCACACGTCTGGTTGTCCACTTAATTGTCTGTCGGTCGACCTTGTCTGTCTGTTGCCTATCTTTGGCTGCATGCGAGTGCAAGCCTATATCGGTGCCAATGCATACGTGTGTTTGTGCGCGCGTGCGTGCGTGCTTTGCGTACCTACCTACCCGTGTCGGCTGTGATGGTGTTGGTGTTGTGGAGGGAGGACAAGACCTTACGCTTTGCCACGTCTGATTGTGCTGCGCAACATTTTCCTCTTTTCCTGCACGAGAAACTCACGTTGTGGTTGGGACACACGACCTAGGAGAAAACTCATCATTATCGCATACAATACATTCATGGCGCTGTGAGCTCGAGTACGCCGGGCTGGGACCTGCCACAGTGACCCCGCCTGCCTGTGGCCGCAGCTGTATGCGCGTGCCAATGGGAGGCGTGACTGCGTGGCGTGACGCGGACAGCCGCGCACGCGGCTCGGCTTGTGGCTCAATACTCATACTTACTTATCTTTGAGAGAAAGAGTGATGGTGAGAGGGGACGAGGATGGTTGCCAGCGCTGTCCGTCATACACCTGCCATCCTTCCTGGTGTTTTGGTGCCGGTGAAGGTTTGGGTTCTGCCGGGCGGTGCAAGCAGCAGTGAGAGGCTGCACTTCCCGTGAAAGGCGTTTGCTTCAGGGCGCTACACCGGAGGTGGCGTCAGCAGTGGTAATGGTGATGATGGCTGTGTGGGCGCTGGGCGCGTCCCATCGCACCCTCTGTGCCGTTCTCGTTGCGCCGAAATTGTGGGAGGCTTTATTAGGGTTTTTCCGGTTGCTGGTTGATTAAAGAGTGGGGCTGAAGAGTTGGAGGGGGTCACCTAGAAGGCCCGCGTGCACCGCACCGCACCGTGGCCGGGGGCACTAAGGGGATCAAGGGGTTTCCCTTGGGGCCGTTTTGGGAGGACGGAAGCCTTGGGTACTTGTTGTAGTACTACACTTATCCTGTTATGCTGGGGGCGGCTAAGAATATTAGTTTAGTTTTTAATCGCTTCCTTCCCAGTTGGGGTTGCGGGGTTGGGGGCTTTCGTTGTTTGGCCGGTTGGTTGGTTCAGGTCGGCAACGTTGGGAGGCCCCGGCGGGGTTGGGTGGCCGTTCTGGATCATTGGCGAAATGCATGCAGCTAGAGGTGCGGTGCATGCGCATATGCTTGTGATGTCGTGGTGGCTGTGATGCCCCACGCGTCGATAAGCATCACCCCATTCATGTGCGGTCTCTCGTGTCCGCAACTAGCTCATGGCCGTCACCGCACTGGTCCAACACGCCGGGGCCGTTGCTGTTTAGTGTACTTCTGCCTTCCTCCCCGCCTTGCCGTCGAGTTTATCGCAGCCGCTGCACACCCGCCTCTGGGTTATTTTATTTCACGGTGCCGCTCCCCAGGACCCCGTCCGCGCCGGTGCTCAGGTCCGCTTGCGTTCTCATCCTTTTGGGTGCGCTGCTGGCCACCTACCCGACCTCGCCGAGTGATGAAAGAAGAAGCCGGCGAAAGGGCGGGGCAGCACCCTGTGTGCATTCATGGCACACATGATGGCTTGCTGTACAACATGAGAGAGGGGGATCTCTAGCCCCTCTGCTCGCCTCCCGTGTTGTACAGCCATGCGCACGGCGTTTGGCCTTGGCGGGAAAGCGCATGCGTATGTATACATACCATACAGGCATAAACACAACGGCGAACTTTATATATAGCGTTGTTGTCTGGACACTACTCGACTGTTGACTTTGAAGACCAGATGTTGTTGGACCAGATTCGCAGCCAGCGTGTTGGCGTCCCCCCTTTTTGACCCTTTTAACTGTCTTGATAACTGTTGTAGGGATGGGGAGGAAGATGAGGTTGAGACGTCTGCATCTGTGAACCAATTTATCGACCCGATAGCTCTCTGATGGAGGTGTATATGTTTGTGCCCATTTTTCCTTGAGGTGCAAATCGAACGTGCAATGTGCATGAAAACGGTACTTCGCATGTAAATTTAGGGTAAGCTAGGGTTCGGGCTGTCGTTTTACGTTCTCTCCTGCCTACGCGTTCAGCGGTCGATGGCGTTGTTAGCCATCCACATAAGAGTTCTGGTCACAGGAGGAGGGGGGACCGGGGAACACTTACAGAGGAACACCAGCTCTGGACTTGTGGCATGCGTTGGAACGACCAGTACAGCTAGCGGTCTGCTCGTCCTTGACAGCAGGTGCATCAGTTACAGGCGCGGCAAGGGGTTTACTTGCCACAAAGAAGCAAACACACTGTTAAAAGGTAAGTTCCGTTGCCGCCCACAAACGGACAGCACACAACATGTTGACCTGACTGTGCGGCACTTGGCGCTTGGCCACCTCGCCTTCACATGCTCCTAGAGCGAAGAGGCACCTCCCGACCTCTGCACAAGACATACTTTTTCCTTAGACTTTCTTACCTCTCCGTCTACTGCTGGCATCGTTACCACCGACGCCAGCTCGAACTAAGGCTGTGTGAATCACATTACAGCCTACTGCCCTCTGCAGCACGCAAGCGCACTTCCGAACACGCAGTACTAACAAACGCAGTTTAGCCACAAGGCACGCGTGATTCCACTGGGGATGGGAAATGTGAAGAAGATGGAGCTCTCCAGTGCACAACATCGATTTAGAAATCACGACGATCCGACATCCTAGGAAGCGAAGTTCAGCTCCCACGCCACATTCCAGCTCTAAGTTCTACCGTTTCCAGTCGGCCACTGCTCGTGGGGGCTCCCCACCGCCGCCGCGGCATAAGCGGAATTATCCTACGTTCTCTTCATTGTCGCTACAGCCCCTACAAGCTACAACAGCAGAGACACATACAGACGCTGCTTCTGCTACAACAGCGGCTACAACAGCGCTGACAGCGACGCCAGTGCCGTGCACCCAAAAACAACGTCAGCATGGCCACTGTAAAAACACCGACGGAAAATCAATACAGGTCAAAGCAGCGACCTCCAGCTCCACCTTTCTCACTACGTATGTTCCTTTGGTACAGCAAAGTACGACACAGCTCAGCACAAAAGCCAGGGACTCTTCTAACTACAATGACAGAAAGCGCAGCCTTACGCAGCACACCCGTGCGCGCCACTCCTCCCTTCGTCGTCTCTCCAGCTGCCTTATACATTCTAAGGTAACCTGTCGTACAGCAGCAAAATCCGGAGTTCCACAATACATTACACAACAAGCAGCAAAACTCGGTGCGAATGGTTGGATTGTTAACCAAGCACTGTCAGTGACGCACTGTATTGAACAAGTCCGGTTGGACTCAACTCCCGTGTGCGCGCCTCAACGAATATACACATGCTGTGAAGATGGCTTTAGCTAGAGGCGCGCGCGCACTTTTATCGTACAATGGCCAACCAAAAGCCCAGATATACAGTCCGCTGCGCCAACGGCGCTAATCCGGAGCACGCCCAATGCCTGCATCTCGCGGGTAAACCCACTTCGTCTCCCTAGGGGCCTTGTAACCCAAGACCCGCATTTCCCTCCTCCTCCCGGTCATCCACCTCCTTTACCACCATCCGCTGCTACAGGACAAAACACCTCGACCTACGGACCGTATTTGGGTCGTAGAAAAGCCTTCACACACACATAGCCGCGCAAGCAAAATCCCTTTCCATTACGTACATAATTTTGGAAAACTCAATGTTTAGCTTTCAAAATACGAAGGAAAGAATAGACCTTGGCGTCACTTGCTTCAACAGGCTCGAAATTCGCCGACTTGAATTCATCATGAACTATCTGCCTAAGTACGATTCCGATGCTTCCCTTTCTATAAAGATGGAGCTTGCACCCGCGATATGTGCAAGCACTCGCCACGAAGCACTCCGGGATGCTCGCAGGACCCAGCCAGTCCCATGCCCCACCTTCCGAGCATTCCAACACATGAGCCTCTGCGCTCCATAAAAGCCGCAGAAGCTTCGCATCCCAGCAGCTGTTGTCCGCCGCATCGCACTCACTACTAGATATGTCGCATCTCGTACACCCGTTTTTGGGTTCAAAAAAGATTCGTAAGTCAACCACCACCGACAGTCAACCACCATCGTCATCCAACCAGGCTTTCCGCACCCTCCTCGTCCTACCCGGGAACTCAGCAGCAGCTGCTGCCGCTGCTACTGCCGCTGCCACTGCCGCTGCCATTACCGCCGCCACTGGCCCCTCTGACGCCAGCACGTCTCGTCCCAACCGTCGTCTTGGCGGTTTTCACGTGCTGCCACCTCAGCACCGGTACGCAGCGGTCATCGAGGCGGGCGGAGCGTTCCAACATCATAACGGCTGCCAGCCAGTTTCCACGCTGAAGCTCCATAAGGCCCCAGGCCTGCGCATTCCACGGAACAAGGAATGATCGGCGTGTTTGCTGGTATGTATGTATGTATCTGGTAGGGGCAGGACGACGGCAAATCCCTGCCGTACGTACGGCGATGCCGGAGTTTCCGGAGAGATAACTCCCGCCCTCTCACGCGGCAAGGCAAAAAGCATGTCACGTGTGTACTTGTGTATGTACGGCACTATGCGCGAGGGGGTTTTAACCCCCCAGTAGTAGGGCCTAGCAGCAGAAGCGCAGTAAGGGGCACAGGATCCAGGACATCCGAGTCCGCGCCGGAGCTGCAGGGGCTATGGGAACTATAACACGGAGCGCACAACTGGCCACCTTCGCGGCAGGTGTGATGAGTCGCTATGCAGAGAGGTGCCCAGCAGCGATAATTCAAAAACGTAGGCGCTGGGCGAATGCTGGCTTAGGATATTTTGCATCTCCGGCAGCAGGAGACTTTGGCCTCTGCCCTGTTCCTACCTGAATGAGGCAGGATGATGATGGGTTCAACTCTAGGCCGCGCTGCAGCACAGCGCGGCAACGGTGCCAGCGCTCGGACTGGTTAAAGCGGTGGCAACGCTTCTCCATTTGTGCCCAGGACACCCAGGCCTTGCACAGACTCGGTTGCCGGTGGAGCAGGTGTTCGAAAGTGGACCTGCCGAGGAAGATAACCGATACAAACAAAACAAGCCCTAGATCAATGTTGAATGGATTGAATAGACGGAAAAAGGTCATTTCAGAAGCATTTGGTGTGAAACGTCATTCTGGACTAACAAACAATGCGCGAGGCCTGCGGTCAACGAGTCCTTGCCTGGCTTCTTCGTAGGCCTCAATACGGGCAAACTCCAAGGCCCGCTCATACATTTCATCGCCTTTGGACGGCTGCGCAACCTGGGGTGTCTCCGGCCTTAGGTCGCCTTTCGCACTCCGAATGCCGTGACATTTCACCCCGGAAGTCCTTGCCAGTAAGCAGGCACGCCGGCGGAGTGCTCCAGTAGGCCTTGAGTGAATACGTTGCTGTTTAAGGCACTGCATGGTCGCTGGTGGGGAGCTTCGCACACAGTTCGCTTCCGTAAGGCAGTCTGGTAGCGTGAGGTCGATGTGGAGGATTGCGCTGCCAGGTCCGCCTAAAAAAGCCCTGAAGTTATTCCTTCGTTTCGGGAATGTTACTGTTGCGTGTGTCTAGCCTTTTGACGTAATCCTGACACGCGCAAACGAATGGTACGGCGCGTGGAGGGCGCGTGGCCTAACAACAGTTACTATGCGTAATAGAAATGCCTCACAGACCTCATTATTATTATGAACGCGGTTGTAAGACTTACGATAGGCGTATGCGGGTACTCAAAGATACATACTGTAACGGAATATGACACCGACACGCAGCTAATGCACGCGTTTCTGTTACGAAGACTGAAGCTTAAATTGTTGTTATATATTCAAAGCTCTTCATTTCCATTACTGGCCTTAATTTGCCATTTCGTAGCACCCAGGCAACGGTGAAAACCAACAGTGCTCCGAGGCCATGCCAAGAAACTAGACATCGGAAATCATTTAATGTTTAGCGATATATTATCTCCTTCAAGCGATAGCTCACATAGCATTTGCAAGTCAAAATAATGCTACGGCCGTTCACAGTCGAAACAGGGCGTTTCCGCTGGCTGTTCTGGCTGTCCTCAACCTCCTTATGCCAGCATAGTTATAGCATGCAAATAATTGCATAAAAGATGAATCATTATAACCTCAGGTCCATCGACAGAAGTGAGCTTGAGCATGCGCCCAGCTAACGTAGAAGATTTGCAAGCTTTGTCCGATAGACAAATTCGTACCGATGGCTTATTGAAGGCAGCTCGTGGCGGTCCCATGATGCTAGCACTGACTGATAAAGTATGTCACTAAAGTTGTAATAAACGCCCGGTGCATCTTTTGCCGATGAGTGTTGACCATCGTCTGCTGCCGTGACATGGCACTTGCATTTGTTCGTTCGTTTGTTTTCCTCCCAACGCAACCAGGTCCATGAGGTAATATCTCGACCTTAATCCGTACAATGCGCCTATTTAACTGCAGACCCTCGCTGCGATCGGAGGACTGCGGTGGTGCTGCTCGCCGCAGTACCAAACGCCATGTTGGCAAAAGAGGCTGATGCCGTTGCGACTAGGAAGTGCATGCGGCAGCCAATGACCACGAAAAGGAGCTGGACGATGGAAATAGCTGCGTGCGCTACGGAGTTGCGCACCAAGCTGGGGAGCCCAGTTAGCATCGTCACTACGCAACAACTGCATTTGATCACGTCTGCGTGGGGCACCCACGCCTACTGAAACAGACGCAAATCCATCGTTGCTTTTATTTACATGCTGCCCCCTCTTTATGATTACTTAAATGTCTATGTACATGGACTGACACACAGCTAATCTGTACCTACGTGCCCACCCACCTACCAAAGCCGTGTTAGTATGGCAATCGTCAATTTTGCCCTAATTTATGCACGTTGGCGTACATAAAAGCGATGTACAACTGACCCAGCAAGGGGGCCTGCTTGAAACATTATATTCTTTAATTCCCTTACAGCACACTTACGTATGTATGCATGTATGTATGGGTTTTAGAGTTTAGGGTTTATGTATGTAGGTTTGGTAAACTTCCCTTTCCGAGCTTGCACGGCAGGTTGGTTAACCGGCTAGGCTGGGGGTTCAGATGGGGACATGCTCTTCACCACTAAGCTCGACGATGGCAAGATAAGGCCCTTGGGGCCGAATGGATTACAACTCAAGTACCGTACCGTGCTGTACGGCCTCTTTCAGCAGGGTAATTTTCCTCGCTCCGTACTCCCACTGGCCGCCTCCCACTCCCTCTCCCACCTCTGCTCTGCACACTGCTCTGCACTGCATGCCTACACGGCCAGATCGCCGCCACTCACAGCCCACAAAAAAGAATAGAAGCCCGACCAAGCGGAACCCATCTACCCCTACACAGCCAACAAACCCCCACCCACCCGACTGACTCCTGAGCTCATCCCCACCCCTCAACCCGGGCGGGGTATCCCCCCTCACCCCCCACCTTTCCTCAACAGCAGCCCCTGGCTATATGTGATCCCCCCACGAACCCACCCCACTCCCCCGCCATCTAGGTCACCCCCGCCGCCGCAAACCCTCCACAACCCCACGGCGGCAACGGGGGGATGGCCGTGGGCAGGAAGCACACAGTCCCCCTGCTCCTCCTCCTCCGCCGCCCCATGCTGCTGCTGCTGCTGCTGTTAGTGCTGTCAACCGCCGCTACTTGAGGGCACCGCCTATTACACCGCCTACCCTACACCCCCTACCCCCGCTACCCGCCTACCCCGCTACCCCCGGGCCTTTGCCTGCGCAAACGGAGGAAAAGGAGAGGGGAGGTGGCAGAGGGGATAATCGTCATCAGGTTACGAGAGGCAACTTCCCCCACCCTGTGGCTCCCCACAGCTACCTAGCCGGGTGGCGCAGCGCGATAGGGGCTCTCCATCTGCCCCTCCCCCTCCCCCACCAGGATGCACAACGAGGTTTACTAACACCCCACACACACACAGCCCTACATCACCCCACCAGGCTAGGGGCTAGGGACACACAAACACCTCGATTGCATGGGTGGGAAGGAATGGGGACATCGCACCGCAGGGGTCTACGTGGAGACCCAACCCCTAACCTCCTCCCCCCCCTTTCCCCCCCAAAATC
>NW_003307552.1:330641-331666 GCF_000143455.1 Volvox carteri f. nagariensis | reverse complement strand
CACCACCCAGGTTACCCGGCGCAAACCATCCTTCCCGGCCCCTCCTCCCTCTCTTACCCCTTTACCTAAAGCCCTCCCCCCCTCCCTCCTCCCCCCAACCCCACCTCGACCCACCTGACCTCCCAGCCGTTCTTCTCCAGCACTTGACCCACCATCGCCACCTGCCCCAGAAGCTGCTTGCTGTTGGTGCACTGGTCGCCCACGTCGATAACCTGTGCATCATGAGGGGGGGGGGAAGGCGAACCAGGAGCAAGTGAAGCTGCTGCCAAGGGAAGTGGGAGGAGGGGAGGAGGGGGAAGAGCCGTTAGAAAACACATCAGGTTGACCTGCCCCTTCCGCACAGCCGCCCCAAACCGACGTATGCACATATACACAGTGCATCGTTTCCCCTCTCCCTCCCCCCACCCCCCCACTCACCTGCAGGGCCACATACCGCTCGGGTCCCGCCTTGAGCGCAATGTCAATGAGCGCCAGTCCGTCCCCTGTGGGCCGCCGCTTGTCGTACGTCACCTGTGTACGACGGTCACGTCAGTCGTCAGTGCCGTCTAGTCGGCCACAGTCAGCTGCTACATACACACCGTCGACTCCCCGCCGTAACGGCCTCACGTAGCCACCACGATATCACAAGACATACATATAGATATACATACCTGTTAACAAACATTACTATCCCGTCATTTTCCCCCCAACCCCACCTTGAGGATATCCAGGATGCGAGCCACCTGGTCAACCCGCCGACCTCGCCTGCACATATGTACGACGATAACGGCAACGTGTTGTCGTACAAGTCATTTACGATTGCAGTGAACCAACTGCGCCGCCCTGGCAACAAAACAGCTGCGAACCCCCCGCCCCCCGCCTCTCGAAAGCGACCTGGTCACGTGAGACCCTCTACCTGCCCAACCCCCCTCCCAAGCCCCCTCCGACCCACCAGGCCCCCAGCCACCCACCCCCGCCAGCTGCTAGCGCTGCCGCGCTCACACGGCCCCCGCTGCCGCTCTCTCGCCCGCCACCCTCACCCCAGC
>NW_003307552.1:327586-330591 GCF_000143455.1 Volvox carteri f. nagariensis | reverse complement strand
CCACCCCCCCTCCCTCACCCCTTCCTGTTGCTCGCCGCCTCCAGGTCTCCCGTCCAAGCCCTCTTCATGGCATCCAGCGCCAAGGGGGGAAAGGCCGGGGACCGCCGGGGCGATTCCAACTTGGAGGCCAAATAACCCTGCGTGTGATGTGTGCGTGTTTTGGGGGTAGTGGCCATCGCGAAGGGCGACCGGAGAGGGTCATTGGGATGAGAGAGGTTGGGTTGCCCCAACCCAACACGGGAGTCAAAGTGCACCTGAAAGCACGAGGCCGCGTCCGACAGGCGGCTGTGCGGAGGGGGTGGTAATGATGATGTCTCGGGTGGGTGGGCGGGTGGGTGGAAGGATCGAGTAATCGTGACAGCTGTGTGTGCGGTGTACGCACGGGAGGCCAGAGTCACGTCTACTAAGCCGTGTGATTTTTTTGTGTACGGCACAAGGGTAAAGGCGGGGGGGCTGGCGCCGGGGAGAAAGAGAAAACGTAGCCCCCCACCTCCCTTCCCCTCTTCTTGCGGGCCCCCTTTCCCCCCCCACCCCACCCCGCCCCGCACGACTCGCGACTCGCCTGGAACACCGTCCTCAACAGCGGCTCAGGTATCGCCGCACCCTCGCGCTCCCAGGCCGCCGCCAGCCGCCCCTCCAGCAGCCCGAACAGCGGCCTCTCCACCTCCCCCAGCAGCGCTAGACCCCAGTACATGTGCGCTAGCTCGACAACACTGATGGCGCTACTGCTGCCAATACCACCACCACCGCTGTTGCCGCTGCTGCTGGTGAACCCTGCGCGTGCCTTCTGCCGCCGCCACTGCTGATGAGGCGGCTGCACCGCCGCCGACCCCGGCCCCGGCTGCGCTGCTACTCCTGCCCCTGCCGTCCCTGCCGCCTCCGCCGTCTCCGCCTCCGGCCGTACGAGCTCCGCCGCCGCCGCCTCCAGTCTTTCCATAACCTTAACTCCCGGAGAGACGTTGAAGGTGGCCAGGGCGTACAACAAGGTGGCGAGGTCAGCAGCACGGATCTGACCCGGCCCAGATCCAAATCCGGATCCGGATCCATTCCGCTCATGTTCTGCTGATGGTGGTGATGATCTGTGCAAGAGGCTCTTAGCGAAGAGGACGAAGTTGGCCTCCGGGTGGTGCCGGAAGGCGGTCAGGGCCCAGAGCAGGTTGGCGACCTCTTGGGGCTTGTACGACAGGGGTGCGGACGAGAAGGCGGACAGCGCCGCCGCCACCGCGGGCGGGTGGTAGGTGTCCAGTCGACCTAGGGCCCACATGCTGTTGGCTACACCCTGCGGAGGGAGAGAGGTGGGCGGAGGGGTTGGGGGGTGGGGAGGGAAAGACGAACCACACGCGATTGAAGCTGCTGCCAGGGCAAGATAGTAGCAACAGAAAGAACTGACCGAAAGGCGTCCGTGGCGACTGTGACGACTGTAACCTCGGGATGACGACTGTAACCTCGGGATGAAGAATTGGCGTAGATGTTGGAAGTCCTACCTACCTAAGCCGCCAGAAAAAAGGCTGAATAGTATAGCCAAACCGTAAACTAGTAGGTGTAGAAAAAGTAGTAAAGGCGGCGAGAAAAATAGTGCTGACGTAAAAGAGGCGTAAAGTTGCTGGCCAGGAGAGAAAGCTGCATTGCTGATACTGAAAGGCTGCCGGTATGCAAGTGCTCCTCCCGACCCCCCAAAAAAAACTAGAACGCGCGACTGACCCGACCGACCCAAACTAAACTATTCCGGCTATCCTACCGACGCCAACGCGAAATACCAAAGGAGCTCGAACCACCTTTTGGACTCACCTGGCCAGGCCGCCGAAGTAGTGGCAAAAGGCACATGCAAAAACAAAAGGGTAACAAAGATGTGAGGCGGGTCCGATAAAGGACAGGGGGACATGCAAATGCTGCTGAGGAATACTAGTAGCTGGCTGGCTGATGGGGTGGGGAGGGGGGTGAGGGGGAGGGGGGGGCCCGAGGTTTGGGGGTAGCTGCAAGTGAGGCGCCAGTGACCCGCCGGTATGGGTAGGGGAAAGACGAACCACACACGATTGAAGCTGCTGCCAGGGCAAGAGAGTAGCAAACGTAAAAACTGACCGAAAGGCGTCCGTGGCGACTGTGACGACTGTGACCTCGGGATGACGAAGTGACGTTGATGTCGGAAACCCTACCTACCTAAGCCGCCAGAATTAAAAAGCTGAATAGTATAGCCAAACCGTAAAGAAGTAGGTGTAAAAACTGTAGTAGTGAAGGCGGCGAGTAAAATAGTGCTGTCGTAAAGGTGACCTAAAGTTGCTGGCCAGGAGAAAAGGCTGATTTGCTGATACTGAAAGGCTGTCGGTATGCAAGTGCTCCTCCCAACCCCCAAAAAAAACTAAAACGCGCGACTGACCCGACCGACCCGACTAATCTATTCCGGCTAGCCTACCGACGCCAACGCGATAAACCAAAGTATGGGTAGGGGGGGTCGTGTTGAGGTGGTGTATGTAAATGGCCAGTGTAATCCGTAGTAAATCAGAGTATCATTCGTACAGTCTAATGATCCCGTCGTATTATTGTCTCGCCGTGCGGACCCCTGCCGCCATCGCCATCAGCAGCAACAAGGCCCTCGTCGCGACCACATCCTCCTCTTCCCGACCACCACCTAGAGGCCACAACCGTACCCGCTTTTCCCCCCTCCTCCCCCGCTCCCCCCCTCCCTGGTCAGTCCTGCTACCGTCCTGTACATCGGCCGCAACACTCTTTCCTCTTTCCTTGGCAGCAGGTTCACTCGCTCGTGGTTCGTCTTTCCTCCCTCCCTACCCCCCCCTCCCTACCCCCTACCCCACCTGGGGGACCAGCGAGGCCATCACCCCGGGGGCCGCAAGTCTCTGCGCGGCCGCCTGGGCCAACAGCGGGTTCTTGTAGCCCAGCAGCGCCATGGAGTGCAGCAGGGTGGGGATGCTGCGAGCATCGAACTCCTGACCGGACAGGAAACCCTGCAGGGGGGCCATGCATGTATGTTGTTACAGGGTGGTTAACTT
>NW_003307552.1:228182-327505 GCF_000143455.1 Volvox carteri f. nagariensis | reverse complement strand
CCGGGGCAGTCCCTGCTCTCCCCTGCTAGAGGGGCACCCTAATCCGTCACCCCATCCGACTTCAGAATGTATTCGTTGGGTTCGGCAACTCACCACCAGCATCCAACCAAATCTAGCGGATCAACGGCGCATCAACTTAGTTCCTGGTCAGCTCGCAAGTTGATATTATCACGTCCTACACCGTCCATAAGATGGGGGGCCACCTCCCATTTCATCACTCCTCAAACACCCGAGGAGCCGGCAGGCGGATTTGAACCCGGGTCGACTGGGTCAACTGGGAGCAGAAGTCAGGCCTTAACCTCTGCCAGCCGCCTGCCTATGAATGTATGTAAGCATATGTATGTATGTATGTATGTATGTATGTACGTATGTATGTATGTATGTATGTATGTATGATGTGTGGGACACGGGGGGCATATCTTCACCCGTGGCCGCGACCTGGCGAAACCCTGCCATCCCCGGTATTTCAAGGCACCCTCATCCAGTCACCCTAGTCAACTTCTCAGTGGATCGCTCAGGTTCCGCACCCACCATCGGCATCCAACGGAATCTGCCGGATCGACGGCGGCCCAACATTCCTGGTCGGCTCGCAAGTTAACCTTATCCCAGGTCACCACCGTCCATCAACTAGGGCCACTTTACCTTCCACCATCGGAAGGATTTTCGACCCTGATAGGTCTCGATCCCGGGATCTCCCAGGGGCAATGGTCCGTGCCTTACGTATGTATGCATGTATGTATGAGGGTTTGCACACGTTAGTGTGTTCTATATAATTGTAGGAGCTTGGAGGAGGATTGTACGACTGTTGTACGGGGAACATCCCGTCGACACTCATATATGCGTGTTTGTATGCGTGTTTGATATACGTTACGGGGAGAGAGTATAAGAGCTGCTGACAGATGCCGATGTTGGTAACCTTGGACGACAGGACCTAAACACGGACGGGTGAAGCAGAGCAGCAAAAACACACATTTTTCAGTCGTGCGACTCGTAAGCGGCGTAAGTCACCACTGAAAGGGGATGGGCCCCCCCAGCCCCCCCCTCCCACCATGACCACCACCACCACCACCACCCAGCCGGAGCCGCAGCGGCAGCTCACACCGCCCGGTCATTTCCTCAGCCAGGAAGAAATACTTCACCCCGACACACCAACACTCAAGCCACACCATAATGCCCCCAATGACCCCTGACGCTCACAGCGACCCACCATCGCCCTGAATCCCATCGCATCCAGCAGCTGCCGGGGTGGGGACCACCGCATGGCCGCCGCCGCCGCCAGCAGTGTGGCGATGTCCCGCGGATAGAAGGAGTCCACCCGCGCCACCGCCGCCGCCGTGTACCCCTCACATAGGAGCTCGGGCAGCACCACTTGCAGCTGAGCGAAGGCGTACAACGAGTTGGAAAGCTGCACGTTGTTCATCAAGGAGACCTGCGTGCCGAGTGTTTACAGACAGACAGACATACCTTATATGCATATATATGTGTACATGCACACTCAGAAATAGGATAGGAGGGCAGAAGGGGAGGTGGGGTGAGTGAGTTGAGGAGAAGAGTGTCAAGGGATGGGCCGTGCAGGGCGGGGCAGGGGCCCCGGGGTAGGTGGGGAAAGTAATGGGGGCTCGACCAAACCCAG
The DNA here is from genome assembly GCF_000143455.1 of Volvox carteri f. nagariensis. Lineage (NCBI taxonomy): Eukaryota > Viridiplantae > Chlorophyta > Chlorophyceae > Chlamydomonadales > Volvocaceae > Volvox > Volvox carteri. Next base: position 325,872 of record NW_003307552.1, on the reverse strand, counting down.
ACGTCCAGCGATACGCCCAAACCTTCACCACTTGTATGATATGTGTTTTAAACTCCCATGTGTACCCGCTTACGTGTTAGGATCAGGGGTTTCCCCAGCGGTGTGTGTGTGTGTGGGGGGGGAGAGTCATTACGTGTCAATCACTTCACTAATAGTCATATAGCCCCCCCTACCCTGCCCCGTCCTTCATAACCACTGACCATTGTGAAGTATTTTCCCCACCTGGCCGATGCTGCCTCCGTCACCATTCCCCTCCCTTCCATTCCTTTCCATTCCCGTCTTGCTCTCACAGATTATGAGCTTTCCGATGTCAGCCAGGGCCGGGCCCCTCCCTTCCCCAAAACACACATCATGTACACGGGACCACTATAAACTGAGACCCACCCGCATACACACAATCCGCACCCCGCTCACCCCACTGCCGTACCTGCGAGTACAGCACCTCCTTGAGAGTCTGAAAGGCCTGGTGCTCCACGAGCTCCCTCCTCGCCCCCGGTGACCCACGGGTCAGTGTGTTCAGCCGGGTTAGCGCCTGCACTGCTGTACGCACAGACAGACACGCCGCCTCATCGGCCACTATGTCCAGCACGTCCCGCCAGTCCTCACAACCCCGCAGCTCGTTGTGAATCTCCCGGTCTCGTTCCGGAGTCACACCCGCCGGTAGGGGGTGGGCCGGCTGCTGCTGCTGTTGCTGCTGCGAGTGCTGTAGCTGGTCCAGCTCCCGGCTGGGTTGGAGCTGGTCCTGGATACTGCTGGCTGGGGATGATGTCAATGGTGACGTTGGCGATAGCTGGGAGGATAATAATGGTAAGGATAAGCCTGGGGTTGGAGTGGTGGATATGGGCAGGGCCGCTGCTATGGCTTTCGTCGCGGCCCGTAATTTACTGTGGTCTGTGGTGGCCGATGTCAGGTCGTGCACGCTCCATGCGCCAGCACCTTAGCCTTCCATCATACCACCCAGGCCCTCTCCTGTCCCAATTGAAGTCAAACGTGATAAAGACCAGCCGCTGCGTCCCCTTAGCCCCGAGTGTCCTTACTCCCGCCCTGGACACTGCAGCCCTACATGATGCCACCCCGTTACCGCCGCCACCGCCGTAAGTAACGACCTCCCCCTTCCCTCCCCCGATCGCAAAGCACAACGACTGACGCGAGCAACAGCAGGAAGCAGCGGAAGATGCCGCTGCGAATGACCACCATAGCCGCCGTGGCTGCTGCTGCTATGCTGCTGCTATACTGCTGCTGCTGCGAGATGATGACACCGGTGCGTGGGCTGTAGCTGCTGCCGCCACTGCAGCGGCAGCAGTGCCGGCGGCAGCTGTGGTGGTCATTTGCAGCGGCAGCTTCCGCTGATTGCTGCTGTTGCTCGGCGCCCGGAGGCCATGGGGCCGGGGACAAGGACACTCGGGGCTAAGGGGACGCAGCGGCTGGTCTTTATCATGTTTGACTTCAATTGGGACAGGAGAGGGCCTGGGTGGTATGATGGAAGGCTAAGGTGCTGGCGCATGGAGCGTGCACGACCTGACATCGGCCACCACAGACCACAGTAAATTACGGGCCGCGACGAAAGGCTGTCTTGTGGTGGTTTGTTTGCAATTATTATCAAGCCAATGCCCACCTTTAGTTGCAGTCCTGAAGACACAGAGAAAACAGTTTCCTCGTCCTGTGCTTCCGCCTTTGCACGCAACCTCGTGGCATTAGCAACCACGAGCCTGCATATTCGACGAACAAATAATGGTATAAGATACATGCAACCAAAATTAATGCTTGGTGTCTCACCCATAATTAGCAACGTATGTTTTGAACTGCAGCCGCACCTGCCAACGACGGCCGACCGTGCGACATTACCAGCTTGCTCTGAACCCCATCTACATCCTCCTGCATGAGCTCGTAATTGCTGATGCGAAAGCATTTGTGGGAAACAATGGTTCCCTAACGTGAACCCTTGTTAACACGGCGGCGGTGTTGTACCCAGGCCGAGCCACAACATTAAGAATAAAACTAGTATTGCATGATAAAAAGTAACACAATAAACAAATGTCCAATTGAATTCTATGGTCACGGTTCCTGCTTCTTATGGTGGCCGTACTTGCACAAGTCACAAAGCCGGGAAGTCGATTGCCATAAGCAGGCAGCAACATAAAATAACTTGCACTTTGATCTACATATAACTGTCACATACAAAATAACAGTATCTATGCAAACAGCTTACGCCAAGTCATGTCGTTTATGGTCAGTTAAAGCCGAGAAGGTAACGGTACAACAAAAGCTCGTGCACGCGCTGCGCAGGAGTATTCCTCTTATAGCACACAGGACAGGCTGCACACAACCAGTCTTTAAGGACCTCCAGCACTTTGAAAGTCATGACCCAGCCGGGGACGCAACATGCACACAAAAGCCAAATTGCATAAACACCGAAGGTGCACTAGTGCACAATTTCAATGCTCCCGGCATATTTTTTCCTTCAATCGCATGCCATCGTTCGCCCAACAAAGGCCATCCTCACTCGACGCCGCGACATGGCATCCCGTGCACACGCGAAGCAGCAGCATGGAAAACAATCCTTCCTCGACCCATTCGGGGTCCACTGTAACAATCGCATCCTCCTCTTGCTGCTCCTCACCAACCTTCATACACAGCCACTCATCACATGCCGAGGCCGTTTACAACAACTGCGGTTGTAACCCACTGCAACACCATCACCACCACCGCCACCACCACTCCTGTAATGGCAGTTCCTCGGCACCCTGCAGGCCTCAATTCATCCGACATCCATGCATCCTGCAAGACGGACTACTGACGACGACATTTCAACTTGTCGTCGCCAGCGCCTTCTCAGTACAGCCTCACAGCGTAACGCCAACAACAGTCATCCACCGATATTAGCAATTACCACTCCGCAACCAACCCTTTCTGATCGGTATCGAATATATGCATTATCTACATTATCCAACTTCCTAACAACCAACTGCCCATTTCAGTTTGTGTCCAAAGATCGAAGTAACCGACTAACCAACAGAGTCCTCGGTCGCTACTGCAGCAATTGGCCCACGTGGGGTAGCAAGGCCCGGGCTCGCCGTACAGCCCAATCCACACCACTGCCCCACATGCCCCAACCCGCCATGAAGCGCACGTAGTCGAGCAGCGAAAGGTCGAAGTGGCGGCGCATTACCTCAGGACGATAGCGGCAGGCCGCCTCAATGCCCGGCTCGCCCTTCAATATCAGCCGATCGAGCAGCTCTGAATGGTAGTACGATAAATATTCATCCTCAGTGGCATCGAGGTTCGACGAGTCGACGCTAGAGGCGAAGAGGTACACAACATCTCGTACACCGTACGACCTGCCGGTGTACTGAAAATCGTATGCGGCGCATCGAGCGCCATCTTTCGTGAACAGCAAGTTCTCGTTCTTCATGTCTGTTGGCGTTGTGGCGGCGGCGGTGGAGAAGGCATTAGCGGTGGCAATGGTGATGGAGAAGGCAGTGGCAGCGACAGTGGCAGCGGCATGAGAGAGGAGCAACGTGGGAAGGTGGGGTATGGGGTGGGGTATGGGGTGGGGTATGGGGTGTGGTGGTTGATAACGACAACGGGCGAAGGCAGACTTTGCAAGGACAGAGTGGCGATCGGCACCGGTGTGAGTGCATTTCGGTAGATCTCGCAGTTGTAGAGCGTGCGTTCCGAAGATGGAATGGAGGTTGCTTGGCATCTGAACTCGTGTATGTAGCTGGCTAGAGGATTCGAACAAGCGACGGCGCCTTGCGTTGATATAGGGAGGACGGTTCGGATTCTGACCGATATAGCGGACGATACGCCCCTCTGCAACTGGAGCAGAGTGCTTCGGCGGTCTCCCCGGTGGGTACGGTTAGGTGCCCCGGTCAGTGTCGGCCAGGCAGATACATACATACATACATACATACGAGGAAGGCGGCTGGCAGAGGTTAAGGCCTGACTTCTGCTCCCGGAGTGACCGGGGTCAAATCCGCCTGCCGACTCTCGAGTGTTTGAGGATTTTGAGGATCTTGTGGACGGTGTAGGATGTAATTATATCAACTTGCGAGCTGACCAGGAACTAAGTTGAGGCGCCGTTGATCCGCTAGATTTGGTTGGATGCTGGTGGTGAGTTGCTGAACCCAACGAATACACTCTGAAGTCGGATGGGTTGAATGGATTCGGGTGCCCCTCTCGCAGGGGAGAGCAGGGAACTGCCTCGGGAAAGGGGACCCCTGGTGAAGCTATACCACCCTGTAACAACATACATACGTACATACACACACCTCCGTGTATACACGTCTTGAACTCAGAGCTCCCTGGGGACTTAAGCTGCTCTGCCACCTGCGGGGCCCACCACAGGACAACACCACAGGAGAGGGGGGAGAGGGAAGTCGCGGTGGGCGCCCCGGTGGGGCCAGCGGCAGTAGTGGCGGTACCCGCCCCAGGGGGGTTGCAGCGGTTGGCGGCAGCACCGGTATTGTTTGTCATTAGCGACGGCGACCTGCCCCCGTCGCCCGACAGCCAACACACGGGCACAAACACGCTGACGCATAAACGTTGTTGATCTCTCTGGACCATCGGCTCACCCCTCCCTTCGAAGGCTATCCATCAGCGAGGGCTTCACCACCGTCACGTCAAACCCCTCCATCCGAACCACAGCGGCTACTAACGCACACAGTCAGGGGGGTTCTCGCGGGTCGCACCACGGTACATACATACGACCAGGCCGCCCTCCGTCACGTCGTAACGCCCACATCCTCACCTCCCGAAACCCCGCATCGCCCCACATGGCCCCACTCCATGCCGGCCCGCAAGGCCGCCCACAGACCTTTTATGCCCTCTTACCTGCTCCGCAACCGCCTTCAGAGCCCCCCAGCTCGGTCCTATTCGCTCGAACTCCTCTCTCCGCGTATCCAAATACCTGCAGCCGAACGTACGCACGTGTGTTTTAGATCGACGTATATGCAGGCAGATTCCTGCCAAGCACAACGCATGATAGCAGTAGCAGCAGTAAAGCAGCAGTAGCAGCGGCTTACAATAACACCCAGTGAAGTGAGCTGTGCGCCGTGAGTTGCTGGCCTGAGGCGCTCCCGCTGGCTTCCCGGGAGTTAACCGCTACTGCTACTGCTACTGCTACTGCTCACCAATAGGAGCCCTCTTGTTGCAGTCCAGCGGGGGTGGGCTGCTCCCAGAAGTAAGCGTGATAGGTGGCCAACCAGGACAATACCGCCCGGACCTGTTTCCGGTGGTTGGTATAGCGGTTGGGGTTTGTTGGGAGCCGGCTTGGATAACGGTATGACGCATGGCAGTAGCGGTGTGGAAAACCGGGACGAGGGGCATGACCAAAAGCGAGCGTGCTTCCTGCCAGATGCCAGGTGATCTTGCGGGGCGGTGGCTGGAGAGTACGCATGAGGCGCTCGTGCAGAAATGAAGCAGGCTTTTGGGTGAGCAAGATGTAAGTGGCAGGTGTGGGGGAGCTCGTGGGCGCGCCATCATGTAATTACACTTTGAGAAACCCTGCGCGCTGTTTTCGCACCTGATTTCCATCAAGGCTATCAGGAGCTGGATGAGGATACTCCGCACGCAGATCGGTTAGGATGAATTGGAAGCCCGATTGCGAAGACTCGATGGCCAAAGACCGTGGAATCCCAAGGCCCGTTGAGCTGACCAAGCCAGGCCCTACATGCTTGTAAAAGAACTCTTCTACGCGATAGCTTGCCATTTTACGTTCATGGCTGACTCCTGATCCCCGCGGAGGTCTGACATCTTTCACGATGAGGGACACAGCCGACGACTGGCCCTTGAGCTGAACCTGTAAGGAATTGACACTTCCATAACCTGCCCATAGGGATCCTATGGCCCGAGACTTGACGCTCGCGATTGGAGCTTGAAAGTGAGGCTGTAACTGGGTCGTCCAATCTATCTGGACTGGCAGTGGCATATTTGGACGCTAGTAGTCGTTAAATCATGCACATACGTCATACTGTCCAAGCCATTGAAGCGCTGGCTTGCGCCGTTGCACAGGCAAGTGGAGCCGTTGCTCGTTCGTCGGTTATAAAGGTTGTAATGGCCTGTCCCCAAAGCCCCGATGCCGCCCGGCTTTGAGCTGTGCAACAAATGTTGAATTCCAGTTGCAATTCTTCTCGCCCTGCATGCCGTGGGGCTCTGGATACTCTACCGTCATGCTCCTTTTCCGCGCCTCAGTTCCCATGCCTAAGCTCTAACTTACCCTTGATCTTGAAAGAGACTGAAAGGCTGATAATTTTGTATAAATACATGCTCAAGCCTGTTAAAGCTTGGGGGGGATTGGCAAGATACGAGCACCGCTGCCCCGGTCGTGGCAAGGGCGGCAAGGAGAAAATCAAGAGTGGTGCCACGCGCGCCGCCACCAACAACATCCAGGTCATTTCGAAGCCCCCTACTCGCTGCCTGGCTCATACAAAAGGCGGCGCCAAGTGCGTCAGCGGGCGCCCAGACAACTCGAGCGCTCGTGGTCATCCGAGGTACATGCAACTTCACGGAATAGAGCAGCCGTGGCTGGTCGTGGCACCATTCATGTCATGGCCATCGTCTGCAGTTCTTAAGAGATAGATAGGCCCGCAACCATCCATGACTTCCTCGACTTCCGTGGTTGAAGTCGGCAACCTGGCTCATGCAGACGCCAGCCATTTCGTGAGCCTTTCAACACTTGTCCGCGGCGCATGCCACGCTTATTTTGTAAAAGCCATCCATCCTCAAACCCTCGGCATTTACGGTACCCGGTATGGCAAGATTACGGCGGCATCCCGACGGCAATTATTGCTCTTGTCGGATCAACGTAAGGCGTGCATTAGTCATGATAAGAGGGGACCCATATATCGCGTCTTTATTCCGGTTGCTACGTGTCATGGTTGGACAGACTTGGACAGACAAAAGCATTGGCTATTCTGTAGGCGAGCTTGCCCAAGCACATCTAAGTACTTGTAAGGCCTTATTATTTATATAATATTGGTCTTATTTTTGATTCCATGTCAAACACCCCCGGAGTGCGCCTCGACCGCTCTTGGAAGAGGTGTTGTGATTTCCAAGATGGTCTTCGGATGCTCCCTTGGCCCGAAGACCAAACGTTAGACATTTTTATTGAGGAGTAAAAAACAACCTTTTGTAATGAAAATGTGTATACAAAATAATAGATATTTCCCCAGTCCGCCTGTCGCAAACGGTCGCCGGGCAGTTGACCGAAACGGCGGGCATATCGCAATACATGCAGACCACGATAAAAATGCAATGGATAGTAGGAAAAATTAGAATAGGAAAAATATGTTTAGCGATGGCGCATGGCGCGTGCGTGGCCTGGATTGGACAATTCAGGATAATCAATAAAACCCGTCCGGTGCGTAAAGAGGAGCAGACCAGTCACCAACGCTCCAATGCTTTCATATGTGACTAAGATCTATAATGTCTACGGAACTGGCCAACTTTAGTATTATGGCTCCTGGAGTTGTGTTCCACCGTCCCTGATGAAACCAATGGATGCGACATAGTCCTGTGAAGCCATACTTCGAGACATATGACTTAAACAATAAGATAATTTTACCTTGATATATCTGACGTATTTTTGTCGGCCAAGGCATCATCAGTTCGGGGTGTACGCTTTGTACCTCCTGCTTGTAGGGGCAAGAGCCTACAACACCGTCGCGAGCCTTATGATTACAATATAGAAACTTTGATTATAAAATAATGCCTCTGTTGCATTCCATAAACACGGAAGAAGCGAGTACGGTGCTTGCCTTGTCGCGCCGTATAATCCGACATGATGATGTGCCAGAAGAGAGGCTTTGCCCCCATTATGGGTCGTAAGGAAACATTTTGTGCCCTCATTCTAATGGCGCTGGCCTGCACCGTCTATGGCCACGGGTAAGCTGCACTTCGGCGATCAGTCTTCCCTTGTAACTGATCAGATTCGCTAGTATAGTTTGAGCATGATCTTCCAGATTTAAAGTTAAGTGTCTTTACTTGCAGAGGAGGCCTGCATGCCTGGTCGTTCCTGCCAGTGCCGACGCCAGGTGAGATCATTTCTAGAGCGCGGGTGCGAACACGTCGTAATCTTCCCCAAAGCAACACGCAACAGCAACATGCACAAATATGTGTGAAGTATGCAAATTTTATTACGCAGCTTCGTTTTGACGTAAGACATACATGTTCTTTGCGTCAATCCTTGCATGTCGCTCCATTGTCGCCAAAGTGCCTATCTTGCCATCACTCATAACTGTCGCATCCTCACATCGCAGGCAAAGAGTTCATTCGCCACAACGTGGCGTCGTGCTCGTCCTGGGTGCCCATGGACCCTACACTTGGCGTTCTGGGCCCGCTGCCCATCTTCCCCGCAAGCGCCTCCAGCCTCACTGTATCAGGTACCGCAGCCGTCTTCTACTACCTTGACGGCAACTGCACGGACAGGGCAACCACCTCTCTGGACGTCAACCTCACCCTCACCCTTAATGGCAAGCCCTATGCCGGCCGCCAGGTAAGCGAGACGAGGTGGCAATGTAGAACGCTTTTTGTAGGTGCGTATTAGGAAAGCTTTTAGTCCCGGGACCATTCCTATCCCGTCGTCATCTAGCTGAGCGCCAACATCGTCATCGACATCCGCAGATGAAGCACCCACCAGCTTTTACTGTAACTTACAGGGTTCGACACTGACCTTCCTGAAACTTGCGGGCTCCCCCGTACCTCCCAAGTTTTCCTTACGGAGGGCTCCTGTACCGGCCGAAAACCTTACGTAACCCCCGCAAAACCTTTACGGGGGCACTGTCCTTGGCTGAAACGCTGTGGAAAGTGACGCTTTGCATTTTCTTGCCCTGTAAATCGTTATTTTCGTTATTTTCTCGTAAACCATTACACTCGGGGACACGGCACACTCAGCGAAAGCCAAGCGCCTTGACCCAAGGTGGCGCGCTTCTTGGAGGGCGGTGGCTTAGGAGGCCCTTGGTCACCTCCTGACGACTCATTGTCTGCCATCGCTGGATGTTACAGACCAGAAGTTATAAAAGTATTATGAAAAGTGTAGTTAAATATTGCAATATGAATTATGTCTGCCAAGTGTGTGGCCTTATCCTTTATATGGTCCGTCCTCTCCCCTACAGGGCCCCGTACGGCCTCTTATAAATCCTTAAAATCCTTACGGGAGCCACCGTAACCAGCCTTCGGCCGGTCCGGGGCCGGCCCCGTACGGGGCGCTTCGCGCCCCAAAATCCTTACGGGAGCCACCGTAAAGTCCTACGGGCCCTGACGGGGATACCGAAAAAAGGCCAAAAACTTACGGGCCCGTACGGGGTGTCGAACCCTGACTGTAAGAGAAAATAAATCCTTCCGATTGAAATAAATGCATAGCAAAGTGGTTTGTGCCTCACCTCACATAAGAGCGGACAGCACACAGATACTGGCAGCGTTTTGAGTTTCATCCCTGAAGCCCTCCAGCCCAAAACAACGCACTGGCTAGCTACTCCGCATCCCCTCCGGGCCACCCTCATCCCTCACATAAATCTAGCCTTCCTCCTTCTGAGACTTGATCACTCGCATCATATTCAACGCCAGTAGTTGCAGCTTTGTTCAGCACACATGCAGACATTCTTGACTCCCCGCGGACAAAAGCCTCACTTTCCGTCTCAACGCCCTGGCGCCCACACTTCTCAAAGGACTTTCCCTCCCTCTTTCCTGTCCCTTTTCCCCTGGGCCCAGATTAACGGCTACGGCTTCATCGGCAACTGCAGCAACCCCACCGACCTGTACCGCCATAACTACTCCTTGGGTGACAACCGCTTCAACCTGGCTTGGTTTCGGAGGGAGAACAGCAACACCACGGAGGACGGACTGCTGTGGGGTGCAGCGCCCAACGTGATGATCGCCCGGGTGCCGCCCGCTGCCGACGCTGTGAGATCCATCGTGCTGTTCCCCTCTCCGGCCGACAGTAAGTACGGAGGGACTAACAGCCGGGCTGACAACTGTTTGTTACGCGAGGGAAGGCAGGCCGGGTGGCCGTAGGTGTCCTGGACTTTTTGATCGGAACGGGGCCTCTGAAGCCGCCCACTCGTCTTCCTTCTCGTCATGGCTTGCGCAGGCAACCCCGTCTGCTGCAATTTGGTTTACAACCCGCCCCCCGCGGAGGACTTCTTCACTCGGGGCTCCTTCTGCCGCGTACCAGCACCGCCACCACCAAGCCCGCGGTTTCCCAGCCCGCAGCCCAACCGTCCCCCGCCCAAGTCGCCGCCCCGCCCATCGCCTGCCAAGCCCCCTAGCCCGACTGCCAAGCCCCCCAGCCCTTCGCCTAGGTCTCCGAGCCCACCAAGGACCAGCGGCCGCTGAATAGGCTGGCTGTCTATGTGCGTGCCGAGCGATTATTTCGTGCATGGGACATGCGCGGAAGCAGTGATGACACGAAGACATGGACTCGGTTCTATTCATGAGCATCGATTCACTTGCACAGCAAGATTACTAGTAGCACATGCATGTATGGTGTCCTTAGTCATTCAGATTGCGGTATTGGCGAGTTCGTCCGCACTTGAACTGTCGAGCTCAGCAAAACCCTAAAACCCTATGTTAAGTCTGACCTTGTGCATGACTGTGCACCGGTCCATTTGAGCTATGTTTTACGTTATGAAAACCGCCTTCGCAGACTGATTGCTTCTGTTTATGTTTTGCCGTGGTGTTTACAATGTTTTAGCCGTTTGGTGATGTGACCTTTGTTCAGCAGCGAAAGAGTGTGACCATCAGTTGAGGGTAGGGTTTCGAAAATTTGCATGAATAGTACTTGTCGAAAAGCATATCGCATGGAAGGTGGGCTTTCGTTGCTGCGGCTGCGATGCGATGATGTCTGCCGCTTCGCATACGCCCCGGAAAGGCAAACGATAGAATGGCTTCGGCGTTGCAACCTTGGGAATATTTGTTGCTCGGCATGTGCGTCTGCGCGCGTGCGTAGCTTTTTTCATCGAACCTGTTACTTCGACAAGATTGCTGCTTTTAGGGTTTTAGAACACAGCTCTGCCTACGGGAAGCGCAGGCATGCACTATCGCTTCTGCCAGTTTGATGAGAGAATTTGATGTTAGTGAATCGTAGGAAGTCTGGACAACGGCACGGTTTCCAGTAATGCTTCGGCACGCCTGATGCTCATCGTAGAGCATTTCCTGCTGCTAGTAGCGCGCAATATGCGGGCTGACTCCCACGCTTGTTTCAGTTGCCTCCTTGGTGGGACGGTGTGCTTTGCCTGTTTACGCGACAGCAACACCTCGCAATAGTGGCGAACGAATTACAGCCTTTACAGCCATGCCGCATCAGTTGTACAGTATGGCTTCCGCTATATATATATATATATATATATATATATATATATATATATATATATATATATATATATATATATATATATATATATATGGACCGATGCACTGGCAGCGATCTGTATGATGCTATGGAGCAGTGTAACTGAGATCAGATGATTCCAATCCGGCTGCAGGCCCTCGGCCTCGCCGCTTAGCTTGCACGTTGTTCACTGTATCAGTGCGCTCGCACTTATTCCTCCTTCATTCCCGCTATATATACAATTACGTTTCCGGGACACGGCTCGACATCGCTTAACGCAGAGCTCGCAGAGCTGGTGGCACCTCGGCCTCCTGCGACCATGTCTGGTTTTAGTAAATGTTTTAGCATGTTTTCTCGGCTTTGTTTTCTCGGCATCCCTGCATGCGCCCCGTAGCCTCGTGCAAAAGACCCACATCTTCACGAACGCATACCGCCAGAGCGTACAGACTGCAGGATGCGCCCGTGGCTCAAATCCACTCGCACAGCTCCCCTGGTTCCGGAGCTATCAAGGACAAGTCCAGGATGCCCCTGGGCCCCTTCGACACCTCCACCTCGCCAGCGCTCCCCGGATGTCCCAATCGCCTCCGCCGCCCGCCCCGACCGGCTACGCCTCCCGTCATATTGTTGACCCAATGCCGTGAGTGCGTCCAGCTGCACTTCGTACGGCAGGTTCGTTGCCCCTGCCGCTGCCGCTGCAGGGCCGCCCCTTCGGGCCTCTTGCGCTTGCGTATACTGCCCCGATGGCACCGCTGGCGCACCTGGACCACCTTGGGACCCGCGCTGTATTCCGTACATCGTCGATGCATGGTCACCAGAATGACGCGTATCCCCGTACACCAGCATCGGCGGCGGCTGCTCTACCGCCGCTGCGCGTGCACCCGACAGGCCCGTCAGCTTCACCGTCACCTCCACACCCGCCCCACCGGCCAAATGCACCACGCCTACCGCACTGTCGCCGGGCCCAGATGTGTAGCCAAAGGAGGCTTGGGTAGGCGAGGGCTCGGCAGCAGCCACAGCGGCAGTGGTCGACACCGGTTGCGGTGTCGCATTGGGACGTGCCAATGTCGCAGCACTGTTCGTGCCGCTGCCGCCGCCAGCACTCCGGACCCCGCCGCAGCTGCTGCTGCTCCGGCAGCTGCCGGCTGCGAACATGGCTCTCGGGTCGTCACGCGGTTGGCGATAGGACGCTGATGGATCGGGGTGAGGATGCCGTGCAGCCGCCGAAGCTGAGGCAGCCGCTGGGGCGGGGGGAATAGTAAGCTGAAGGCTGAGCGGATGTCCGGAGGGACTATCAGCTCCTGAGGTGCCGAGACCGGTAGCAGTCCCCGCGCGCGGTGGTCCTTGCTGTCCTTGATCCTGAAGGGTATAGTAGTACCGTTGCTGCTGCTGCTGCTGTTGTTGCTGCTGGTTATTGTGCTGCTGTGGATGTTGCTGGTACTGGTTTGCCATCTCTGATAGCTGGTGCTGGTGGTACCGACGATCCAGGGGTTGCTGGTGGTACTGCTGATGAGGGGGCTGCTGAGTATGCAGTGGGCGAGGGTGATCTGTGAAAACAGAAGGGACGTGAGAGTAAACCCCCGCCGGATTAGCGAGTGCCGCATTGGACGCAACGCCGTCACGGCCGCCACCGCCGCCGCTGCGTGAATGGCCACCGCAGCTGCTGCTGTTGCTGCTAGTCGCGCCCGTCGCTGCCCCAAAACTGCCATGCCGAGCTGTTGCCGTCCGGTCGGAAGCGTCAAGGTTTCCAATGGCGAAGTCAGGTCGAGGATGTGGAGCTGCACCATTACCTGTGGATAGGAGCTGCACGAGGTCAACCACCATAAGGCCCGGCTGCCCGGCCTGCTGGAGCTGTGGTGGGTATTCTTGTTGGCGTTGTTGTACTTGTTGTTGTTGGCGTTGTTGTACTTGTTGTTGTACTTGTGTGCGCTGATGCTGATGATGCTGATGATGTTGATGGAGGTCGTGAGGATGGTTCTGTGGAAGGTACCGGTGGCTAGAGGTAAGGAGGTGAAGCGAGCCTTGGGGCATCACCGCGGCTTCGTGTGCCGCGCCACTACCTCCACCGCTTGCTGCCGTCGCTCCTCCTCCTGGTGCTGGTGCTGGTGCTGCGACGAACGTGGTCGGACCCGTCACAATTACCTGCGGGCACGGAAGCGGCACCCAACCCACTCGCATGGTAAGACGGAACACCCAGCCGTGTGATGCTTGTGCGCTTCTACGGCCGCCACCTGCCAGCGGGTTGCTGATGTGCAAGTGCGCAACCACACACACTCAACGAGACCGCTATTTCCCACGTCCACCTCTGTTGGCAAACGACGGACCTGGATGGGCTGTGAGGGTGCAACAGTACCCGACGCCAAGGTATGCTCCTTGAGCCACTGAGCCAGCTGCCCCTCCTTCTCCACCTCTTCTTCCTTCAGAAGCGGCTCTGCACGCCGTTGCGGCGGCGGCGGCAGTAGCTGACCTGGCGGCAGCAGCTTGTCGGACGTGGCTGCCGATGGAGGGCCAGATCCCACAGAAAGAAGCCCCGTGATGGGCCATGGTCGACTTGAGGCCATGGAGGCGGCGGCGGCGGCAGCGGTGGTACTATCCGAGGACGGCGCCGACGGCGCCGACAGATCCGCGTACTGCATTGCCGTGCCACCCGAAACCCGACTGTGGCTGCCGCCGCCACTATCAGCGAGGTCGGAAGTCAAGGGTTGGGAGGCCTGCCTGCCTGCAAACGACGTCTTGCCGCCAAGGGGCCACGGTCCAGTTCGCCGGGCACCAGTCGTCTTCGCACTCACTTCACTTGGCTGTAGCGCTGGCGGCGGCGGCGGCGGCGGCGGCTCGGCGGGATGAACTGCCTCACGCAGCGGCGGCCGGTTCCCCCCTGCGTTGCCGCTGAAGGATGCGGCGGTGGCAGCGGTACCCGCGACGGCGACTGTAGGACCACCACTGGCGACCTGCTGCGCACTTTCCGCTGTCCGCTGTCTGGACATTCTTCCGTCCAAAGCACCCAGCCAGGAGGCTGCGAAGGATAACGACGAGGGCAGCACCCCCGATCCAACCGTGGCGACAGCCGGCTGCACAACGTGTCCCGACGCAGCGGCGGCCGTTCCATCCTCGACAGCTGTGAAACCACGGGTGGCCGCCGCCGGCGGCCGTACGGCATAACGGGGCTGCGTGTATGCGGGTGAGGTCGTACCACCTGATGGCTGCACCTCCGCCGCTGAAGCGGGTTGTGCTGCCGTCGGAATGGACGCAGTCCGCGCCTCCCTCGCCGTCACATTAAGATGCGATTTGGTCGCAGCGCTTTGCACTGCAGCGGATGTAGAGGGAGTGGCGCCAAGCGCTGCCGCAGCAGCGCCGTCCGGGTACATGGACAGAGCAGAGGTTTTAGCTGTCGTCGAGATCGCACCTGCAACCGCCGCGCCTCCCCACCCTCGAGGCGGCGGGCCCTCTGACACACGCGCCGCTGCATGATCGAAAGACACATCGCCATCGCAGCATTGCGTCGCCGGCCCCGCGGGTTGCGGCAGCAGCGCCGACCGTACGGAGACCGGTACCTGTCGGCGCTTGATGGTACGCCCTGCATCACCATCACCATCACCATAAGCCCCATCATACCCAGCACCCCCAACGGCCGCTGCAACTGACGCAACGCCGGCGGATGTGCCGAAAGTGGAGATCTCCTTGAGGGATGGTACGTCAGGGCGACCGGCGCTGTAGTTTCGCTCAACATTATCACCATCAGCGGCACCGCGGCTGCTGCCGCCACCGCCGCCGCTGCCGTCAACATTGCTGACATTGTAGGCGCTGTGGTCGCGGCTGTCTTGGCTGTGGGCATAGGGGTGATTGTGGGGTTGATCGTGCCGGTGGCCTTGGCGTCTCGGCCGTGAAGCAGGGCGGCCCATAGGGCTGCTAGGGCTGCCAGGGCGGTGAGGAGCAACCGCTGCACCAGGTGAACCCCCCTCTGCACGGAGGCGCGGACGAGCGGACGGGTGGGGAGGCATGTCCGCGGCGGGGCCGGGTCGGCAGCGTGGGGGACATGGAAGGGGGCTCAGGTGGTTGCGGAATAGCGATAAGAGGGACGGACCCGGGACGGGATCTGGCGGCTTTCTTGTCCCGACGCGTCCACGTGAGGTTCCGCGGTGGGTGCAACGCCGAACACACATACATACATACATACACATACATATCTATATACACTCACAGACGCGCACGCACTCGCTCGCCTGCACGATACGTGAGCGCATACGCTCTATGCCATGACGACCCATGTGCGGAGGCGCTGTCCTCTTTTCCGCCTGCTCCTCCTGGCCCCTCTATCCCCAACCCACACACAAGAAGCAGCGGATAAGGGGGAGGGGTTCTGCTGCACAAGTCCACCACTGAAAGTGCAATCCGTGTGTACCGACGACGCCGTACCTGTCCGAGAGCGCCGTTGCCGCAGCCCGGGTGCAGATTGACGCCGCCGCCGCCGCCGCCGCTGGCATGAACTTTTCTCCGCACCAGAACCCGCGCTCGCAACCCAGTCCGCGTTGGCACCCATCTCCTGACGCCGCTGCTGGCGCTGGTGCGGTTGGGAAGGCGATCGCTGCGGTGCACGGAGGGCGCCCCGTTTCCCGCCGTCGGCGTCAGGTACACGGCTACTGTGATGCAGTCCTTCATGGCCGCGGGACCGGGGCACTCGGTCCACGGACGCAGCGCGCGTTGAAATCGCGCTGGCCCTGTCCAATCCAGCCGTTGCTCCTGCTGGGTGCCTTAGCGGCGGACCTGGCGCCACAGCCGCCGGCGGCGGCGATGGCGCGCGCCACAGCCGCCGCGGCGCAACCCATGCCGGGCCTCCGGCGATCACGTCGGAAGCGCGGAGGGGTGTCAACCTGCGCCTGCGAGTGGCGCCGCCGCCGCCACCATCGACAGCAGTGGACCGCGGGGGCGATATGGGAACAGCCCCCGTCCCCACCGCCACCTCTGCAGTAGCATCTGCTGCTGTGAATTTACTCCCAGCGGAAGCGGCTGGCTGAGAGGTTGGGGAGGACAAGGTAGACGAAGTCGGTGGGGACCGGGTCCCGGCACCCAGGGCGCCTGGCAGGCGGTCCGCCAGGCTGGCCTTCATCAGCCAGAACCATGGGTCGGAATCCGTGCTGCAGTCCAAGGCAGCAGCAGTGGAAGCCCCTACTCCCCGGCCCACGGGGCTTGCACGATGCATCATACCCCTGACACCACGTCGTGGCTCCTGTACCCGCCTGCCGTCGGATCGGTCTTCAGCCCCCGGATGTGGCTGTTGCGAGCTCCGTGCGTCTCCTCTTCCGCTGCTGCTGCTGCTGTCACTGCTGCCAGCATCAGTAGTGCTGCTGCTGCTGCTACGCGCTACCGCGGCAGGGCCAAACGCCCGCACGGGCGGCGGCAGTACGTCTCCGCCGCCGTCGCCGCGCGGTGGTGGCGGCGCCGCCAGCTTATGTGCCGTCCACAGAGGGACGCTGCGTTGCGGACTCGTCACGTCAGCTCTGCCTCCCTTTCGGGAACCCGCGGCGACGCAGCCGCCGCCCGCCGCCCTGGCCGCTTGGGCGCTGTTTGCAGGCAAGGTCAAAGGGCGCTTCGCCTGATGCGCCGGCGGAAGCGGCGGCGGTGATGTCCGGCCGACGGCGGGCCCCCGGCAACTTGTACGGACGGCAGGGAGCTCATCTCTCACGCCTCGACCTCTGTCCCCTGCTGCTGCTGCTGCTGCTGCTGAGTGCTGCTGCTGCATGTCCCCCGGCGCCCGAATGCCGGGACCCCTAGGCGACCCGGCCGCCGACCACGCCGACTGATGCGCCGCCTTGGCACTGCCGCCGCTGCCCGCGCAAACTCCATCGCTCACTCCGTCAGAATGCCCACACGGCCCATGCCGCCCTTCCGGGGGGCTGCTGGTCCAGCACTGACGCCAGCTGCCACCTGGTTGCGGGGCTCGGCGTTCAGTTGGAGCAGTACCGCCGTGGACCCCGTGCCGATGTCCACGGCTTTCGGCGCTGCTGCCGCCGCCTCGGCCCAGCAGCCGGCTGTGGCTCATCCGCCGAACATCCTCAACTCTGGCCCCCATTCGGCGGCTCGCGGGGAGCTGCTCTGTGTCGCCGAGCGACGAACGTAGCAAACTGTCTTCCCGTCGCGCAGGTGGTGATCGAGACCGTGGTGGCGACGGCGACGGCGACCGCTCGTCAAAGTATGTTTCCATGGGGCACCCTGACGGACCGCTCACCTCCTGATCTGTGCGGCTCCTTTGCCGCCACCGCATCACCGGCTCAGGGCCTGCCAGCGACTGAGCTTCTTCTGCTTCTGCAGCTGCTGATGGGGGTTCCAGAGGTGCTCTCTTGGGCTTTGTCCGTGTTGCCTGAGCAGGCGCAGGCGCAGGAGCTGCCCAGGCGGTGCGCGCCACCGCCACCAGCGGATCTACGCCCAATGCGGCTTCCCAAGCAGCTCCTAATCGAACCGGGGTTCGACCCGAGACCACGTCCCTAGCAGGGCCCTGTGGACGCAGCCGGGTCCCCATCGCTGGCTCCGAAACCATAGCCATTTTCTGGGCCTCGTTGGTCTCACCTCCAGCAATAGGGCCGCTGCTGCCTACCCCAGCAACAGCATCAACACCATCACCGGCATTTGCATCGCCGATGACCGGGCCTGCATGAAGGGCCTGATTTGCTTCCAGCGCCGCCGCCGCCGCAGCAGCAGTAGTAGTAGTAGTAGCCGTATCCTCGCCTACGGGTGTAGTCTCGAGGTGCGCAGGCTCCGATGCGGTTACCCGCGATGCAACAGCGCTGGGACCGCTGCGAGGACTACTGCTGTGTCTGTGGGCGCCGCTGCTGCTGCTGGAGCTGCTGGTGCTCTTCGGCAGGTGCTGCGAAGCGTCCGTTAATCCCACACTGGGTGAAACCCCGTCGATCCCTCCGGGACTTGCCGTCCCCTCGAGGCGGCCTCCAGGATCTCCAGTAACAGCAGCATCCGGCGGTGCCTGTGACGGTGTCTGCTGCTGCGGCGGCGGCTCGCGCTCCTGCCGCCGGCGGGACCCGATGGCGGCGCTGACAGCGGCCCCAACAGCACCCGCAACCTCACCAGCAGGCGCACCAGCTTGCAGACCAGCACTACTATCGCCGGAACCCGGGCTCGGCACCGGCGCTGGCCTGCCATCGTCATCGTAATCATAGTCCCGTACGTATAGGACTGTGTAGGAGCGCCGGCGGTTTAAGACGCGGTTGGTGAGAGGCCCTCCGCCGACGGGATCCAGCACTGTATTGTCGGAGCCGCTCTGCGCCGCGCACACATAGTCTGTCTGTGTGCCGCGCTCCGCCTGGGGACTGATGGCTGTGGCTGCTGTTGTTGCTGCTGTCGCCCTTGGCGAAGATGGCTGTGACGGTGAAGGATCAGTGCTCCTTTTTGGGAGCAGAAGGCCGTCACCGGAGGGCGACATATGCACGGCGCCGTCGTGGCTGCGCCGACCATAGCGGTACCGGTGACCGCGGCTGCGGCTGCTCTCCACCTCACTATCACTAGTCTGTTGCTTGCAGCTTCCTGCATCACCATCATTGCTTCTGCTGCTCGTGACAGGGCTTCGACACGCCCTTCCTGGTGCAGGTGCTCCGGAGGTCTGGGCAGCGGGCGGGCCCAGGAGCAGGATCCCCCAGGCAGCGAGCGGCGGTGGTAGGGCCGCCGCGCCTGGGGCCGTCGACCAGGCGGCTGCTTCCACGCACTGCGGCAGACCGGAGGATGCGGAGGGCCCCTGATGCGACGGCGCCGGGGATGTCGTTCGACGGGTTTCGCCGCAGGCTTCTGCTTGGGAATTGTTGGGTCTGCCAGCCGCAGGTACGGGGCTTTTTGACAACCTTGCGGCGATGGGATTGGGGGAGTGATTGCTGTGCAAGTGGCTAGGGGGTGATGGCGGCGGCTGAGCTGCATCAGTAGCATTATCCATTTGTGTGAGATCTGGAAGATGTGATGCAGTCGGGTCCGTTGGGTGGCATAAGCTTGAGCTGGCAGGTCTGTTGCTCGCTGCGATGGCAAGATTGTGCCGTGTCCCGCAGCGCTGGGAGGGGAGGCTATCCGAGGTGATGGGACCCTGCTCCAGAGGCTGCAGCGCGAGCCGCTGGTCACGGCTGATGCGTGCAGCCTGAGAGGCTGCGAGAGCTGCTCTCCAGTCCAGCAGGGGCCTTCGCTGCTGAGACTGCAGAGCTGGCGGACCAAAAGTGCCGGACACCGACGACGATGCGTCTGGTCGTTGTGGGACTGGTGCAGCACGCGGCGGAAGGGCGGGTTCCTTGCTAGGTTCATTGCTGCAGCCACCTGTGAGGGGGTAGAACTGTCACCGAAAATACTTCAAGCGGTGCCAGCAGAGTGGATTCGAAGTCAACCGTCGCATACCGGCCCAAGACAGGAGGGGCTGAAGAACCTCCATTTCCTCTTTCTTCTCAGAAAGCCTCATTACGTGCTCTGCGTGAAGGCTGCCAAAGCAGTGCGCCTTCATGTCTTCATTTGCAGACGTTCTGCTGATGGTGCCTATCCTTGTGCATATTGTTTAATATACTGACGTACAAATAATGCTGAACGCAGCTCGCGGCATTGCTTGGACTCTGAATCAGAGGGCTCATAGCTGTCGTGACGATTGAAAAACTTTGCGGTGGAACCCATTCGCTCGCAATCATGTGGCAATTACCACAGCTTTATGCCGTGTAGATTAACACAGGAATGGATGCATATTCATTACTTACCTTTCATTAGTCTGATTGTGTAAATCGGTCAACCCAGCTCGTGCTGTATTGGACCCTAGAGAGCCGTGGACAAGATACACGCCGAAATTTCTCACAGGAACAATGCCTAAAATTCAGCTCTTTCACACATGTGACACCATTCATAACGTGCGGCTCGCGGCACAATGCCGACAGTCGACCACTCGTTTTAGACGGAGGCTAATAGCTTGCCAAAATGCATCGCCACAAGACATTGTTGACGTAGCGCAAACTGCCGACATAATTTTGCAGCACGGTCCTCAGGCATGGAGTGCAGTCGCGCCACCGGACGGCACGCCTCCGCAGCATGGGACGCACCAAGAAATGCAGTGTACGCTGTCGGGCTTAGACAGCATGATGTGTTTGGTGGAGGATGTGCCCGACGAAGACGAGGCGTCTATGGCCAGTAATGTGGCTCTACCTGCCGACGCGTCGTCGGCCCAACGCAGCTTGTTGTCTACCATTTCGGAAACTGCGTTGTTAATCTCTCCTTTCTTCTTTTGGGGCACTTCAATGGTCGCCATGAAGGTGGGCTTTGACAAGCAACCGTCGGCGCGAGACGGTTGTTTCTAAGCCTGCCTGACGTCAGCCCAAAGCGTTTCCGGGCATCCACGGAACATACAGTTTGCTCCATGAAAGCTTCAGGATGCAGTCTAGTCATCTCGGCCGTTGCAAAACCTGCCTTGCCCATCTAGCTAGCGCCTGCGGTCCACACGTTGCACATATGCTTACCACCCATCCCACTCCTTGCGCAACTGCTCAGCATTCGTTTTCCAAAAACCCCTCTAACTTACCCTGCGCGCTCTGATGCGGGCTGCTGCAGAGCGTGGTACCTCATACCACCCCGCTTGTGCTAGGCGCACTGCGGCTGCTCCCCGCCGGTCTCGTGCTGGTGGGCTGGGCAGCAGCATCCGGGCGGAAGCAGCCCGGAACCTTGAAGGCGTGGGCCTGGGTGTTGGCCTTCGCCCTGGTCGACGCCGCAGCCTTCCAGGTGCGTCCACTTAAACTTACTATACATGCGGCCAACACGCATATACCCACACAAAGAATGCACCCGGAAGAAATGTCCATCGGTGCAAACAGATCCAACCCAGATGGCACGCGCTCGCTGCCCCGGCCCGTTGTCTGCTACCTCTTCCAACTCGTCAACATGGCGCTCCATGCCACTCCACTCCCGGCAGGGCTTCCTGGCTGAGGGTTTAACCAAGACCAGCGCTGGCCTGGGCAGCGTTATCATCGACTCACAGCCCCTCTCCGTAGCCGTGCTGGCGGCGGTACTGTTTGGGGAGCGGCTCAGTGGCGTGGGTGTCGGGGGCCTGCTGCTAGGTGTTGCGGGTTTGGCCATGCTGGAGGTGCCAGGGGACAACCTCGCAGACGCGGCGCAGGCGGTGCTCAGCGGCGCCTGGCGGCCGGAGCTGCCAGGCGGTGCGGCCGGCGGACTGCTAGGCAACGGGGAGTTCTGGATGCTGCTGGCGGCCCAGAGCATGGCGGTGAGCGCCGTGGCCGTGGGAAGTAGGTGTATATACTAATACGGCACCTTGTGGTCGGTCATCTTGGGGAGAACCGGAGGAGAGGAGGGAAAAGGGGAGGAGATGCTGGAGCGCGTGAAAAGAGTGATTGGCGACCGCTGTTGATCGTAACCCAACCCGCTAACTGCCTACTTGCTTCCTGCCAGCTGCGCAGCACTGGTATTGCGCCTCGCGGTGGTGTTAGCGAGCCGCATCTGGATTGTTTGTGCTGCACTGTGCAATCTTGCAGATCGGCACTGTTATGGTTCGCTATGTCACACGCCATGTGGATCCCATAATGGCCACCGGCTGGCATATGATCATCGGCGGAGCAATACTCGCCGCGCTGGCCGCTAGCACCGCTGGAGGCGACGCCAGCGCCGTTGCAGCGCTGGAGGCGGGCTCATCGCCACTGGCGTCGCTCGCGACACAACTCTCCCATCTGACCCTGGAGGACGCCATGTGCATGTCGTACGTTTCGCTGATGGGTGGCGCGATGTCGTACGGCATCTTCTTCTGGTATGCAAGTCACGGCTCCCTGACGTCCCTCAGCAGCCTGACATTCTTAACACCCGTCTTCGCGTCGGCGGCGGGGTACCTGGCGCTCGGCGAGGTACTGAGCCCCATGCAGATATTGGGCTGCGCCGTGACGCTGTCAGCTGTGTGGTGCATAAACCACCGTCCGCCGCAGCTGCCGCAGGCGGGTGGTAAGGCCCTCAAGTCACAATAACGAGCTGAGGGTGTATTTGTAGAGTCCGCGGCAGCAATAGCTTTTTGAGGAAAGGATGGGAGAGCTGGTTGTCTTGCGCTTGACGGGCATGACCCGTCCGCATACTCTTAGGTTAGCAGCAGTATAGTAGCTGTTGGCGCTGCTGCTGGTGCGGACTGCGCAGCTGAGATGAAAAGGCATGTGGGATGGCTGGCGCTGTAGAGCGGGGAAGCTTAGCGGCCAGGGTTGGAGTTGAAGAAATAAGTGGTACACATGGAGAAGAGGTGCGAAGGTGAGGGAGGAAGAATTCCAATCCGATTCCATATTTGGGGTCTTGCGGCAGGCCCAATTCGGGCGTTCAGTGTTGGTGCCCTTACGAATGGAAATTGGTGGGTGGCGACATGCTGCAGTGTGCGAGGAGTGAGTATGCGCAGGGAGGAGGCTCCTCCAAAGATTCTTAAGTGTGTTACCTTGGACCCTGTTGTGCGTTTGTTTTCGTTTATCCTTTGCGTCAAGGTGTTTGATTTGGAGAGGACGATGACCCGTGGCGCGAGCGAGCTCCCGTGGTATGGATTTCGGGTGGATTTGCAACAGTTCGCGGTTCATGAAACAGCCGCTGCTGCTGTATCAATCCGTCTCACGCGGGAGCTGCTTGGGGCTGTGTTTGCGGACTTTTGGTCGTGAGTCGACGTTGTGGGGATGATGTTGTCTGTGACCGCTGCGATTGCGCGCGAGATTTGCATGTGCAGTGCTCGGGCACCTGACCCCTCGTTTACGGAACTGGCTCATCGTTTTGCCCAGTTGCCAAAGACGCTTCGATGAGCCGTTGTGTCGAAGTAGCTTTGCCGCACGTAAGTGTAATACGTATAAAAGAGGCCGGCAGTCAGCAGTTGGAACTGGGTTGAACTGAACGTGTTTTCCTTGTTTGCAAGTGTTTTTATTCCGTATGTGTTGTATCCTGTATCTGTTGTGGCTTGACTCCTCGGTGTTGCGGTACGGTGTGGTCAAATGTTTTCAAAGTTCAAATGCTTTTGGCGGCTTTGCTTCGTTTCAGGCATGGCATTCATGCTCGCTTTCGCTTTTTTCCTTTTCAGCGCGGTGTGTTGTGCGTTATCGGCAAAACAGGAGCAGAAGTATAAGGGCGCTTGCGGATGCTGCGACAAGCGTGTAATATGAGTGCTGGGTCATCCGGCCAACATTTTCTTGTGGCTTCGTACAATGCCGTACTCCTCCGATGCCCGGAGGTTGCTCATGCTGCATTGGATTCTGCTAAAGCGTTTTTTCCTACGAACTTTAGGCGAACCTAGGACGTCTGTGGCCCCGAGCGTTTCTATGGACATGTTTATGTATGTACCACCATTCGCCACTTTCCTCCGTGTCAGTGGAGCTGTAACATTCTCGTCGTCTTCCCTAATGGTGGACTCCTTCCTTACGATGTTCAATAAAGTGACGGCAGACTGAAGGCAAGAAGGCAGCGGGAGTGCTACACTACGTGCTCGTACCGCGGCCCCATGTGTATGCTAACCATGAACCTTGTGCGGTTCAGGCTCGACTGCTGTACCAGCTGTCGTCGGCCGGTAGGGTACGCAACCGGGTCGCCGCTGGGTGATCGTCTCGTATTTGCACGCCTTCACCTCTGCCGGAGGAGGGCTTGCATATTCCGTAGTTACTAGGTGTACTCTGCAGAGGCTGTAATAGAAAAAGGTCCGTCGCCTCTCCCGAGGCAGCCCGTCCTTGCAAGGTCGCGGAATAGTGTCCAGGTATCTGCTTTACTTTGTGTTAAGCTGGCTGCACAAGGGGCTTGTAGAACACTTACTCGTCAGAAATACGGCCAAGGGCGCTTCCATATGGTGGGTGGTGCACAGTAGAGGAAGACCGAGAGATAGACGCCTACAACACCTCGAAACCCTTGGGCTCAAAACGTTCTACAGAACAGCGCAAAATGCGTTCCTGCATGTGCGTGTATGCCCCGCCTGCTCGCAATCATCTGCTCGCGGAAAGTAGTACAGCGAACCCGTTCGAAATCCAACCAACAATGTCCGCTCCGCCCGACGCAGGCAAGTCCACATCCCCGCGGCCGGCATCATCCCGCCGGCAACACAAGACTATCCAGCCCGAAATAAAATCCCCAAGCTCTTGCCGTGCCCATCCCACACAACACCCCCTCGGCGCGCACAACTACACTCTCCACGACCATGGTGCCTACGGTGCCCAGCGGACTATTGTTAGCTCAGCGGGCCCTTATGCGCTCCCAAGCCCTCCCCATCTTCTATGTAAAACAGCACCTAGATCAAACAATTCCCAGTACTGCCCAGCCCCTTCAAAAAAGAAGTGGCTCAATATTTGCACCGGCCCTAGCCCCGTAACCAGGGTGATCAGCTGATGCCAGCATAAAAACTTTCAAGCCCACGCTGCAACATCTCGCTACCCTCCTGGCCCCTTGCTAATGAAGCCCTATATCCACAAATGGGGACCGGCCGCCTGTATTATAGCGCCCCGTAAGGTTCCCCTTCCTCAAGACGCTAGCCAAGACGCCGCCCAGACGCCGCCGAGCGCCGGGTGATTGTCTTTACAGGCTTGGCGGTGGCGTAGGACAAACTAGCTCCGCATGCCAGCCCTCCCTGCTCTGCCTGGCTCTGCAGATCCCTGCACACCGCGTCCCTTACTTCTGGTTCATCTGCGGCTGGAAAATCTCCGTCACCTTCTCCAAGACCTGTACGACCAGCAGCACGAGGGAAAAGAGAAACACCTTCAGCAATCTGGGAAGACACCCGCACAGAGGCCCCCAACCGCCGGGGCGTCTTCGACATCCGGGATACTGGCGTTGTAATCCAAGGCTCACTTGTACCCCAGCAGGGCAAGCCGTCAGGAGAAGAACGCCACGCACACCGATTGGGCTCCCAGATGACCACAAAAAAGGGACTCCAAGACGAAACGAAACTCTATAACGGCCGACTAGCAGGAGTCAGGAGGTTTTCAGAGTTCATTTTCAGGAGGGAGCCACCTGCCAGGCCGGGAAGTGTGTCTGCATGAGCCCACACGGCAGCAGCGCAAACCCTCAGTCCCCACCTTCATGATCTCCGGGTCGGTCTGGTACTTGACGATGTTCATGGGGTTGGAGGAAATGTCGATGATGGCGGCTTGGACCTTGGGGTTAGAGAAGCCGGCGGCCAGCTCAGGGTTGGACATCACCTTGGAGATGACGTCCTCCGGCTTGAGCCCCAGCTCCGCAAACTGCCGGTTGACTTTCTCCTGGTTGAAGTCCATGTTCTTCATCATATCCATCATCTGGGGAGACATCACGTTCTGCGGAGAACGTACAACGTACAAGGGCGCAGGGGAAGGAGCCACAGGAACATTTCATTAATTTGCTCATGTCCTTTTAATTATTCCGATAAATCTTTATTTTATTAATTTATCCTTTGTTTATAAACCTATAAATTACTAATGTGTCCTTTGTTTTGCAAACTTATTTTTCAGGGCAACATCATTTTAGCTAGGTCCGAGGCGAGAATAAGTGGAAGAGAAGCCCAGCCGGACGGACCCCAATCGCGTCGAGAGGAAACAGCCACGGCTGTGAGCGGAAGGATGTGAAGGTGTGACAAACCACGTGGGGCCATTTTGACCCACGAGAAGTTCAAGTCCGAGCTTTAACGCACACAAATGGGGCTGAGGTGTACAGTTCCCTGTAGCCGTTCTCCCTGTAAGACATCCTCGTTCCCCGACGCCGTTCTCCACGCAGCGGCACATACGGCCCGTGTATGCTCCCCTTCCCGTAGCCCACGCCCTTCCCAACGGCCATGCAGGAAACAAGCTTACCTGGCCTGCTCATGTTCGGCTCGAAGGATTTAAATGCATCACACTCCTTTAATCTCACCCGACGGCCCCAAACCAGCCCGGCAGCCACCCCATGTCCCCAGCTCAGCTCAGCCAGAGCCACCTAGCCGACCCAAGACAGGTAGCCACCTACCTGCTGGGCAAACATCTGCTCCATCTGTTTTTTGACCTCCGGGTTGCTGAGCATCCACTCAATGGACTGCGGGTTGCGCATGGGCTCCGGCAGGTAGGGGTAAAGCATCTTTTGCATCTCCGGGTTCCGAAGCATGCTCTCCATCATCTCCGACATGACGGCTGAGTTGCCGTCTGCGGATAAGAAAGATGGTTTAAGTTTTTTGGAGGGTTGGAGGGAGTGAATTCAGTTCCATTTAGCGCAGTGGACGTCACCCATGTGCGCCCCGATCCGCCGTACACATCTGACATAACATGTTTAGCGCAGTTGAGCCTTGATTGATTGCCAGCCGCTGTGCATCCATCGGCACCGCAACTCGTATGCAATCTGAGCAATCCCAAAACTCGCCTGACCAAATCCTACGCAGCCCAGCCCACCCGGCCAACGCAGGAACTGCATTTCCAATTTCCATTCCTTCCCATCCTAGCTCGTTTGCCAACCCAGTCGACCCGATAGCGACGTCCTCGCGTCCAGTCTATTACACGGGTACCGCTTACTTATCCGCCCACTTAACAGCCACCCATCTAGAACCTCCCATCCACCCACCCGCGGCTGCGCTGCTGCTCGCGGATGTGGATGTGACGGTGGCGTCCATGTCCACATCTGCAAAGAACGACGATCGAGGCTTGGAGGCACCTGCGCTAGAGGAGTTGGTGCTGCTGCTGCTGCTGGTAGACGGCTCCTTCACCACCGGCTCCTAAAAGGGGGAGAGCGAGGAAGGGGAAAGCAATCCTGCAAAATCATTTCAGGCTAATTTATTCATTTATTATTTACACCATGATGGCCGAGGAAAAATGGATATTTTAAACATTGCATCATGCGCCTTCAGCACGTCTCCAAGATATTGCCCAGGTCCAGAGCACACAGCTTGCTATTGTTCCCTCTAGATGTTGGATCCGTGGGCTTTCATTTCAGTGACCAACAGGCTCCACGTTTTCTGCGACGTGGAAGCCCCTCAGGGTGCACATGTAAACTCATACTGTTGTGTCGCAACTACAGATTCAAAAGTACCGATCGGCGAATGTCAGATCCCGTGATACGCCCTACAGGATACAACACATAAACACATTCCCCCAACATATCCCACGAAGTTCAGCTGGGGCCCCGGAGCAACGCACTGAATAGCAGCAGGCTTCCCAACAAGTGGGCCCCTGTGACACGGCTGCGTGGGCACGCCGCATCACATCATATGACAGTTCAGTGACCCAAATAAGCTCAGGTCTGCGATCCCGATCAGCTACCAGCCCAGTATGCGTCCACCTACAGAGGCAAGGCAGCAACACATCCAGCTGCTGACTGCTCATCACCCTCCCTCTCCGCCTCTTTGCCCACTGCCGTTGCCGCCTCCAAAGCCTTCGCCTCCGGTCTATGCTCATTCCTGGCCCCCAACACAATTTTCCTCCTATCTTTCCTATTTATCCCTTTTGGGGCTCTTTGGGCGGAGGTTTGGCGGGAGGCACTCAGGACACTCACCACCACGTCCAGCGGCTTGCTTGCCTGAGGCAGCTCCACCTTGCGCGGCTCCCGTCCCTCGCTGGACAACCGGGATGCAAACTTCTCGCCCTTTCGAACTTCTCCATTGGTGCTGCTACTGCTAGATGGGGGAGAGGGAGTAAAGGCGCCGGCCTGCACCGCGGATGCGGTTGTGTCCACCGTGGCCGCTGGCGCTGCGGATGCCGCCGCAGCGAAGTTAGCAAATGGGTTGGCGGCGCCACCAGCAGGGCCGCCAAATGGACTTGCAGCACCTCCAAAGGGCGGCATGCTGCGAGGATAATATGGGATGGGTGAAGCAGAGGGTGCAGTGCGGCGCTACGCCACGGGCGGAAGATCTGTCTACGAACGAAATGGGTCAAATGATTCAGTGGTGTGGGCTTACTTACCCTGCCCCAGTTGTGCTGCCCATCGCGCCAGACATTTGCTTCATAGCCATTTCCATCATAATTTGCTGCGGCGTCTTCGGATTCTTCATGTATTCCTGGACCTGTGAATGAATGCATGTGCTTTAATATTAACTAATTATTGATTGATTCTTTGGGCAATGTTGTTGGTGCACGCCAAGACGCACCTTCGCGAGCACCTGTCCCAGAATCACACCCAAGCCCAACCAAATCCACCACGGAGCTCCAGAGGAAGCCGGTTCCTCTTTGTAAGGTGCTGGTGGTGGGGGATAGTATGCAGCTGGTGGAGCGGCCATGTAGTAGTCCTGACGCGGCGCAGGCATACCCTGCGGTTTAGGGTGGAACCCGCTTACGAGCCGCCGATTAAAGATCCTATCGCCGACATAGTCAAATCAAGCTATATACTGCCCACCTGGTAATACATGGGGTTCGGCGGCATCACATATGTCGCAGTCGTCTCTGGAATGGGAGCGACCGGCGCAACAACGGGCGGCGCGGTCACCTCAACGGCTGGCGCGACAGAAGGCTGCTGATCGCCACCTGCGATTTACATCGAATGCTTGACATACAATGCATCCGTCGTGCTGTAATCCGCACACCGCACGGCGACGAACGCTTCCTTAGCGTGAAAGGCATAGCTTGCTTAGCAGCTAAGATGCTGACCTGTTGTTGCTTGACATCGAACTCGCAAATTTGCGACAGGGCGAGGAGCCAGGGGCCTCACCCGGCCGATGCCCCGAGGGATAGCAATTCGTGTACGGAGCATTTGTAAGTTATGATAGTGTTGCAAGGATCCAAGCAGGTAATCACCTCACAGGTACACAAGTCGTCTAGGGAAATAATGCCGTACAGTACAGCAGTCGTGCTTTGCTTGCGTTCTGAGGGCCGTTCGATGGGAGCAGCAGGCGAAGATTTGCATGTCCTGTAATGCTGCTACGGTTCAGTTTGCCATTGCATGTTGTAACTGGCTTTCGGGCCAGCCAGGCGAGAACTTCCAGCGAAAGGCGCCACGATCGCTCCGTACTCCGTCAGTGGGCCCGGCCCCTGGGACCCTAAGACTTAGTTTGAGCATTAGATTTGCCCCACGTTCCGTGAGGAGCTGGGGTGCAGCTGGAAAGAGAAACCTGCTGCGAATGGAGTGCTCAACCTGTCTGGTAGTTACTTTGTAATCCTTTCAAAAGGCAGCAGGCTTGATACGTTTGGTCCTTGGCAGAGCGTGCGTGCTTCTGAACGATAGCCGATGTCAACACAGGAGGAAGTCCAGGGTAAGGGAACTGCTCACAGTTGAACTCGAAGCTTTTACTTGTTATCATGCAACGTTAGATCCTGGGTCACGGGTCGGTGGGCAACATTTCTGGCCTGGGGAGTTGTGGACTGGCTGATTTTGACCCGCCGCAGACCGTTGTCCGAACCACCCTCCTAACGCACTCTAAAAACGCAGAGGCTCCTGAAGTGCCACTGCGCACGCTGAATGAGTTTTCAATCTTGAATGCCAGCGCTGGCAACGCGCCCGTAAGCCTCGAAGCTCTGCACACGTTAGCCCCGGGTAGCGTGGTCGCCGTTGGTCTGGTACCCCCAGTTGACGGTCAACCTAATACAGGTGAGTTTTGTAGCGCCTCTGATTGGCCGTTCGTGGCTCCACGATCTCAATGACAGTTTTGCCTCTCGTCCACTGTAGGTAACCAGAAGTTCATCGCCCTCCAAACGCAGCCCATTCTCGACTGGGTTATTCAATATGGCGCCAATCCGGGGGTATGGATATGCACAGGGAAGGCCTGGTAAGTCGAAACGGGGCTTTCCAAAGCGGGGATGACCTCCTAGTCGTGACGGCCATGTACCGCGGCATTACTGCTCCTAACCCACGTAACGGCTGTCGCCACCCTTACACTTCGCGCCTTCTAGGTTCCGGCTCCAGAATCCTGCGGCAGTGTACGCACCTATGTATGCGGCCATACAACGGAAGGTGGACTTGTGCCTGCGCGCCGCCAGTGCCGTCGCGGCTAATCCGGCGGTGAACCTGGCAGGCGCTGCAGCGACTTTGCTTCAGCCGGGTCAGCAGCCCGGCACGAGCCAGACGCCATACAGTGTTGAGGTCCTTAAGCAGGAAAGCCCCTTCTTGGCGCCCCAGCTGGCCGCGTGGGTTAAGGCAAGTCCCCACCGCCCGTGTTGGCCCCCGTCGCGTATGTAAACTGCCTCTGCTGCGCATGCAAAATCAGCTGCGATACCAATGGGCATATGAGCGGAAAAGCAAGAGTGGTACTTGCGTAATGACCGTCGGGACAAGCCATGGGGACGGGCGATGTCATGAAACCAGTTTTGACGCGATTGCGAACGAGTTAAAGACAAATTACAGGTTGATGAGTATCCAAGGTACGCTATTAAGCGCCCCCTCGCAATGCCTTGCAGCGGTCCCGCATCAACCCGCCGCCGCTGGTAATAGAGCTGCAGCAGATTGCCGCTACAGTCGTGGCGGCGCGGCGGCCGCCAGAGCAGCCGGTGGGGCCGTGCGCTGCGCACGGCGCTGGGTCAACTGCCGGGGGGCGCGGCCGGCGTGGGGGCCCTGCAGCTGGCGGTGGCCCCAAGCGGAAGCGGCTGAGCGGGACAGGTACCCTGGGGTGTATGTAGTCAATGGGAAGAGATCACGGCGTGGATTTGCTCTTGGGCTGCTTTGAGAATGCCACGCTGCCGTAGGGTGTAAAGAATTGCGTATTCGCACATGTGCGCCTTGAGAGGTACAAGCCGAGGTGTTTTGTTGCCATGGATCTGATCCAGCTCGAAAAAGCGAATGCGTATCTGCATTGCAAATTACTGTGGTGCTCTTTCATGCAGCGTGAATGCGCAAAAAGGAGCTGAGGATAGTATGTTGTTCTATTGTCGATTGTTGCTCGAACATTTGCACTCATAAGCCTGCGCGCGGCACGAAGGCGCGGTCGCGATGGCTTGCTTGAACATGACCTAGCATGGCTTACCAGCCTTGCACTTTTTGCTGCAAAGGACAAGCATGGATTGCATGCGGGACCCAGATTCCCACTGGGTGTCAACGCCTATGTACTGCAGGCGAGGAGGAGCTTGAGGAAGAGGAGGTCAAGGTAGGCTCCAGGGCTCGGTCGAGGGGTATCAGGCCTATAGCGGGGCCAGGGCTGCAGCGATTGCGTGCGTGTCGAGAAACTTACTGCACATTGGGTTCACGGGAGGATTTGGCTCGATAGGCTGTGCTTGTAGGGTCCGTGACCCTGGCATTCTTCTTAGGGTGCCAGCACGCTGGTCGAAGCTTCCTCCCCTGCTCACATATGCAGCTTGGGCGCTCGTAGCCTTCCTTTCCTAAGCTGCGTGGGTTTTTGCATGGTTGCCAGGTTCCTGTTAAGGGTCGCGGTGGTCGCGGCGGCGGTGCAGCTGGGCGCGGCCGTGGCGGCGCCTCGGCCTACGGCAGCGCCTCCGCACATCGCAGCCGGTCCTTGACTCCCGCTGCGGCCGGCACGACCACCGTGGCTGCAGCCTCAGAATTCGACGGCTACGTGGGCGATGAGGAGCCGGACCTGGATGAGCATGATGACTTGGCAAATGATGAGGAGGATGAATGGGGAGAGGGCGAGGATGGTGAGGACGACCTCAGTGAGGAGGGCGATGAGATGGGACAGGTGAGTGGTAGACCGCAGCTGACAGTGCGTCGTCCTGTCTCTCTCTCTCTCTGTTTTGGTAGAAGGCCGACATTGACAGCGGCTGGTAGGCGCTTGGCTGATTGCACGCAGAACCTGCTCAGGGTTTCCCTTGCCCCATTCCTCTGAATGCATTACCAGTCATAGCCTGTACAGTATACGCACGCCGTGGTTCAGCTTTGTACAGCCCAGGCGCTGTCCTTATACAAGACGGGTAAATGGCAGTTATGGGAGCGATGCTTGTCTGAAGCCGCCTGCAAAGGCTTCTTAGGCGCAGCGCATCCGCCTAATAACACGTGCGCATGGTCACGTGGAAAACACAAAAGGGCATGGCGCGGCCTCCCAGCGTCACCGCAATGGGGCAGCCTACCCGTCTGTCCATCTTACGCTTGCTTAATCGCGCACTCGTCTTATAGGTGATTGTTGGGCGCTTTGCGGTGCAGGGGATGTATGCGGGTCTCAGTGCGGCTGAGCGATCGGAACTGAAGCAGCAGCGCCGCGACGCCCGCTGGCAGCGGCGGCGGGCCGAGCAGCAAGCGGCCCTGGCGGCTGCTGATGCCGCTCGCGGTGAGCCTCCGGCGCTCAACGCGGACTTCCGTGTGGACCCCGACATGGTGCCGGAGGTGCTGGCGGTCTGGGAGATGTGCATGGTGCGTGGTTATGGGGAGCTGGCCGAAAACAGCAGGCGATGGGGATTGTCTTTCCTCTATATTCCAGTACCCTGTCTAGACTACGGGACGGTCAGTACACGGGGCGACGCTGGAATGAATCCTGTTCAACGCATGTCGCCCTGCCATCTACCCACTTCGTAGCGGATAGCGGAGTTCCAATTGAGCGCTGACGGCCTTGCGCCTGTGCCCTCGTGCCTTGGTAT
The DNA here is from genome assembly GCF_000143455.1 of Volvox carteri f. nagariensis. Classification (NCBI taxonomy): domain Eukaryota; kingdom Viridiplantae; phylum Chlorophyta; class Chlorophyceae; order Chlamydomonadales; family Volvocaceae; genus Volvox; species Volvox carteri. Next base: position 293,154 of record NW_003307552.1, on the reverse strand, counting down.
GCCTCTCCCACAGACCTTCGCGTTTATGCTCCAGCTCCCGCCCGTACCCATCCGTGCGCTCGAGTCCGCGCTCATGCCCGGACCCCTCCCGCTGCGTAACCCCGATGGATCGCCACGCACTGGCAGCGACGGTAGCATATTGTATGACACCCGCACGATTGTGGATCATCATTACATTGCTTCAGCTGCGTTGCTGCGCGACCTGCACGCGGGTCTGCTGCGCATGGTGGATGGTCACGCGCCTCGCAAGCAGGAGTTGCCGCAAGAGGTACGAGGCATGGCATCAATTCATCTTACTCTGAACCTCTCCACCTACCTAGGGCTCTCCGCTCCGGTGCCGGCTGGCAGCAAAAAGGCTACATCGGGGGCTCAGTTTGCGTACTTATCCGCGGCAAGCACTAACTGCGTTACGTATGGTGTTATTACAGGGTGGTTTAGCTTCACCAGCGGCCCCCTTTATGTATGTATGTGTGTGTGTTACATTCGCTGCTTGTACAAGCAATTAGCGGTCCCGCCGTAACGAACCAAGAGGTTCCAGGGCGAACACGGCCTACTACAGAGCACATGCACTGTCCTGGTAAAACTTGTGTTGGATGTCTGCTTGTGTGACGTTGAGGGCCAAACAAATTAAGACGAGCTGGCTTGGCTGGTTTACTCTGCACCCGCTGACCTGTCTGTCTGCTTCTTGCTTCTTCGCGCAGTCTAAGCTGATGGCGGACGAGGCCAAGACCGAGAACTGGGTGGAGCGTACTGCGTCGGCCATCAACGGAGCTCCGCCGGAGGTGGTGGGAGCAGAGGCAAAGGTACGCAATAGATATCACACATGACGCGAAGACGGGAACTCCACCGGTTGCTCTTAAAGAGCTATGATGTACATAGCCGCCTGGATGGGCGGAGCTGCACGGTTTTCGTTTGCGGAAGCGCGTGAAGGCTCATAGAAACACAACGCATGGTGTTTTGCTTACATGGCTTGTGTTGATGTAAGGCATGTCAGGCCCCGAACATGGAACCATTATTGGGTTACGTCGTTATTATTACATATTTTATAATGTCTGCACCTGTTGCCACATGCCAGGCAGCGGCGGAGACACTCAAGACACGCGAGTACGTGCTCCTACCACCGCGCGCCAAGCTCAACATCCTGCGGGGACTCATCGAGCTGGCACTCGCATCGGATGTGCTGCGTGAGCACATCAATGCCCGCGTGGAAATGCTTGCAGTGCCACTGCGCGCGCTTGCGTCGGCAGGGGTGTCTCTGGTAACGTGCGACGACGGCACGGTTAGGCGGGCGGTGGAGGGGCTGGTGCGGCCGGCGGAACCAGCTGGACCTGCGGAGGCGGAGGATCCTGACTTCTGGATCCGCTGGATGGACAGCTGCAAGTGAGGCTGGGGAGGGCCTGGGCAGGTGCATGGGACGGGCACGTGTGGTTGGGACGAGGTGGTGGCTTGTTTCTGTTGCGCCTACGGAGGCCTGCAGAGCCAGGTAAGGTATTACCGTAGCGGCCGTCGTGAAAGTGCAAGTGACCTGCTTTCAAGCATCGGGATATTTTACAGCCCGTGTGCAGGAGTAACTTGGCGATCAACGGCAGCGGTGGGTACCGTAATGCCACTTTGGCAGCTGGATCCAATCGATCCCTTTGGGGGCCTGCTTGCTGACATATCCCTCCTCTGGCTTGCGTTCCGCAGGCTGGGACTGCGCAAGCCCGTTGGCACGGACGCTCGTGGCCGCCGGTACTGGGCCTTCGGTGCCAACGCGGGCGCCTGGCGGCTGTACGTTGAGACGGCGAATGGGAGTATATGGGGCTGGTGAGTCGCAGTCCCTTAACAAGGGCAACGGGTGTGTGGCACGTCTAGCACGCGACAGTGGCCAAGCATCCTAGGATACCGGGGTTCACGGCGTGCGAGTTGAAGGTTACCTGTTTTTTCCGTCTTGCCATTTTCATTCCGTATCGCCTGGCTACGGATTATTGACGCATATCTTCTCGCATTTTCGCCCACCAAACCATCTTCTTATGCATTGCCCGTACCCCGATGCTTAGGTACGAGGGTGAGCAGCTGGTGGAGCTGCGGGACTGGCTACGCCGCGGCAATATCGGCCGCGAAGCGCCCTTGCTCCGCCTGTTGGATAGCATCTGGGTGCCAAAGAAGCTGACAAAAGGTAAAGTTACTTTGGGTTTTGCACAAATGCGGGGGACGTCCGTAAAAGCCCGAAGAAGGGCCCATGGACGGTCAATAGCCATTATTGTGGCGCTTAATGAGGACGTTGACGTCCTCTCCTGCTCGCCTGGGATCGGCGCGCCTGAGCGCGGTGTCCTTGGTCTCCCAGGCCTCCGAGAGAAAACTAGCCACAGCTATTAGGGGCGCTTTCGCCGTGATGGTGCGCGCCCTCGGAAGCCAATGTCTCTCTCGTATGTAACTCGACGGCCCCCATAGCCTTGATCGCCACGTCCTAGTGCCATGCCCCAGCGAGGCTGCGCGTGCTGCCAGCTGGTCGAGACACCCTAGGCTGGGCAAGGCAGAGCTGCCGCCTGAGCGATCGCTTCTATAGCCCCAGGAGCACATCTCAGGCGCTGTAAAATTGCATTCCCCTGCAATACGAATACGCTAAAAGTGGGTCCGGATAGCGCTATGGGGGCGAAACTTGGCGTTAGGGAATGGGCCGTGCACAGCACAGGCCGTTTCGCATTAGCTACCCCGCCCTGGGTCCACGTAGGCCCGGTACACGAGGCGGGTGAGCTGGACGAGGATGCGCTGAGCCGCGCCACAGTTCCGTGGGACGCTGCCGACCTGGACGCGCGCCGCGCCAATGGCTATCGAAACCTGCTGTCACCGCTATTGCGAGGCAACCTCAACATGGTGCGGTGAAAGTTGGGGACGGGAGCGGAACGTGCGAGATGTGCACTAGTTCATTTGCCTTGCGCTCCAAGATGCCTGCCTGCGCCGCCGCAGGCTTCACCTTATTCCTATTGCTGTTTTACGGGATCGCTGTGTGTTCTAACGCTTGTCTCCATAACGATACCTTTTTCCCTGGACCCTTGCTCTATGTCCGTCCCTGCGCGCCGTAAAACATTTTCTTAATCAAAATCAAACATCCTCTCTGCTGTGTTGCGTCGTGCAGCTGCCCCACCAGCCCGGGGTGCCGCGAGTGCCGCTGGTAATTGAGGACCGCATCTGCAACGCACTGGAGGCCCTGTTTGGCGAGGTGGATTTCTGGCTGCAGCCCGCCGGATGGGCCACGCAGTTAGGCAAACTGTTGGACCATTTGCGGGTGAGCGGCGAGAGGAGGACAAGTGGGCCCGCGTGCATGTGCATGTAGAACGCTGTCCGAGCATCAGCCATGCTTTATGTTAAGAGGATGCGCTGCTTATCGCGCTCCTTTGTGGCTTACTAAGCACTGCCGCTGCTGCGGCCTGTTCAGACAGGCGTATTCCCTAAACAACAAATACGGACTTTAGTAGACTTGCTTGTCAGGCTCCCGTGCAGAATATGTAAACATGTGTCACCTGTTATGGCCGCGCAAAGATGGCGTGATAAGTCACGGCGCTGCGATACGTCGCTCGCTGTTTTGGTTGTAGTAAAGGCTCGGCCCACCGCCACAGCCGCACGTCACTCCTCCGCCTCTTTGTCTTAATCCATTCAACCAAACCAGTACAACTACAAGTCAGCCCGGGAGGCATTGGAGCAGGAGGAGGGGGCTGCGGCTTCCGCCGCCGCCCGCTTCAGCGGCGCGGAGGTGGTGCTGCTGCTGGAGGAGATGCTCATGAAGGTCGGCGTCTTCCGGGAAGCCTGGACGACGCAGCTGCGCGAGGCGTGGATCGCCAGCCTGCGGGAACCTGGTCACACGGTGCGCGAGGTGGCACTGCACGTGCTGGCACTGCAGCAGTTTGTCAACACGGCGGACTCGCAGCACGTGCTGACGCGCGCTGGCTTCCAGCGGCGAGTCAGCGAGGCCAGGTGGGAACGGCGGGGCCAGGGGCGGCAGTCACGTTTCTCAACGCAGCATAACCATAACCGGGTCAGCATAACCTGCCGGCTATGCTGACCCGGTGCACAAGACGAAAGGGTCGCAAGGTAGAGCATGGCCACGTGCTGGATAAGTGCAAAAGCTTGGACGCATGCGAATGACCATGGGGGGTTGAAGCATGGTTGGAGTGGGTTGCACGCCCTTTCCATCATCTTGCATGGCCTTTCCATGTCGTTGGTACCGCCGGAGCCTGGGCAAAGTAGTTTGCAATCTCGTCGTTCCCGGCTGACCTCATCTTGTGGCATGCCCCGTGTTGAACCCAACGCAGGTGCCCTCTGTACTTCCCTGGCCCCAACGAGTCTGTCATCGTGCTAAAAACCGGTATTTACTACCACCTTGAGAAGTTCTACAACATGGCTCGGGTGGGTACGCGTGGATGGCCCCAGCATTGGCGGCTGAGCATAGGGTCTCCTCGCAGAGGCCGTATGGGGGGGAGGTATGGGTGGCCAGCAGTCGTGGGCACAGCTGCCGCTGCAGATGCTCGTGCAGATGGACGGAAGCATTTATTCGCAACAACAATGCTGTGTGTTTCACCATAATAGGGTGACTGGCAAACACCATGCAGCGGCGTGTCCAACTCAGCTCGTAAGATGTTGTGGGGAGGCCTACCTGATGGAATCGCGCAAGGGTTGAAACACCCAGCACCGATCCCGCGCATAGAAGTACAAAAGCTGAACCTACGTGGCTACAGGTGTCTGTCAATGGTGGCAAGTGCCGAGACGTCTACGGATATTAAAGTTTGTGAGCAGTCCGATAACGTCGCCAAAGAGACGCCTCCGTGCCTTCCTGGCAGTGGTATCGACGTCTTTTGCAAAGAGCTTTTGCGCTAACCCGGAACCTGTTTATCAGCCAACCCGGGCTCAGCTAACCCAGGCCTGCACTGCAGGCACCTGTCAACCATATATACACACGTAACCTACGGTTGCCCGTTGTACTGAGCTACGAATGAATGCCGGCTGCCGATTGCCGTGCCATAACATTTTTGCATGGTTCTGTGCTGCTGCCATCTGGCGTCCCCCGTCAGGCCAATAACGACATGACGTTCGCGAGGGAGCTGATTGTCCTGCGGGAGCGCGTCAACCAGCTGCACTTCGCACAGCGCTACCGTGTGGCTTGCCTCTCCTACCGAACGTAAGGATAAGGGCGCTGTACATGGCAGCAGCACGGCTCGGGGCTCGTGCGTGCCCACGCTGTCATCTTCTGAGAGTCGAGTTGGCCACAGGTCCAAGGCCATGCACGGTTCAGTGCCCTTAGACGCATGAGACGCACGGCTTGAATTAGGCTTCCAGCTTCTCGGGACACGATGCATTTTGACATACCTCTGTTGTTCCTCACCAGCTAAGGCGGTGTCATTGACGTATGTCCCATTGCAGGTACCCGGTGTCGCCGCAGGCCGAGGCGGCGCATGCCGCGGCCGTGGCAGCAGCAGCCGCCCAGCAGCAGGCCAGGGGTCCGGATGGCGAGCCCATCGAGATGGCCGTGCCGCCACCCCCGCCGTCGCGGCCGCCCTGCATGTGGATGTTGCTGACGCCGCTGCGCGCGCAACTCCCACGGTTTGAGCAGGCCACGGTGAGTGCACATGAGCGGGGCCGTATATCAAGGCCGCGGCTTCCCATGCACTGCCTTGTCCATGTCTATGTCTCGCCATGGTTCAGGCACTTGAGGGTACTCATGTGCTGCACCAACCACTCGACCATCATCACTTGCCGCTCTGAGGTTTGATGGGAGGTTCACCTGCAGTCTGACATTGTAGCTTGCACTTCAGGGCGAAATTGGCACTACGCCACGCAGCGACGTCAGCGACGTTCACATGTATGCATGATCGGAATGTGCGCGTTGTCGAGTATCCTGTAAGGAGGAAGCTGAACCTCACTACTAATAGTCTAATATCCGGAGTCGTTCCTTTCCCTGCTTGCCGGCAGAGCGAGCTCGTCCTTCCGCTCTACATTGACAACACGTTGCCACAGTACGTTATCCGGTCGGAAGTCCTCGACAAGGCCAGGTGAGAGGCGGCGGCTTGACGCTAATGTGCCACCCTGGCCGTCCCGGTCTGTCTGCAGCTGAAGCAGTGGCTCCGCCGCAGCTATACGGGGTACCACCGCACAACATCGTCTTGGGTTCAGCGCGCGTGTGAGCATCCCCACCCTCGGTGAATTCAATGCGTCGGCAGGCACACTACCGAATCCATGCGTATGTGTATGCGTATGCCTACGTTGGGGTCCCCATGGCGTCCCACGGGCTGACGCGCACCTGCGAGTGTCCTCACCTGCGAATGCACCGACTGCGATGCATGTTGCGATGTCCGTCTTCTAGGGAAAAGGACTGGCAGCCGGGCGACCGCTGCCGCATGTACGTGGGCGGCAAACAGGGCGCCAAGGTCAGTGGCAGCTGGTATAAGGGCAAGATCCTCCAGGTGGGGGCACCTGCCGCACCCGACCAGCAGGACTTCGACCCCTGGGAGAGCGTCACGGTGGAGTGGGACAAGGCGGGCGTGGAGAACACGCAGGGCCGGGTAGGTGTTGTAGAGCGTTGGTTTGGGGCCCGGTGAGCGATGGGTGAATGAAGCCGTTGGGGAGGGAATACGACCAAGATCAGCAACAGGAATTAAAAGGAATGAGCTGAGCGATCTGTGTCGACTTTGGGGGCCGCCGCAGCCGGGCGCGTTTGTTGCTTGGTGATGACGATCAGGGATGACGCTGATGGTTAGGGGTTGTGACGCTGATGCACGTGTCCTGCCTCCCTCTCTACACGGTGTAACCTCTCATTTCCGCATGACCTGGCGCCTTCCCTCAACAACCCCATTCCTGGGGTTACCCTGCTACCACCTGCGCATGCGGTGGCCCGCCAGGTATGTCCCTGGGACATTGAAGTGGACCCCGAAGCGGAGCGACGCCTGGCGGAGGAGCGCAAGCGCGCAGCGGAAGCCGAGGCGGCGGCGGCAGCTGCGGCGGCAGCCGCCCGCACTCAGCGCACAGTTGCAAAAGAGCGGGTTGCCAAGCTGGTGCAGGATATGGGCGAGGAGGACGACGATGAGTACGTCCCTAGCGAGCCCAGCGACACTGACAGCGGTACGCCTTGTCATATGGGCAGGGAACGGGGTTGTTCTTAGGGTTTTAGGCGTAGCGAGTAAGTGTCTTGCAAAGTGCAACATAGTGTGTGTCGACTTTCTTATCAGACGGGGTGAGATCTTATGACACCAAGTGGTTTGGTTTGGTTCCATGCCCGGCAGATGTGAGTGAGGGTGGCGGGAATCACCGCTCCCGCGGCGGCCGGGGTCGGAAAGGTCGTGGTGGTCGCGGCGCGCGCAACGACGACCAGCAGCAGCAGCAGCAGCCGTCCCAGCCGCAGCAACAGCAGTTTAGCAATGTGCCGGGCAACATGTCCCAGCTGCAGGCGCAGCAATTTCTGCAGCAGCGCTCCATTGCGCTGTTCCAGGCGCAGCAGGCGCAGCGGCTGGCGAACGCACCAGGAGGTGCAGCGAGCGCGGCTGCAGGCACAACGGCCGCTCTGCTGGCACAGCTGCAGGCGCAGATCGGACACCTGCCGGCCGCCACGCAGGTTCAGCTGCTGCAGCAGATGGTGCAGCGCGGCGGTCAGCAGGGCCTGCTGGCGCAGCAACAGCTGATCCTGATGCAACAACAGCAGCAGCAGCTGCTGCAGCAGCAACAGCAGCGCCAGCAGGAGCAGCTCTTGCAGCAACAGCGCCAGCAACTGCTCTTGCAGCAGCAACAGCAGCAGCAGCAGCAACAACAACAGCAGCAGGCAGCGTTGCAGGCGCAACAGCAGCAGCAACAACAACAACAGCAGCAGCAACAGCAAGCCGCGGCCGTTATGGCGGGTGCCGCAGAGGACGACAATGGGCGGCCAGTGGCACCCGATATCATGTCACCGCCGCTGCCGGCTCGTACTCCCGGCGGCCGCCGCGCCGTGGCGCACCACCTCCTGCAGATGATGCCCCAGCGTGAGAACTTCCACTGCCTGCTGATCAACTGGTACCGATCGCGCGGTGTGCTGCGCTACCGCCTTCCTCAGCTAGCGGGCAAGGACCTCGACCTCCACAAGGTGCGGTAGGAGGGGTCCGTTAGTTGCCATTAGGCGGCGTGGTAGTTGCACCTGCGTGTTGGGCAGACAAGCAGGGTGTTGTGGCTGGGTTGGGCTGGGGACGCTTCTCTTTATTTGGATGGAGGTCACTGGAGCCCGAAGATGGCTGTTAGGGCACCTCGCGTAAAGTGTATGCACCTGGGCCAGAGGCATGAGCGCACTGAGCGCACTGTTATTCGCAAGCGGCGGAAAGCTGTCATGAGGGGCGTGCTGCTCCGGGCTTCGGTCCCTGGTTCAGTGCCACGGACCAGGGTGTTCGGAGGGCGCTCGTGAAAAGCCCCAACCCACAGTGTAGGCTATCTTTCCGAGCACGTCACCATGCCGAGAAGCCGCCCTGGGCATGTCGGGTATTTCCGCCTCGTGCCGCCGCGCATCCACGGACGTATTCCAAACCTGGTTCGCTCCATTCTTTTTTCCATTATCTACCCCTCCTAATCCAGCTCTTCCTGGAGGTGCACCTGCGTGGCGGCTACGAGGCCGTGGTCCTGAAGCAGCAATGGCAGGAGCTGTGCGTAAACCAGGGCATCCATCCGCAGATGGCCGCCAGCGCCAGCCAGCCCAACACACCCGCGGCCGCCGCTCTTCGTGCCCACTACGAGCGCTGCCTGCTGGACTTTGAGGACTACGTCACCGCCGGTCAGTTCGAGCAGGACGTGGCGACGCATCGGCTGGTGCCGTTCGACCGGGTGGTCGACGTGCCGGGAGCCACACCGGCAGTAAAGCGTAAGTTTGCTCAGTGATTGTGGGGACATAAGATCATATGCTGCGTGCTTACCATGTAACACGTTGTCATTGGCACAGCTGGCTAGAGACTATGAATTACAACCAGGGAAGGTAGTTGTATTTTATCTGTAAATGTGTTATTTAAGGACCACATTCCAGGTAAAATAATTAGCAAATGTTTTCAGATACTTACCAATATTTTCTCCTGTGAAAGAGTGATGGCCTAGGTGTCGCGGATGGAGGATTCTATGTCCGAAAGAAATCAGCTGGTGTAAAGTAACAGCTGGGGCTGTTTCAGAGTCCTTGCTGTTGGCCGGGAATGCCGTTTGGGGATCCGTCCGTCATTACCGCAGAAGATGGTCCTGCCTCGAAGCTTGGCCTCCCGCCAGGGCATGTACCCGAGGGTGTCCGGATACCGTGCAGAGTTTGTGCCTTCTAGTGGGGCCAGGTGTAGAGGTCCCTAGGCCAAGGGGGGGCCCCCTCAGACAACAGTAGTAGTTTTCGAGGCAACAGGCAATAGGGTACCTGCCAACACCATGTGTACTTATTACCAGGTTTACAATGCCGGTTGCTGATGGTGCAGGGCCGGAGGTGGCTGTGGCAGGCCAGTACGGCGGCGCCATTGGCGTCCAACAGCCGCAGCAGCAACAACAACAGCAGCAACAGCAGCAGGGAGCGATGGGGCTGGCCAGCAATGATCTGAGAATGCAGCAGCTGCTCTTACAGCAGGCGCAGCAGCAGCAGCAACAGCAAGGTGCGGGGCAAGGTGTCATGCAGCACCAGGCGGGTAACCAGGCATATGCCACCGGCAACGGACTCATGGGTTGGCAGCAAGGTGAGCATTGGGCAGGTCAAGGGGTCGATTGGCGGGGGTTGGTGATGCCCTGCAGCGTCACGGATAGAGACAACACCCCCCGGACACGTGTCGATAGGAAGTTGTCATGGGTCATTGGAAGGCTTACACGCTCACTTGCTCCTCCTGACTGCAAGACATTCGACCAGCAGGGCATGTCCTGCACTGCCCCGGCTCCATTACAGAGAACAACTTTGCGAAGAGTCCTTACAGCTGCGTGGCAACTCCCTCCGCCTTTGTTCGCCGCGTTTAATAACACAAACGCACAGACATGTGATGTAACGCACACGCACGCACTCGGACACATGGGCACGGGCGTGCCCGCACACACACACACACACACACACACACACACACACACACACACACCGCGTGGTAGGCATCCGACGTAGTATCGCTCCAATTCCTGGGAATCTCTTTGCTTGGCCTGCCGAAGCCTCAGTTTCAGCTTTAGGTAATGTTTGCCATATACCACACACGCACACGTAATCGGTCACCTTATATGGAGAACACATTGGCAACCGCATTTGCGCACTTATCCACTTGTAGCAAAGCCCTGTTGCCTCAAAGTACACCGGTTTCCTAAGTTGGTGATCTTGGAATGGCAACAATGTGCCGGGTCTGCCTCTTTGTGTTGCAGGTATTGGTCGCCCGCCGGGTATGCCCGGGTAATGGCATACCGGGGGCATAATTTGGCACGTCAGGCCGTAGCAGCAGGCGGGCCATGTGACACTTCCTTCCCAGCTGCTCTCGCGGGAGCTGAAGGGGCGCCTCCGTACCAGGCGCACTTTTGAATGAAACCGTCCGATGAACCGTTTGCCGAGGCTCTCGGGCTGAACCAGGGAGAGAACGTGGGGTAAAGGGTTTTGGAAACCACTGGGTGCTGGGCTGTTTGGGCCGGGGTGAAGTACGATTTTGGACTTTGTGTGCATTACATAAGGGGGCGCTCCGAAAACTCTGGCTTTCCTGGGGTTCATGGTGGAATGCACCGGTGGTCAAGCTGTCGCGGCTGCGTTTAGTGAAGACATTTTGCGGTTCTGGTAGGGGAGGGATGCAGAGAGGGGGTCCCCTTACCATGTGGTGGGTTGGCGCAGCTGGGGCGGCTACTTTACTGTCGCCCCATGGTGTATTAACATCACACTTTTCGTGGGCCAGCAGGCGGCCTACACACTTGACACATACACACACGTAAGACACATTTAGTCACGTACAGGTGTGCTCTCTCTATCTGGGCCTCTTTCATCCGCGTGGTGTGGTCAGGCCTGTGCGTAACATACGTCAGGTCTGCGCCGATCACCCGAAAAGGGGGGTGCATGCTTTGTTTTTTTGCGGAGTTTTGTGCGGCGGGTTGTTGAAGCAAAATTATGTCCTCTCACGTAACGAAAATGGAACTTCTCACGAGTCCTAACTCCGTGTGATGGTAGCAGTGACGCCGCCATGACTCGCACGGCTTCTTTGACGGCTCAGAGGCTCCAGCCTCCCGCACACGGGGAGCCCGATGCCTTGCCTTTCGTTTGGTGGATTGGCGGGTGGGTTGAATCTGTGGGGTCATGGTCATGGTCATTAGGGTAGCGTTTTGGGACTGCTCTGGACGGCCTCGACCGTTGTGTCATGTTCAGTCTTGCGTCCCCTGGGCGTTCATTGGTGCGCACGCAAATGGAACGATACGTTACGGCAACGACCACTTTCCTGGTCGTGATAGCACTTGGTAGATGAAATCCTTCTGCCCGCAGACGAAGGGCTGTGTGTGCGCAGTTCTCGCCGTTTGTCGTATGCTACTTTTGGGGGCACGTTTGAGCCTCACATGCGCCAGGCTTGCAGTTGGTTGCCCCGTTGACGATGCGCCGCGCGGCGTTTGGACACATGTAAATGATTGAATACAAACGTTCGAGCGCTGTGCAGCTGTGTGCTTTGAAACTGCGTACACGCCCTCTTATCGCACATATGCGTGAAGCGGTTGTGATGGAGCACTGGCAGCGTGTTGATGAGAAGGGTTCCCAGAACTTCTCTTAAAGGCTGTGTTGTGTGGGGTTATCAAGTCTGGCGATGGCGCCCATCATGGGGTTCTGGCGCGGGTGATTTGCCAAGGGAATTTGCATCTGGTGACAGCTGGCGCTCTTTCTTGTGGAGGTTGGCGATTAGCGGGGTTCCGCCATTGAGGGCAGCTGTGGCCGGCCGTGGAACGTGCTGGTATTGCGTTGTATGGGCGGATGAGTAAGAATGAAACTTTGGTGCTCTGGCACCGGTCCAGAGAGCTGTGTAACGTGGGGTGTTGAATCAGTTGTCATTGCGTTACAGCAGTTTCGCAACGAAACCTAGAGCTTTGAATGCTTCCATTGCAATGTCCCTTCGCGATTTACGTGGAGCGACGCCCGATAACAGCAAAACGCCCGTTGTACGACACGTAAAACTTGCGCAGCTTTTCCTTTTTGCATATCAAGGCCCCCTTACATGAAATTGTCTGCTGCTGTTATGAGGTAAAGTTGGCGAAGCCTTCATAACCCTGGGTGCTATTAATCGTTGTACGGACAGCCTTAGACCTTTCGACCGCAAAGCTGATTTGCTCGAGGGTCAGGCAAGCTAGGTAGCACAACAACGTCCATAATTTATGATGCAAAGGTAGCGTCTGTTCCTATGCTTCTGCACTGCTGAGCTAAAGACGTGGACATCAGGTTGCCTATAAGTTACTGAACCCAAAAGGCCGCAAATATTGATCTTAAATCAAAATGCATGACGATTACAAAGTAACTCGTAGAGTCGGAAAAGCGTTGACCCTTCCAACAGCCCCAGCATACTCATTCGGTGGCCGACACGAGCGGTCTCCCGGTAAGTGGTTGCACATAGCTAATTGTGAAATAACTGAAGGATGCATGCAGTTTATGATGTGAATGCTGGTGCTTGCGGCATACAATGTTCGATGTTTCTTTCCTTGCTGTGTCACAGGTGATCCTGGACCAGGGCCTGGCCAATATGGCACAGGATGGAGTATCAGCGACAAAGGCACGGGGTTTGGAACGTCAGCTCGTGGAGACTGGTCGATCAACCATACGCCAGCCGGGGCGGCGTACTCGCCACAAATAGGCGGACAAAAGCCGGCGTATTCATTTGGAGGCAAGGCTCGAAAAGGTAAGCGCAGTGGTTCTAATTATTATCCCTATTACGCTACCGCCGAGTCTGCGAAGATTCGGTTACCTGGCCCGTACCCGTACACGTTCCCGTACCCATCACTTCACCAGTTCCGGCGGACTTGCAACGATCTTGTAACATCCACACCACAAGAATCGCACCCTGACCTGAGGCGCGAAACTATCAATGAAATTTAGGGTGCTGCGTTTTCTCCACAGCTCCCATACCATGTCAGGGCAGGTGCTGACGTTGGGGGCGCCTTCCCCAGGTACTGCTACAGCCCCGACTTGGCATCTCGGAGGTCGCGGCCTTATTCCCGTTGTCTCCTAAGGAGCGGGGGAAGCTCCAGGGTGGGGGTGGGGCTCCACCTTGTGATTCTGCAGGAGCCCTTCGGCTCCTTGTTCCCCTGCATACCAGCGGCGGGAGCGGGGCTCAGGGTGGGGTGGCTGCCGGCCTGCATGTCACCCCTCCCCTCAAGCGGCAGCAGCTGCAACAACAGACCGCAGAGGCGCAGACACTGCAAAGCAGCAGTAGCCACAAAGCAGCAGTAGCGGTAGCAAAGCAGGAGGGGCAGCAGCTGCAGCAATGGAACCTATCTGGCTGCTGCTTTGTCCCTGCGGCTGAAGCTGTATTACTGAGCTGAAAGCGAAGGCTTCTTTTGCTGCTACTGCTGCTACTGCTGCTTTTCTGTGCCCTCCACAGGCTGCGGGGCAGGGTCCACGTCGCTGACGGATAGCCCCCGGGATGGCGCGACATAATCCAGAACTCGGGGCTCCGTTTCGCTTTTGTCCCCACCCCTATACCCACCCCTATCCATTAAGCGCTCCGAGACCCGCAGCACACCGACGCTCTCTCTCTCACACACACACACACAGGCCTTGACTGCTGCGGGCGCTGCACCGCATCCTGTTCTGACTCAGCTCCGAGGTTCCAGTTCCCCCTCCAACCGTTAACGGCCTTTACCTCAAGTCCCTTCTGTAGGGCCGGGGGGTGCCACATGACGCCACATGACAGCCCTCCGTCAGCCCCCCCCCCGGATGTTGGCAAGCGGCAACCACACCACCGTGATGGGCGGCCAAGGCAGTAAAAATGCAATTCGGTCCCTACCTACACACACACACACACACACACACACTCTCACCCCCCCACCCACCCCCACTCCCCAACCCCCCCACCCAAACTCACCCACCTACTCTTCCTATATCTGAGGGAGTCTAAGAGGGGCTCCCCAACCAAAGCCGCTTCCCTCCCTCCCCTTCTCCTTTCCCCACACACGGCCCCTCATACACGTTCAGCACGTCGCCTCAATACTAATGCAGTGCACAGCACAGCGCAGAACGGCCGGGGGATGATTGTGTGTGTGTGTGTGTCTCTGGCTTGGCGGCTGGGAGCCTTTCATATCCTCACAACCTCCTGTTCCCGGTTCTCCGCCGGCCGACCTACCCCACGTCAGCCGACCTACCCCACGTCAGCCGACCTAACCCAGTTTTGGGCTCCAGCCACACTGCTGGGGAACCGCCCTCAGTTAGCATCTTAAACACCGTGTTTCTGTGCGTCTCTCTGTATGTATATATACCTGAAGGCCCCCAACCAACGCGACATGTGATTGTAACCTCCCCCTCCTTTTCCCGCGCTTTTCCCGCAGATCACCCCACAGCCTCCCCAGGCCCTGGCGCCTACGAGCCAAGTCCCTCGGCCAAGTTGGTGAAGCCCAGTCCCTCCGCCTTCACCATGGGGCCCAAGACGGCGGCCGAGCGGGGCTCGGACAGGTCACCGGGGCCCGCGGAGTACAGTCCCCGGTTCGCGCCCCGCGACGCGCACGTGGCCAGCCTTAAGTTCCGCAAGGGGCCCCTCCCCCCCGGGGAGCCTACACCCGGGCCGGGAGAGTACGACACGCCGCGACGACCTCGCCCCAACTCCGAGGGCAAGAGTTTCGGAGGTGAGGCGTGTGTGTGTGTGTGAACGTGTGCGAATGTGTCTGTGTGCATGGCTGGCTAGCGTCCTGTAGGAGCGGTATAGTGGAGGAGCGGTGTTATCCTGTAATGCATCGAATCGAAGGCTAAACACACCCTCATCCAACTTCCCAACATCTTCCAAAGCTCAAAGTCACCAGTTGTAAGGGTTACCCCTTCCGGGGCGGGGGAAGTATTGGTGTGAAACACATTCCACACATCCCACGTGTTTTGCCATCACGTGTGTCGACATGTCGCCCACCCTGTCCCCCCTGACGCTCCCATGACCGCCTCCCCCCTGCTCCTGCGCAGCGAGCCGGTCCCAGGCCATTCGGGACAACGGTGTTCCCGGCCCCGGCGAGTACGGCGCTCCGTCAATCGCGCAACACCGCCCCCGCCGAGCCTCCTGGACCATCGGCCGAGCCTCCCGAGACGCCGGCCTCCGCTCCTCCACTAACCCCGGCCCTGGAACGTACGACATCACGGAGCCGCTCATCCCCCGTGACGGCGGCCACAGCACCGCTTCAGACCATCGCTCCGCGCCGTCGTACTCCTTCGGAGGCCGGCAGCCGTGGGCCGCACCCGAGGCCTCCCCCGGGCCCTCGGACTACGGGTACCCGAAGGACCCGGGCCGCGTGGCAAAACCCGTGTACACGCTCCACGGCTCGGCGCCCAAAGACCACCAAGAGGACGTTCCCGGGCCGGGGGCGTATCAGGGTACCAGGGCGGATAGCTTGGTGCGGACCAGTGCGCCGGTGCTGTCGATGGGCCTACGGATGTACGAGCCGGGCAGCAAGGATCTTAAGCCGGGTCCAGGGGCGTACGACCCGCGGGACCGCGATGGGCGGATTGCTGTCAGGTGGGGCCTTATGCGACGTGTGTCTGTGTATCTGTGTGTGTGTTCGTGTGTGTGACTGTGTTTGTGTCTGTGTTTTTAGGGAGGGTCCCCCACTTGCGGGCTCTCTGCCGGCTCTGAAGAGGCGAAAAGGAATTAGGGGAATTACTTCCAGGACGCCAAGACGATCCTCCCCTTCTTCCCGCCCTGTTCGCCGCCCTAAAACCGCCCTCCATGCGCTCCCCTTCCAACCCCCAACAATCCCCAGCTCCCTATAATAATAATACCCCTGCTCTCCCCCACCAACGCACACACACATACACACCGCAGTCTCAAATTCCGAAATGAGATCCATCCGGACCACGAGAGCAACCCCGCCCCCCACGACTACGCGGACAAGGACTTCAAGGACTTTGGGCAGTACTACGGGGCACCCTCGTCGCACAGGGGCTTCACCATGCGGCCGCGATACAGGGAGGGCCGGGGGGATCGGGTGCCCGGGCCGCAGTACGCAGTTGGATGCAGTACATTGGGCGTGGCAGCGGTGCCTGCCCTAGAAAAGTCCAAGCTGGCAATGTCGGTGGTGCTCTGAGGCGCTCTGTTGGGGTGGGTGGGAGAGGAGGGAGAAGGGGGAGAGGGGGGCTCTGTGGTGTGTGTTTCCGTATGTATGTGCGTCCGGCATGGTTGTCCGTCTCGGACCAACAGAAGTTGACACGGTGAGGGAGGGAGGAATTGTTGGCGGGTCAGGCCCGAAAGGAAGGCGGAGCGCATCATTTCAAGTGTGCGCACATACATACATACACACATGTACATTCTCTCTGGTGTGTAAGAGGGCTGAAGCCCGCGGGGCCCCTGTGTTGTTGTGTTGGTGTGCGCCAGACGTTGTTGGTGGAGACCTAGGGTATGCATGTACGTATGTATGTATGGTGAAGCATCCTCACCATCAGGCGGTCCCATAACGGGTATCAGGTTCAACGCCTGCGTGCTGAAGAGGAACTGTGTCACATGTGTGACGAATGGATCACACATCCATTTACCGAGCCGGACTAGGGTTCCTTCCTCTATGTCCGGCGCTGCAGCAGCAACTGGCGCTGTACGTTATGCATGCTGCGGGGACGGGGAAGGGGGCCCGTGGGGGGAACCGGTGGGGTGGGGGCAGATGTGGGGGGCTGCGGGGTATGGGGGCGGACATCGGTGGACTCTCTGATCAGCGAATGAATGACCCGGCAACGGAATCCAACTACCTGAGATGCAACAACATTCCCAGGGCGGCCAACACCCCCCCCGGGTGGTAGCCAGCCTACTGCTTAGAATGAGAACGCGGGGACCGTCTTGAGTTCGGAGCGAGAGGTCGGCACCACCTCGGCAAACGACTCTTGCTCCTCAGGCGGACCTCCACCCGCACATTGACCGTGTACTTGTATACGAATATTTGTACGGTATTCGAAAAGGCCAGCCAAGACCCCTTCCTCCGGAAGGTCCTGTCCCATGTGCGGATGTATCATCCCTCATACCGTATGTTGCTCACATACTTGATGTCGAGATCGGCGTAATATCTCCTGTTTTCTTTTTCTCATAGCACCTGAAAGTCGTATCGCTCGGCATTCTAGCGGCTGCAAATGTATTAATGTGGAGGGTAAGTAAATCAGCTGACGCCGCCAACGCCGCGAAACGGAGGGAAAATCCCATCCCACAAGTCGGTGACCTCCCGGCCTAGAGGTGTCACGAATGCGAAATTGCACCTTCATTCCTCCTCCTGCCGCTAGAGCAAAGAAAGGACTTGACTGAACTTGTAGTTCCTTGTCTATATGGCACCAGGCGGCGTCAGAATGTGCCACTTCAGCTACTGCTGCTGCTTTTCCTCCGCATTCACATCCTGCAAAAACACTCCGTACTCCAGTGCTACACTGCAACATGGCCACGGGCAGTGAGAACCAACAAAGGCGACCAGAGAATTCCGCATCATGGCAGCCCGCCCCCACCACCGCAATCCACCTCACCATTCCCCCTCCCTCCCGCCACATAGCCGTCAGGGAGCGTTTCCAATAAAAACACACCGCCCCGGCCCCCCCACCTAATCCCATTAGAGAAGACATCCCTCCATATCCCATCGCTACACCTGTCGGACTCCATGCCCGTCCGAGGCGGGGGGCCCGCCCATCACATCTTCATGTGGCTCGCCTTCCATAAGCACCCCATCATGTATCCAAGGCCCCACACGACCCACACAAAGCCGACACAATGTGGTCCGGGCTATGCACCTGGCAGCGGCTACCTCCCTGTTACACAGTACGACACAGTACGGCACTACGACAGTTCCTCCAACATGCCGCACCTCAGAGCCACCCACCACCCACACATCCTTCCACACCACGATGGACGTTATGCCCCCTCCCGTCCTGCCCACCCACCGACCCCAACAGCAGCAGCTGTTCCAGGAAGGAGCGGAAACCACACAGCTAAGGGCTCTCCTGGACTGTGGCTGAGATTCTGAACCTGTTGACCCGTTTGTCTGTCTGTCTGTCGATCTGGTTCTTATTCCGGTGAGGGGCTCAGGAACACGCCGGCGCCCCCACAGGGCCCTCCCACTGAAAGGGTGAGGCTCAGAAAGTCGCTGCTGGCCCCGGTCCTTGCCGCTGCTGTCGTGCCTTGAAACGCCTCTCGCAGCCCCCTCACTCACTCACTCACTCTCCTCTTCCCCCTCCTCCTCCCCAGGGCCCCCCGCCCGCCTCCTCAAGTGAACCAGACACCGCCAGCCACCACGATTCAGCAACCAGCTCACCCAACACTGCCGCCATTGCCAGGCGATGCACTCTCCGCCCTCGCGCTGCATGTGTCTATATCTCCTCCCCCCCCCCCACACACACCAATCGATGATAATCGCCGTCACAAGCGCCATGAGGTACGGACGGACCCGGTTGCCCTTTGTGGGGTGGGGCCCTTTGTGGGGTGGGGCCCGTTGGACCGCTATTCCGCCGCCGCCGCCAGACCGAACCACAACCCTTGCTCCGGATCGCATCACCACCGGCGGCGAGACGTGCGTGTGCTGGCCACAAACCCGCCATCGCTCAGGCCATAGCCAGCGCTGCCCGCGTGCGGTGATGACTGTGACGGCGGCGGCGAGGACGGCGGCGGCGGTGACGCGGCCGCGGCGCGGCGTGGCAGCGGGCCCGCAGGTCGCCGAACCTCTTCCTCGTCTTCCTCCTCTTGCAGCTCCTCCTCCCCCTCCTCCTCATCATCATCAAACGACCTTCGTCGGCCAAAGGTTCGTGTGGAGCCCACCATCTGCTGCTGCGACTGAGACGGCTGCATTGCCCTGGAGGCCGGCGGGGGTGCCGCCGCCGCCGCCGCCACTGCCGTCGTCGCCGCCACCGTCTTTGATGACCACCGGACCGCCGTCGCCGCCGCTGTAGCAGCAGCCGCAGGTACAGCCGGTGCCGGAGCCGTCGGCACCGCGGCAGTTACGGCGGAGGGGCGAGCAGCTGGAGCCGCTGCGGCGGCTGTGTTGGTGGCGGTTCGCCCGCTGGTGGCGGTGGTGGTGGTGGTGGCGGTCGGCCCGGTTGCAGTGAACCGCTTCGCTGCTACCGGTGCCTGTGCTTGTGGCGGCGGTGGTTCCGGCGCAAGGCTGTCCGCGTACTTGGCAGCTTCCGGGTGCTTCAGGTGCTTGAGTGATTCCAGTACTGACCCACGGGTCGCTGAGTCTAAACCCTTGAGCTCCACCGCTCGGGCCTGGCGGCGGGGCGCGAGAAGGGGAGACGAGGGTGGGAAAACCCCGGGGTGATAGGTGGGGGACCAGGAGGAGTGGTATTGATGTTGGTATTGATGTTGGTATTGGTGGTGCTGATGGTTGTGAAGATGTATATAGCTCTGCTGATGCAGGGGGTCTTACACGAGGGGGGAGCCAGGGGGATTGCTGCAGCGGCGGCGGAGTTGCAAAATGGCCCCAATGGCAAAATAGTGTGATGCGCCAGGGGAATCCCTCCAGACACATACCCACAGCAACGCACCTTCACAGCCGCCAGGACCGCCGCCGTACCCTCGCCGTTGTGTGGGTAGGCGTACGGAGCATACGACAGTACGGCAACCACATCGGCTAGTTCCGCGGCACTGCAGCGACCCGCAATGCCCTGCAAAGGAAAGGGCAGCGGCCCCCGGTTGGGTGAGTCAGTACGACGTAAATCAGTACGAAATGTGGGAAAAACAGGTCCGGGGGTCCCCCCTCGTTGGAGGATATCATAGCCTGCATTGAGAAGACGCCTCCCTCTCCCCCCTGCCGAAACCCGTGAACCTCCCCCTCTTTCCCCCTCCCCACTTAAACTCCTACATGCCTGAATTCAAAAGACACAACGAATCAATACCCGCCGCCACGGCACAACACATGACATGGCGCCGTGCCCCCTCCCTCCCTCCCCTCCCCTCCCCTCCCTGCAGCAGCAATTTGCGGCCGTGGACACGTCGACAATTGGCGCTATACTTCTTGCACCATCATCGTATGATCTCTCCTTTCCCCCCTCCATGCCCCACCCCTTCCCGCCACCCCCCTCACCAGCAGCGCCTTGGTGAGCTGCTTCATCCAGGGCCCGTCAGGCCGGTGGGATGCCGCCTCCAGCGCCGAAACCAGCTGCACCAGCCGCCCCGCCCCCAGTGCCTCCAACCCCCCCTCAGACACAGCCAGCAGCTCGTCCATCAGGTCACCGGGCAAGGCAATGCCCAGCTCCGCACACGTGTCGATAACGGTAACCACCTGCACCCGAAACGGGAGGTGGGAGAAACCTCGGTGAGGTGGTTGAGGTGGTTTAAGACGCAACGGATAACGGTAGAACGAGGGACAGGTGAAGGGGGGGAAAGGGGGGAGAGGCACAGAGTTGGTGTTGGTGACGTTTGTGGTGGTGGGGATATGTGTGTGGTGCCCATACCGGACCGGACTGTGGGTGGTGGTGGTGGGAGGCTGGTGGGGGGAGGAAGGAGGTGGCTAAGGGAGATGCACTCAAGGCCCCCAAAGGGATGCCCCAATGACATCCTCAACACCCCCCGCCCAGCTCTATTCCTAACCCCAACACCCAGGACACCCCAAAACACACACACATACATACACACATACACACCTGCTTGGCCTCCATGTCCCCCACTCTCCTCTCCAACGCCTCCACGTAACGCCCACACCACTCCGGCCCTGGAGTGTACCCGTAAATGGACAGCACCGCCGCCACCACCGCCAAGTCCCCCGCCCGCATCCGGCCGAGCAGACTGCTACTGCTGCTGCTGCTGCTGCTAGCCCTGACGGCCCCCGGCATGGCGGGCGCTGTCAGCCGGCCCAGCAAGGCGGCGAGGAAGCTCTCTGAGATGGCCAGAGAGCCTGTGTGTGTGGTGGTGGGGTGGGGTAGTGGGGTGGGGTAGTGGGGCGGGGTGTGTGGGGGGGAAATGGGGAGGGGGGGGGTAGGGTATGAGACGAAAGTATCAACGGATCCAATGCCGAGGCGTCCTAAGTACCAAACTGCCAAATAAAGGGAATTGACGGCGGACATATTGATCTGGATTGGGGATACGTACATACATACATACATACATACATACACACACCTTACCTTTAGCCAGGCTGAACAGCAGGGAGGCGTACGACCTAGGCCTCGTAAGGCCCGGCAGGCTCGCCACCAGGGCGGTCTGGAAGGTAGTCACCCAGGTGCTCGTCAATGGGAAGTCATGCCGTACAAGTAGGACGAGCAGATCCACCAACTGTTCCCCGGACAGCTCCTCCAGGAAGGGCTGCGACCTGGCGGCCAGCTGCGAGCTGAAGGACAATCCCGCGGAGGGGGGCAGCCTGCAACCGGTGGGGGGGTCGGGGGAGCATATCGTGTGATGTGATGTGATGCTGATGACAATGACAATGTGACGGCAATGATAATGATAATGGTAAGCGGCCATGGGGGTCCCGAAGGTGAAGGGAGGGAGAGAGGGGAAATGATAAGCCGCCCCCCGAAGGAAGGAAAAAAGGGGGGAGAGGGGCCGGGGGGAAGATACAGAGGCAGGAGGTCTGCAAAGCGCTTTGATGGACATCGGGGAGAGTGGGGCCCCACCAGGGGGGCTCGGGGAAAACGTGTGTGTGTGTATGTGTGCGTATGGATGGCGCGTGCGCTGCGCATGTGCGTTGTGGGTAAGGGTGGGAGGGGGAAGATAACATATCGGCGGGCGAAAGCGGGCACGTGTGTGTATATTTGTGTGTATGTGTGTGTGTTGGAGGGCGTTATTGGATCCCGGGAGGTTTCCCCCCCCGGCTGCCGTCCCCTCCCTGCAGCAGCACCTTCCCCGGACCTCACTCTCTCCCCCACTTCTCCCCCTCCTCCCCATCCCTACTTGTAAAAAAACCACGCATACACCACCAAACCCACTTGCTGTACGGCGCCAGCGCGGTGGCCAGGTTCCCCACGTCCTCCGCCGTACAGAATTTCAACGTGTACTCCAGCCTCGCAACCACCTTGTCCAGCAGCTCGGGGCTCATCTTAAACTCCAGGGCGGCCGCCGAGCACAGCGCGCTGCACAGCTGGGACAGCAGGAGACTGTCCACAGCGCTCTGGGGCCCACAGCCCCCGGGGGGATGAAGGGCACATCACGTGCAAGAAGGGGAGAATCAAAAAACGGGGGAGAAAGGCGGGTGTTGTGTGTGTGTGTGTGTGTGTGAGAGAGAGTGTGTGTTTCTGTGCGTGTATGAAGATGCCGCAGAGTCGGAAAGGGGTATTCCCGTCAGGACCCTGGAGCCCCTCCCTGCAGTGCCGCCTGAAACCTGTTTCCGTGTCAAAACACACACGGTTTCGACTCCCTCCCTTCCCCCCATCAGCAACCAAATCCCTCTTCCCCACATACCTCCAGCAACTTCAGCAGTACGGCATTGAGGCGAGCATTGGTGTACTGCAGCGCCGCCAGCGCCGCCAGCAGCGGCGGCAACGAACTAGGCCGATAGCTGCCGCGGGTGTGCGGGGGGGTGTTGGGGGTGTTAGGGTGGGGTGTTGGGGGTGCTGTTGTTGTTGGTGGTAGTGGTGGCGGCCGCAACTAGGGGCCTCCGACCCCACCACCCTCCACACGGCACGTCATTCTCATGCAACCCCCTCACAACCTCAACCCCTCCAAAACTCCCCTCCTCCTCCCCCCTCCTCCCGCTCCCCCCCACACGTACCTGTAGATACCCTTCTTAATGATGCACGGCACCACACTGCTGTTCAACACCCGCGCCACCTCCCTCCGCTGCGCCTCACTCAGAGCGCCCACATCCACGACCTCACTGGTGCGCAGCAGGACAGCCATCGCCAGGGAGGGCTGTCGGTCGTACCTGACAAGCATGAATGCACGGCATTTCAGTAGAGTCTCACTGACAGCTGCTTCTCTCTTTTTGGGGGGGGGGGGAAAAGAGGGCTTCATCCCCGGGGGATTATGACCCCTTCTCCCCCGCTCCGCATCCATCAGCGATTCAAATCTCTGACATTGACACGAAAGACACTCATTCGCACAAACATACGCCTTTCCCCTTCGTTCCATTTATGCGGCGCCCCATACGCAATGAGGCTCCCTCCCCTTAACCCCCTCCCCCTCCCTCCCACCCGGCCTCGTCAAGTCCTCAACACCCCACGGCACTGCCGCTGCTAACGCGGGGTGTTGGTGTGGGGGGGACAGGGGGGGGGAGAATGTGCCTTTCTTTGGCCTTTTGGCTTTTAAACGCATGCCGTACTTCAGGTCGTACTTTGCTACCTTCCCTTCCCCCCTCCCGCTCCATAAGGCTGCTTGCCCCGCAGGTCTTTTCCCCCCCCAACACACACACACACACACGCGCACACATACCTTTCCCGCAGATCCTCCTCCATCCTCTGCAAGGTCTCCCAATCAGGACACTCCCGAACCAGCTGGAAGAAGTTGATGTCCTGAACAGGACATAGGCACACCGGAGGGGGGGAAAAGAGGAGGATAATGACGGCGCACACAGCACAGCAAACACATGACCTCAGCAGCAGCACCACAGGCTGCAGGACGATAACGACAAAAACGACAACAGCATCGGGAGATAGCCTTTCCGCACACCCTCCAGCCCTCACCCTCACCCTCCGCCCGCCCGCGCCGAATGATCCCCTTGCCTGGAATCGACTTAAACTCCTTCCCGCCAAAGATACTTCCCTCTCCCCCCCAACCCCAATCCCAACCCGGGCCCTAAAGGGATACTCTCGCCCAAACGGCCCAGGCCACACACGGATACACATATAGACACGAATACACAAATAGACATACAGACACACATCGACCTGAGGCTGCAGCCGCATAACGACAGCTCGCTCACCGCTCCGGACCTCCACCCTCTCCCCCTCCCCTCCCCATCGGGGTGGGGTTGCCGCTCCGGTTGCTCTCCCCCTCTGCCCGTCTCCTCCTCACCAACACCACAAAACTACCCACCTAGCCCCCCCCAGTAAGGTAGGTTACTCCTAGGCCCCTCTGCCCCCTCTCGCACACACACACACACACGCACCTGCAACACGCGCTTCTCCGGATTGGCCCGCGGCAGTGCATTGGCCAGATCCTGTGGTTGGGTGGGTGAGTCGGGAAGGAGAGGAGATGGGGCACATCCGCGGGAGGTCTCCCAAGGGGAAGGTGGGTTTGGCACTGAAGGCACAGGGCACGAAACGGTCCGTACTGCAGCGTTTCGGCCACACGGCATGCGGTGGCCATGGTGTGCTGGGAAGTAGTGAAGAGGTTATGAAGGGCTGCAGCCCGTTTGACGCATTTTGCACATTACACCGCTCAGGGGGGAATCCCACGCGACTTACATCCCAGCCGAGCGAGGTCGCCTTTGAGGATCTCACAAGCACATTCCGGCTTAGTTGCGCGCATGGCCGGTGTAAGGCTGGGGCGGTTGGGACGGCGACGGCTGGAATGCAGCTTGTTGAAGTTTTCCTGTTGGTAAAGCCTCAATTTGAGGTGCAATCTGGAAATTAAGTAATAATTTGGAGGCGATGGGCACCTGTATCCAAGCCGAAGTTGCGCCCCATGAAGGTGCATTGCGTCGGCGACGGCGACGACACAGTGCCCTTAGGCACCGTTACAGACCGGATATGCAGAAAGGATTAAACGAGGATTATATATGGAAATTATGGAATTCTGTCTGCGTCCACGCTTATGTGCTGCAAGCGTTGCGGTCACCGTCGTTTAAAACTCCATTTCCCTAATCGTACAGACGAAGTGTAACGTGCAAAATACACTACAATCACATTGGCTTTGGTGCATTTCACGCCTTGATTTAGGATTGGGATTTTTCGTTAACATGCGGTTGGCAGCACAGCACGCGATACCGTTAGCATTTTTCGGAGCGGTGACTAGCGTTATTCACGAGAACGATCCCTCCAGCACGTCTTGTTACTGTGACATATAGATGAGATTTATCCTCCACAACGGGTCCATGAATTCGATCAACGTCTTTCCTATAAGCTGCATGGAGTTCATAGATTCCGTCGTCAACGGACTGGAGTAATAGTACATTGGCTGCAATAAATATCGATTTCCCCTGGGGGTCTAGGCAGACTTATGAGAGAATTGTGTCGTTGAGGGAATCTGCGGAAGCGCATCAGTGCTGTCCAATAGCACAGCGTTAAGGGAATGAGATTAAACTGGCAGGGTATCGGGGCCACCATCTCTGTGTAATGATAACCTTTGGCTCTGGTGATGTTGAAAAACACCGGTTGTTTCCACCATTCCACCTGGGAAGTACTCAGTCGCCGGAGGATCTCTTCAGCCGCCGAAACCAAACCATAGAGGACCCGGCCCTGCCGCTTGAGCGCATGTATGACGTCCATGACATGCACGGTCACGCGATGACTGTGCTCCGTGTAGGTGAGGGCGTCTCGGAGGATGTCTTCCAGGATGCTTCTGAGCACGCTGCGCACCTCCTCGTAAATTAGGCCGCTGATGCGCTTGACACCGCCACGGCGAGCCAGACGGCGAATAGCGGGCTTCGAGATGCCCTGGATGTTATCGCGTAGTATCTTGTGAAGGCGCTTGGTACCACCCTTGCCCATGCCTTTGCTACCCTTGCCGCGTTCAGACGTGTCAACGCAAGCTTATGGAAGAATCGGAACTGCAATCTCACATTTATTATGGTAAGAAACAGGGCAGCCTTTATACGTATTGGCCGTTGGCAGAACCATCGCTGAACCTATCGTTTAGATCATGGGGGGAACGGCTAACTGCAAACCGACAGTAGAGGGCGCTAGCGTGCAATGCTGGTTAAGTGCAGCATTTTTAAACCATTTTTATTTTTTAACCAATGGAACTATATAGCCAATGCTACTTCAGCAAAAAACCGGCAGGACGGCATAGAGTTTGCAACGCATGTCTTGTTAAGCAGCCCCTCGCACAAATGTGTCCGGTCGTACTGTGCCGAATAAACAGTTCGTACATCGTCCCAAAAAAGCCAGGAGCGAATTTTGCCGTGCGGATGCGCGCGTGCGATTCGCAAAATGCGCCTGTACAAGTGTATATAAATGTCTTGGAGGTGCGCCAGCGCATTGCGCAGGTGGTCTTGTTGGCCATAGTCGCACGCGGCATGCAGGCTGGACTATTGCGTGGCTGCTTTGCAGCAACTGAAAGCACCGAAAGCCTACGTCATAGCTTGCAACACTGGGCTCGTGAAACTGCCGCGGGAAGATGAAGCGTTCGGCGAAGAAGCAGTTGTGTGCAAGCCATAAGGCGCCTGCTTTCGGTAGCGCAGCGCATAATGCACATGGTTCTGACTAAACTCAACTTACACTCTTACGAAATAAATATAACAACGCAGAATTTTGTATGCAGCACCTTGTTCAGAGTAAAGTCAAATTACAAAGTTGCGCAAAGTATAACATACATAAACTTAATTAAACATAAGAACAGATAAGACGTTTAGAGCCTTGTCGGTGACATGGACGCCGCTGTTGGCTTGGAACAGCTATTTGCTGTGCATAGGGACGTGCCCGCGTTAGCCGTGTTGCAACAGCTCAGGATGGATTTCAGCCAGCAACAGCCTCAAGAGCTGCTGCACAACCACCGGGAATGTCTTCAGTTGAGCACGTGTAGTTTTGGTCGGCGGGGTCGAGCAGCGTACGCAATGCGCACAGAAACCAAGGTGCAGTGTTCTGTAACATCGCCAACATATCCGGTACGCGGTGGCAGGCTTGCCGAACTCGAAATGAAGGCGGGGTCGCATCTCACCATTCAACTAAGCATGCATGTGCTCGGTTGAATGCTCGGTAGCGTGCGAGTTTACCCCTATCAGGATGTTTGTTTGCATATCCCTCCAAGCGAGAGAGCTTGGACCTATGCTGATGTTCGTTCCAAGAAGTGAACTGAGGACTGATGCCACTGCACTTTCCTCTCCAGCCTGGCCACATTCTCTTCCTCGCAAACGTACTTGGGCACCTTACAATCCAACACCATACGTGCTTTGGAAACGCGGGCAGCTGCTTCACAAGGACCCCCCTATTTATTTGCACAGTAAATGGTCGCGCGGCCTAAATCCTACGGCAGAGCATTCCATTTATGCATAACGGCATATTGCCACCGTATGATATGCACAGCAGCTCTTTGAGTTCTTCCTCCTATACACTTGAGAATGTTGAGAGCCGGAACTTTAATTTCATCCGTAACTGCGACCCATAAGGAGAGCATGACTACTATGAGAGCGCATTTCAGTGCCAGAATGCCAGCACCTGTCATTGATTGGCTTGATGGCATGCAAGACCCTATCTGCTTCCTTTGTTCGGAATGGGATCGCTCTGCTTTTATAACAAGTGCGCCGCCCCCGCGTCCTTGCTTTTCATCAATTACATAACCCTCAACTGAATTGACGCACGAATATACTAGGTGGTGTTTAAAAACACCGGGGACTTGTGAGACATGGTTATAGATGAACTTAGATAGCTGCAGAGCCGTCCTCAGCCTTGCCCTTGGACTTCTTGGGAAGCAGGACTGCATGGATGTTGGGCAGGACACCACCGGACGCGATGGTCACATCACCCAGCAGCTTGCCCAGCTCCTCATCGTTGCGGATGGCCAGCTGGATGTGGCGCGGGACGATGCGGTTCTTCTTGTTGTCCCGAGCAGCGTTGCCGGCCAGCTCCAGCACCTCAGCGGTCAGGTACTCCAACACAGCGGCCAGGTACACAGGAGCACCGGCACCGATACGCTCCGCATACTTGCCCTTCTTTAGATACCGCGCAATGCGGCCAACTGGAAACTGCAGACCTGCCTTGGCGCTCCGGCTGACGGCCTTCTTGCCGGCAGTCTTTCCCTTGCCACGACCAGCCATAGAAATTCACTGATAATAAGGATATGGGATTAAGTAACAATACGATATGTATGTTGCAAAAGCTGCTAACCGCTTATTTATCTATGTCACTGAACATCCTAAAGCTCAGTGGGGCAACTGTCTGCGTACGACACCGTTGGCGTAGTCCGAGCGGGTATCACCGAGCCAAACCCAAGTCATCGGCTATTATAACGTTTCATGTTTTCCACAAACTTACTTATATCTCACACCCCTTACTGTTGATCCGTCGACGACGCTGATTACCATGGCCCCTAAGAAGGACGAGAAGACCGCTTCGCAACCGGCTGATGCTGCTGAGCCCAAGGCCGATGCCAAGCCTAAGGCGGCAAAGGTGAAGAAGGAGAAGAAGGCGCCTGCGAAGAAGGCCGCGAAGGAGCCGGTTGCTGGTAGCGAGGAGGGCGAGAAGAAGGCTAAGAAGAAGGCCAAGGTCGCCAAAAGCGAAACCTACAAGCTGTACATCTACAAGGTGCTGAAGCAGGTTCATCCTGACACCGGTATCAGCTCCAAGGCCATGTCTGTTATGAACAGCTTCATCAACGACATCTTCGAGAAAGTCGCCACCGAGGCATCCCGACTGAGCCGGTACAACAAGAAGCCCACCGTGACGTCCCGCGAAATTCAGACGGCAGTCCGCTTGGTACTGCCTGGCGAGCTGGCCAAGCACGCGGTTTCGGAAGGTACCAAGGCTGTCACCAAGTTCACTTCCGCCTGAGACAAATTGGTGGCTCTGGTGACAAAGCATGTTGCGGTATCTTTCGTATTACGGTGTTTTTCAACACCACCCTTGACTCTGTGGTATATGCGACACGTCTGCGTGCAATACCCAAAACCAAAGCCGTCATGGCGCCACTCGTACCGATACATCTCATACCGCCACGACGCAATCCCTGGATATCTCAAAACATCGCCCAGTAAATGTTATGCTGTCTTGTCCAGCAACACATAGAGATCGTGCCGTTTCTGTTGCCGCAGCGGCATATTTGCCCGCCGCTCCGCCAGCTGCGAGTAGTCTAGCTCTGTGTAGATGGTTCCCGGCTGATGGTCCGTGGTGGCTAGGATCTCCGCAAAGGGCCCTACCACTGTAGAATGGCCCCAGGCCTGTAGGGTGTTGGGTGTTTTGAAAACTCGGTAAGGGAAGGTCAAGGCCGTAAAACGGACTACGGGCATCCTGACAAGTCAAACCCGCTCTTTCCTCCGAACGAACCACGCACTCCGGTGCAGCTGCCACGAAGCCTTATTACAACATACCACTCTCTCAACTATTCAGAGGGATCTGGATCCCGAGCTGGTTAGTGCTAATGCAACACCTCAACAAAACTTCCGTACTTCACCGCGCCAAGGGCCCCCCCCACCTGGTATGAGGATGACGGGTTGCGTGCTGGTGAGCACGTGATGACAAAGATCTGGTTGTCCACGGCACGCGCCCGCGCTAGCAGCTCCCAGTGAACTGGGCCCGTGGTCATGTTGAAGGCACCTGGAAAAGCGCAGAGAAGAGCCGCAGAGGAAGCGCGACAATGACACGGAAAGGAGTGGAGGGGGTCAATGCGTTGCTGCCGTGTAGTGCTGCTGCCGTCCACGGCGGGGTCCCAAGCACGAGGACCGGTGCACCCCTCGGGGCAGGGGTACACGCGTGCGCGTGCAACACACGCCCTCCCGCCCAGCAGCATCACGGGATAGCGTGCGACACAGCGCAACAGCAAATCCTCGATCCTCGGACTAAACCACGTGAGCTTTGCTCACGTACCCAGGAGAAATAAGAACGGCCGTCGACGAACCAGGACGTGAACCAGAAGCCCGCGGCAACAGGCGGCGATGTGGTTGCCGGAGGAAAACCGGGCTGACAGCAGGAGGTCCCACATCACTGCCCCACACCCCATCCGGCGGCGGCCGTCCGCGCCGAGGAACATCCGCTACACCCCGATCCGATCCCCACGTGCTGGCCATCCATCCCCCACATCCCCCAACCGTCCAAACCCTCCCTCGCCCTCCCACCCAACCTCCACCTCCACCCATCCACGCCCCAAAGGTAACCTACCCGCCCTGCCGCACCCGCCCTGCCGCACCCGCCCTGCCACACCCGCCTTGCCACACCCGCCCTGCCGCACCCACCCGCCCTGCCCCATCCACCCACCCACCCACCCACCAGGGTAAATGAGCACTTGGCAGCCACGTGCCGCGTACAGCTGCGCCAGCTCCGGAAACCGGATGTCGTAGCAGATCCCGATCCCCAGTCGCCCCGCCTCCGTATCCACCACGGTGGGCCCTGGACCCGGACTGAGCGTCAGCGACTCCTTGAAGGTGATCTTCCCGGGGATATCAATGTCAAACAGGTGCACCTTCCTGCCGGGGAAAAAGAAGAGAAGAGAGCCCAGACGCCATTAGCACCCCGCCCAGCACAACACCAAGCCGCCATTCCCTTCGTAACTAACAGCCCCAAGTGACACCCAACAGATACTGGCTGAACAGGAAAGGGGAAACGGGAAAATGCACGAGGAGGAAAGCACAGAACATACTAAACTCGGATGCAAGCAGGACGGAAAGGGCCAGAGGGGCTAGAGGGCAGAGCAGCACCGGAGGAACACGTCAACAATGCAGTCCATGCACCCCCATTCACAAAGCAGGATTACATCATGAATCCGGGACCACCGCCATCAACAGCACCCACCGGTGCTTCGCGAGCAACTCGCCGCGCGAGTTGAAAACGCAGCACGTATTGTACAGGCGGTCACCGCATCGCTCAGGGATCGAACCCGCGACCAGCGTAACGCAGGCAGCCGCGGCCGCCGCCGACAACATGGCCACACTGCCGCTAGCCCCGCCCTCTATGTCCTCGGCGTATGTGGGGAATGAGTCGTTGGAGTAGGGGCAGTTCCACATCTCCGGAAGCACCACCAGCTTGGCGCCCTGGGCAGCAGCGTCCTACTCGAGGAAGTTCGGAGGGAGGAGGGACGGGCCAGAACAAGCCAAGCGGGATAAGGTGAGGTGCGGCGAATGGACGATGGAGATGACGCCGCCTGGAGGTCGCCCCCGCGCTCGCAGGGCTAGGATCTGGGCGGGTCCCCCAGGGGCCCATACCATCGTCCTTTCCCTTCCTTTATAGGGGACAGGGTTGGAGCCGAGCGGCCCTGCAATTCGTTTCTCAGCCTCCACGCCGCCTCCAGCTGATAGACCACTCAGCCTCCGTCTTCAACTCCGTCTTCCATTAGCCCTGCGGGGCGGCCTGGTACTCGCTCAGACCGAGCGCCTGGTGCCCAGGGAAAGGAACCCCTCTCGCCCATCTTGTGGCCGTTTATCTCTTCCCCGTTCCCTCTTTAACCCCATTTCCAGGCGTCCCTACCTCGATGGCCCTCTTGGCTGTCTGCAGGTTCTGCGCTTTGTCCGCGGTCACATGCATCTGGCACACCGCGACTTTGACCTACAGAACCCAAACACACGGGGAGACAGGAGGCCAGGGGGGAGCAGGTACAGAGGGGTCGGGGCCGGACAGCATCCGCGAGAGGGGATAGGAGGGCGTCGTGGAGACCGGGAGCAACACACGGAAAGCGAGAGGAAAAATTGATGCAGAATTAGACCCCTGTTCTTAGCAGCAGCTGGAGCGGTTGTATTGCACAGCTGTTGCACATAAGTGGCGCCGTTCTCTAATGCTTACCTTTTGAGGAGGAGGCAGGGCCGCGTAGGCGGGGCCCACGGCTGCGCGCGAGACGAGGGTGCGCATCAGCCTGCCCACCGCCCGTGGCCTGCTGACCGCCACGGCCAGAGCAGCTGCAAGCGCGCTGGCTCCAGCCAATTTTAATGTCGTGGGAGGCATCATGTCACAAGTCGTCAAGATTGTGAAAACTGATGCAAGGAGGTTGCCGATGCCCAACGTGCAGAGCTGCTTCAAGCGCGCGACTGAAATCCTATGATGCGACTCACTCGTCTACCAGTGGCACCGTCAGTCACCATGTATTAGATGTTTAGGTCGCCAACGAAACGAACGACTAACGGCAGCTGTACGAGCTTTGCAAGGGAAAAACATTCCGAGCAGCACGTGAATTGTTTTCCCAAAGTTTTCTTTGAGGTGTAAATTATATCCTTTTAATTCATTTGACGTGCCTACTAAAAGCTGCTCACGTCATACCGCAACCACGTGAAAAGCAGAAGAGACCCATGAGCGCTCGGGGAATAGTGACATTTATAGGTCGCCGACGCAGAGAACTTTCTTCTTTTTGCGTCAGCTCGCTTCCTGTGGCAGCAGATTCGCCGGGTGACGCAATCCAGCCGTCAACGTCAGCACCCGCATACGAGCAGGTCGTAACCCCAATCCGCCACCTCTGGGCACGAAGATCCAATCCAGCGCCAGCAGCGTCCGTCTGGAGGAGCGTCCATCACGACCACCAGCACTGCGGTGGCAAAAGCCACCAACATAAGCACCATGGCGCAAGCCGGCGCCCGATCTCACTCGAGGACGTTGAGAAAGCCTGCTGGAGTTGCGACAAGCTCGTCAAGCGGGGGGGCCTTGTGTGCCACGGCTGCGAAACAATTCAACCCCCGGACGAATCCCTCAACTACTTTGAGCTTTTCTCCTTGTAAGCACCGGCGGTCAACCGACGGGCGGGCCCGGCCACATAGTTTCCGCGCAACCAAAGCCCGTGCACTGGCCATCCGCCAAACTCACGCAACTCCCCGTTGTAGTACAAGCAATTATTTGTCCCCTTCAAAATGATCCCGCACATTGTCGTACAGCGGGCGTTACGGAGCTCCTTAACTAACTACAACTCACCTCTGACACATGCACGCACAACCACCACCACCTCCGCAACCTCCCTCTCCTCTTTGCAGGCCCGAAACCTCATTTGACATCAGTCCCCAGCTGCTGGAGCGGCGCTACAAGCAGCTGCAATGGAACCTGCACCCGGACAAGATGGGCCACAAGCCCGCGGAGGAGCAAGAGTTCTCCGCCCAACAGGCCTCCATTGTCAACCTTGCCTACTCCATACTCAAGTCGCCACTGTCCAGAGCAAACTATCTGGTAGGGTCATGGAGGGGCTTTGGGGTTGAGGAGTTCGGCTTGGGAAAGAGAATGCAAAACCTGCTAACTGTCTGAGCCTAAGGCGTCAGAACTGTCACGTGGGGGGCCGCCCGGGTGCGGGTTCGGGTGTGAAAAGGAGGAGGGGTTATGAGGACGGAGGGAAGAATGGCGTGACAGGAAGATGATATGCCTATAGATGTACGTGTGAGGACCATACATACCGGCGATGGGATTTCCTTCCTTTTCCTCCCTCCCTACCCCACTGCCCGGTA
Source organism: Volvox carteri f. nagariensis (assembly GCF_000143455.1). NCBI lineage: Eukaryota > Viridiplantae > Chlorophyta > Chlorophyceae > Chlamydomonadales > Volvocaceae > Volvox > Volvox carteri. The sequence continues at coordinate 259,926 of NW_003307552.1, read as the reverse complement.
ATCCCCTCCCCTTCCGCGCCCGGCTCATTTTTCCCACCCCCCTCTCTCCCTTCCAGCTGGCTCTTCGTGGCATCAACGCGGGGGACAACTTCGAGGGCACCTTTGAGGACCACGAACTGCTCATGGAGGTGAGGGCTGAGGGAAGGGGGGGTGTCCAGAAGCTCCTCTGGCTAGGGAAGGGAAGGTAACCCACGGCGTCCCGTTAAGGGCCCGTTAGAGCCAACAAAGCGCCACAGGTCCCCTCGGGTCCCATTACTGCTGTCAACATTTACTGGTGTACATGAGTGTCGGTCACTTTCCAACAGGGTACAAAGTTCAACAGCAGCACGAAACACACCCCAGGCGAGGTAGGGATACTTGGGTTTGACTTTGCAGTAGCGAACGGTGCGGAAATTAGGGCGGTAAAATCATGGAATCAGGCGTAGTGCGGGAACCGAGGACGGACGCAGCCACCGCTGGGAAGATTCGGGAGTTGAGGACCCAGGTGGCGGAGACTCGATGGCTGAAGACACCGAGCAAGCAGCGCAAGCCATGAATGTCGGCAATTACCCAACACAGCAGCTGTCGCTGCAGGCAGCAGCCTCCACCCGGCCTCCGTCCAAATAGCAGCTTTTTCGTACGCGGACAGTAGTGGATCCTTACACCCGCTTAGTAGCCAGCTACTCAACTCTGCTTCATTCTGTGCCGTTGGTTTTTACCCGCAAGCCACAACCCCTCCATGTCCCTAGGTAATGGAAGCTCGCGAGGAGGTGGAGAACACGGACGACCCCGCTGCTCTATCCGCATTACTAGGTCACAACCGGAAGCAGCAAGAGAAGCTGGTGTCGGCTCTGTCGGCCGCCTTCCGTGCTGACGACATGGAGGCGGCGGTGACTCTGACGAACAAGCTGCAGTACGTGGCCAAGCTGGAGCAGGAGATTGTCAAGAAGCTGCCGCAGTTATGATGTTGACCTTTTGGTGCGTCTGCTTGGAAGATTGTGGGGGATAGGGCAGGGACAGGAGCAGGGGAAATGCAGGGGAAGGGGTAGGTTTGCGTGTGTGGAGAAATGTTCGAGGACGTTCGAGTGGTTGTGTTGGAGCTGGGAAAAGCCAGGTTTAGCTGCGATGGGGAGCGGCTGCTCTACCGAGTAGGGAGGCGGCCTGGCGTGGTGTGGCAGGAGAGGCTGTTAGGTATTAAAAGACGAGTTTGAGAGATGCAGGATGCAGTCCAGGGCGGTACCGTGTGGTGCTGGGAGAGAAGAGATTAGGGTTGCGTAGAGCGATGAGGTGAGTGTGTGAGGAGCGGAGCATATCCACGAGGACGTGGCGAGATGGCGGTATAGCACACTGGAAACGGCGCAGGTGTGGTTGTTGTAGCTGCGCCTGGCAAACGCTGGTACAGTGTTTTATATTGTGGCTGTTGTCTTACCCTGCTAAAGCGTGCGTTGCACATGCGTTGCCCCTAGTGAGCTATGATTGCGTTGGGGCCTTGCCGGTTGGGTTGAGGAAAGGGCGGCCTATAAGAGGCTTAGGGACGCTTGCCAAGCGGGGCCATGTCTCTGCCCCTCCTCTGCTCCTTGACAGCCGAGTTGTATGACGTGGGGCATGTATATTGTCGGCAGCGTTAATCCGTTTTCGCCTGTACAAATGAATGTTTGGCACTGTCATTGCCAGCCCCAGTACTATGCAGACGGTTACGTGACGTGAACACGTGATGTATGTATTATGCACGCACGTGTGCATGTGTGCGCATATATCGTGCACAGACGCCTATGGAAAGCCTCTGCGCAAGGTGGGCTTGTCCATCCCCAAACTGTATCCTCCTTTCCGGGTCCCCAGCGCACGGTCATGGAGTTAACGTTCCTCTCTTGCCACAGTGTAATCTCCTGATTTTACCTGGTAGATGGGAGCTGAAATGCAACTCAATAGCTCATTGAGGACAATCCGCAGCCGCATGTTGCCAATCCACCGAATCAGGCGTTCTGGAAACCAGTCCTTGCCCACAGCGCCCTAAGTTGCTACATTAGAAATATTAGAGATATAAATGAGAGATTGGCCGGATATACCGACTGCTTTGTCAGCTGGCCCACATTGGGTGGTCCTCCTGCAAAGTTACAAACCTGAGATCCCAAGCGTTCAGGACAGCTTTCCCTATCACACAGCCGAAAAGAACATAAGCATTGTGTTGATCACGTGCGTTTGGTTGGCAGGGGGAGCGGGGTAACCCCAAAACAACTCACTGCACTGCACACCGCTCATGCCCAACCGTCCACGTCAGCAACCACGCACACAGGCGCAATGTCCTGGGGGAGGGAGATGCCACCAACCCGCCCCACTGTCGGGGGCCAAAGGTCAGGCACGGGAAGACCTCCCTCGCATGCATATTTCACCTGCAGTCCATTGACAAGCCGGAGGACGTCTAATGACCCCCGACGTCCGGACCATGGGTGCTCCTCTCCCACAATCAATCCAAGCGGCCACAGCTTGGTCTCATGCAGTATTCCCAGGGTTAAATGACGGCCTGCTTTTTGCCTCAGCAAGGTTTGGACTCAAGCCCAGGACACTTCCGCTCAATCAAGGAAGAGCTCCCAGTGAAGGAGCCTCCGTCCGCCACCTGGTCTGTTCGCGTCGCACGTGGTCAGCCCCTTCCCGCGAGTCCACCACACAAACCGAACGAACAGGTTTTCGTTCCGTCCGTCATATCAGGTCCATTACGAGGTTTGTACGAGGATGTAAAGCAAGCAGCGGCCTAGTCTGGCCTGGCTTGGCCTGTCCTGGCGTTATGCGTGGCGGATGATGACGATGATCAGCAAGAGCACTATGATGCAGATGAGTGCGATGATGCACATAAACATGCGCCCGCGCTTCTGCGTCGTCTCTGCCGCCTTGAGCTGCTTGACGCCCTCTTCCACCTGCAACCCAAGCGGCCCATTCACGGAGACGCTCGGGGTAAAAGGCTTGGTTAACCCGTTAACATGCGGCGCGTGTTAAGGGGTCAGCGCTTATCAGCCGACAGAAAGGAAAGCCAGGAGAAGCAACCCACCATCGAGCAGGGAGAGGATCACGGAGCACCAGACAGAAACACCAGGGTATGCAAAACGCATCCCGCACCTCGTCCAGGGATAGCCACAAAAGACTTACGAAGCCGCCACTCCTCAGCACGACACACGCAGCAAATCAACCGGTAAACAGCCCGACGCGGACATTGGAACCTGCCTTTCTCCGCAGGTCGCATCGTGCTCTTTCCCACGCCCCCAATTCCGTTCCCTCCCTGACATTTCCCACCACCATTTCCCATCCACATACCTTGACGGCTGTCTGCGTAACGTTTTGGTCGATGCGGTCCAGCATGGTTCCCTGCTCGATCACCAGCGTGGCCAGATCCTTCATGATCTGTGCCAGCTCCGCAATCGTCTCCACGATCTTGCGGATCTCCGTATCCCGCTCATTGACCAAATTTGTTGAAATGTCCACCATGGCCATCTGAGCCTGCGTGAAGCCCGGGTCCATCAACTCGCCACCAGTCCTGCACGTGTAAAGAGTGCGCGTGTATGCGGACAGCAAATGGGATACATCAGCTGGGCAGCAGGACCACCGGGGTTGCGCACAATTGCGCTGCTGAACGTTGTGCACAGGATGTGAAGCTCGCCGTCCATAAACAGCTACCAGCGAAGCTCCCACGCTGCATCCCATTTCCCGCTTCCAGGTGCAACGTATAAACACCCGGCTAATGCATTCTGCTTAGGTTAAAATTCTGGATTGCGGAACCAGTAACCAAATGCACGCCATCTCCCCGGGCGTCACCAACCATATACAGGGCATGCCAAGGCCCGGACCACCAAGCCCCATCCTCACGCGTCCCATTGTAGGGTCCCATCACGGTCACGCGAGGCGTCCCTCCGAACTTCAGGACAACTCTCGCGTGTCCAGGTTTCCTCCCCATCACATGCTTCTGGACTACAATACCAGGAGGCCGCGATACCTGTGCGACGCCGCCACCATAGCCGGCCCTGTGTACTGTGACTTTGACCCCGTTATGCCCTCCTCACTGCTGGACCATGTTCCCTGCCGTGACCCCCTGCCTCACCACGTTCCCTCCTCCTCCGCTATCACGCCGATGGACGAACCCTTCTCCATGCCTTTATGCTCCTCAACCTTGTTCAGGAAGCGCGTCTCTTCGCGCCGGAACTCCAAAGACAGCTTGAACAGGGCCTGAGGGACAAAAGTATCGGTGCGGCATGCACGGATTGGTTCCAGGCAGGCAGCATGGCCGCGGGGAATAGGACCCCAGTGGGCATAAAAACGAGACTTTGAAGCCTCCCCATCTACATTACACCCCCGTGACTCCACATGCTGTCGCCGCCACCAGCGCGGTGCTGCATAGGCGGGCACGTTATCCGTGCAGTCCCATGTGGGACACCTGCGCCGCGCTCTGGCATACCTGCGCCAGCTGCTGCTGCACTTGTTTCCGAATCTCAGCATCGTCGTTGGGCCCGGTCGTTTCGCCAACAATGCGGATCGCTGCGTCTAGCCGCTTAAAGCTCTGCTGGACCTCCCGGGTCAGCGTCTCCGCGTGAACCTGCGCTTCATTTTCCCCGTCGAATGTGACAAGAAGGGCTTTACGATGGTACCTGAGGTGGGGGGCATGAGGTTCGTTCAAGACTGGCTAAATAGTTGCGCAAGCGCGTAGCCTTGCCGGGTTTAGACTTACTCTCTCAGCTTCGCAATACGCTCCTTTAAGACCTTAAGCTCTTGCCGAATCCGCTCGGACTGCTGAACCCAAACCGGTGCCACAGACGAGCTGGTAGAAGGTCCCGGTGCCTCAACGTCGGATGAATTCCCCAACGCCGCACTAATCAACTTCTCCGTGGCCCTTCAAGCGCCGGCGTAGGGTCAACCATAGTTAGGATCACTGGCTACAATATTCTGAGCAGCTGCACCACGCTCTCTATCTGCGTATTGCAACTCACTTGTCGCTCTGCGCAACCGTTCCAATACCCTGAAGCTTGCGTGCCTCATTTCTTAGTCGTATAAACTGATGTGTCAAATTGCGGGTTGAGCCATATGGAGGCATTTTGGCACAGCTGATTGATGTTCACGTTGACTTGTAAAGTAGGGCAACCGTCAATTTGTTTTTTTAGATCTAAGAAGGATATATAGAATCAAAGGCAGCACGTGCTTTGGGAATCTAGATGCTACCAGGAGCCGTTAGTGAGACGTTCTCGCAGCTAAGTTAGTGATAACTGCCACCTTGCTTCCAGTGGCAGAAATATGCATTCCTAGAATCCGTTGCGTTGGCGGCCTCATAACACGCTTGAAACACGGTCGCAAGTAACTGTGGCTGTTATCAGCGTACAACCGTGACGTACGCAACTGTATGCGCTGTACAGCACCACAGGTTAGGGAGACGGTCCGGCGATGCGTTAGTTCAGGGGGGAAAATAGGAATACATGGGACCTGGAAACAGCTTTCCCGAACAGTCCAGTAGCAATTATCCGACGCGACTCGCTCAGGTCGGCCCAACGAGACTGCTGCACGGGCGACGGTGTGCGTACCTTGTTTCTTTGGTCAACAGTCTTGCGACTGCGCTGCGATCGCTGTGTAAGTAACTGCAATGCCGCAATCCTATTAGGCGCCACGTTCCATCCACAATCCTGGCAACAGAACCCCATCCTGCACTTCGCAGTTATGGAACCTCGTAGCAGTCGCTTGAAGATCCTGAGCAGTGCCCATATCACTCATGCCCTGCTGATGCGAGTACACCACCAGGGGTGGCCACAGGTCCGACGCAAGAGGCGAAACCGCCCAGGATTTATTTCCCAACATCATAACCCATTCGGGGGACGGAACTTATTTTTACGAGACCCAAGTGATAGGGGGAACAACGTGTATAAGCCATAAAGATTGCACTCGACGACAGAACTGTACGTATGATCATTGCGAAGGTTACGCTCAGATTATGCTCTTCTACTCGCTCGACAGCGCCACGTCTCAGCCGCCATATGTCCGCATCTCTCGCATCTGCATTAAGTCAAAGGCAGTAAGCACATGACAATGCAATAAGCGTGTCGAATAAGACATAACTGCCGTACATCAGCTGTGTGACTAGTAACCTCCAGGCGCAGATTCACCTCGATCAATGGGTACTTTTGCATGTGTCACCCTGCTAAGCCGAAAGCATTCTCTGCTTTTACCCTGCTTGTTGTTGTTGTTGTTGTTGTTGTTACATGGTCGTGGGTGCGTTCCCCGTACCTGCAAACCACCCTAGTACGAGCCGAAGGCTCAAGGGCTGCCAAATCGCCTATAAGCACCATCCTACCTCGCACTTCCAACGAAACAAGTGATGAAGTATACTAACGACCAAAGGGAACGATAGAGTTGCGGTGAGACCATATACGTTCCAGCATCCTTGCCAGGCGTTCAGGTTCCCACTTCATAGCGTCCTTCATATGTTCGAAGCGTGGAAAGCCCATATCAGATCTGATTTCGTCCTAAACCGGACAGTCCAGCAAAATGTGTTTCTCATCCTCGATGTGGCTATCAGTGCCGCAGCAAGGGCATACTCGCTCCTCCCTGCTTGTGGTATGGTGCAAAGTGTGGTATGGTGCAAACCTTGTCCAAAGTCGGAGGAAACAATCCAGCGACATCCAGCAGTGTCTCGTCAGATTGGGAGCCGCTGAGGCTACACCACGATTCGCCGTTCGCCAAGCTCTAGCTTCGGCGCATGCCAGGCTGTACCATCGGCAATGAGCATGGGCAGGATTCCTTGGTACCTGTTTAACTTAGGTGTGAGAGAGCAATCATGGCAATGGAAACGTCTTTCTTTAGCAAATCCAACGCTGAGCCACCACCGGAATTGCCCAACGCAAGGCAGAAGCGGGCACGCAGCGTCTCTACACACGGCTCGCCTTACCTTATCACGCTCAAACGCCTGCATAAGATGTAGCTTAAGCTCATGCGGCGTCCTGGGAAAACAAAACGTGAATTGCACACCGCAGGTGTTGACCACGTGTGTTGAGGTGCTCATTAGTACGACAATCCCCCTTCGCTCGTTGCGACGCATGAATGCCAGCCAGGTCGCATCCATGTTCCTGACGTTTCACCGCCCACACACTGACTCCCATATACTGAACCTTGTGCGCTGCATCCTACACAACCATTGTATCTCCTATTCCCGGTTACTCCGGCAGCTTCCCGCCCTCGCACCGCCGACGCAAAGCCGTCATTTATCTGTAGCTGCGCCCGCAACCGAATCCTCTTTGTCTGCCCTGCAGCGGGAGCTCCAGGTGTCACGACATTTTAGCGTCACGTTCATTTTACCCTTTACCGTTTTGAAACGCCAACTTGGTACGGCAAGTGCTTGGCCCCCGGGGGGCTTCTAGCGGCTCTGCCAAATCTGCACTCAGAAACCGTCTCACGGAAATAAACGCTATACGTAAAGTACGTTTGGGCCGCACTCCACATCAGGTACCCGCCAGGTACACCATCATGGCGGATGATCCACCCAACACCAGAGACGTGAATGTCCGTTGATCTCTCGACCCGTCCGCTCCATCTCCTGCTGTTCCGACAGACATGATGAGCTCATGCCCAAACTTCCCCTTTAGGGGAAGACCTCAAAGTCATCACTAAAGTTCCCCGTTAGGGGAAGAACTTTAGGGGATGCCGAAGGGGGAAGCATCCCCCTTTGGTACCCATGAGCCCTGATGTTGGTGATGTCCTTCATTATCTGGGCAGCACTATCTATCCGACCTCATGTACTGAAATTCAACAACGGCGTCCGTGCCATGGTGCTTCGATCGCTGGTGCTGGGATCCGCCAGCTAGACTATCCAGCTAGATTGCGAGTGGCAATCGTGTTCGGCTATGATTCCTTATGCCACCTCACCCTCAACAGTCTTTACCCTTAACCACCTTCAAGGGTTTGCTTTCCTAGGCTAGTCACATACCCTCTGGGTGCCCAGCTTGGGGCGCTCTGCAGATCCGAGGGACTGCTCGTGATGAACGGCCGGATAAGAGGGGACCCAGAAGGCCGCCTAACTTTCCCTAAGGGGGAGGCAGGCGGTAGTATGATCGATTTATTCATAGCGACTCCACGTGTGCTTCAGCAGTATGCCACCTTTCTGAGGGTAGGAAACCTGATCGAGTTGGATGGATGGGAGCCCACCGACCACCGTCCTTTGACGCTTGCTCTTAATGTTACAGTGGATGACGAAAGCAGGTGTAGGGACGGTAAAGGCCGGAAAGCCCGGGTGGAGTTTGATATTGCACGATACCAGGATTACGCGGAATATTTTGAGGGGGGGTCCCCTACTATGAATGCCTTAAGCCAAGTGGCCGAGGACCTGCAGAGGGGAGTTTGCAACACCACACAAGCTGTCGAACGCATTGGAGGTGCCCTGTACAAAGTCCTGGTGAGGGCCTTCGATACCCACCGACCTACCGGCATGACGGCAGGTGGGAATACGGTTTGGTGGAACCGGGAATGTCAACAAACACGGCAACGCATGTTGGAGAGTAGAGCACATCTGGGTCCAGGCCGGGTGAGTAATAAATCGGGTCCGGAGTGGGAGGCTTTCCGTCATGCACGGACGGATTATAACCGGGCAAAAAGACACGCAAGGGCGGCTTATGAGGAGGATAGGATGAGAGATTTTGTGGCCAAATGTCGGCATGACCAACGAGCTTTGTGGCGGGCTTTAGGAGGGAAGTTGAGGGAGCGATGTGCGATAGACGATATTGAGGTCTTCAGGGAACACTTTGCTGGGCTCTTAAACGCAGGTGTAGGGGAGACAGGGCCTGATGGTGCGAACCGGCTCTTGAACTTCATTAACTTTGGGCAGTTTCTAGAGGGGCAGGAATGGCGGTCATCCCACTCGGTTTTGGGTAGGACTGCGAAGGCAGCAGAAATCCTAGACCCCCCTCTCACGCTGGAGGAAGTCGCACGTGCTGTTGACAGGCTGCCTAACAGTAAGGCACCAGGTTTGGAAGTAGCGCCGTCGGAATGTTACCGCTATGCGCGTTTGCCCCGAGAGGAAGAAGGCTCCGCGTCGGGTAATGGTGGGGGCAGGCGACGGGGGGAAGTGATCAGCTTGTTCCGGTACTGCACGTGCTTCTGGAGCATATCAGGGCGACTGGGGACTTCCCACGGCAGTTTACAACTACCGTCCTCACCCCTATTTACAAGAAGGGGGACCCCAGCATGCCGAGTAACTACCGGGGCATAGCAGTAGGGGGCGCTTTGGCGAAATGTTATGCGCTGGTCCTCCTGGATAGGCTCGTTCGCACAGGGGAGACGCTCTCACTTAGGCATCGAGGCCAAGCGGGTTTCAGAAGAGGTTTCGGTACTACACATCATCTCTTTGCCAAGCAGTACCTTACTACTAGGCACAGTCAACCGGGACAGCGGCCGTTAATCATCGTGCAAATTGACTTTGAGAAGGCGTTTGACAAGGTGCCGCGGGAGATAATGTGGCTTCGCTTGCAAGAGAGAGGGGTTGAAGGGTCCATGCTGCAGTCGCTGATGCGGGCATATGATAAGGTTACGATGGTCATCAAGACGAATGGCAAGGCTGGAGGTGAATTTGAGTCAAAACAGGGTGTGAAACAAGGCTGCCCACTATCTACTGAGCTGTTTGGGCTCTACATTGAGACCCTCGCGGACGTCATCGATATGCACGACGGTATTACTACCGGGGCACGGCCAGAGGACGCACCGGAGGTTGGAAATGAGCGAGTGTCCATCCTTCTCTATGCCGACGACGTTAGCCTTCTGGCAACAACACCAGGACGCATGGGAGAGTTGCTCAACATTGTGGACATGTTCTGTGACGATTTTGGGATGCGCCCAAATGTGTCGAAATGTGAACGCCTCGTTTTTGCGAGTGACAGCGACACTAGAAGTGCTGTCCAAGCATCGTGTGATGAGCTCAGGCTGGCTGGGGAGGCCATACCGGCTAAGGATAGTGCACGATATCTGGGGTTAGTGTATGGGCCGGAACGGCAGTTCTGGGCCTGCCGCCAGCAGTTGTATGACACAGCTAGAGCAGCTATGTTCGCGTTGAGTGCAAAAATAGATAAGCTAAAGTTGTTCGCCCCAGATGTGAGGATGAGGTGTTTCGATACGCAGGTACGAGCAATACTGTTGTATGGTTGTCAAGCGTGGGGGCCGTTTATGCTAGCTGAGGTCTCGGACAGGCTCAGGAAGCGGAGTGATGCGAATAACCTTGCAGAGGGGCCCTTTGAGGCGTGCCTAAAGGACAGGGCAGTGCAGCTTCAGATATCTTTCATGCGGCAAATTGTAGGAGCTGCCAGACCAACACACCGCCTCTTGTTCGCAGAGCTATCGCAGCTACCCCTACACTACCACGTTCTCAAGCAGGTTGTGAGGTTTTGGAACCATGTCCGTTTACAGCGTGGGTCTGTGGCATACCAAGTTTTGCGACAGGAGGTCGCAGAATCCCTCTCCAACCCCGAAGGGCCCGGATGGGGGACACTACTCCTCCGTTTTCTATGTTTTTTGGGGCACGATGTATGGAAAGAGGCCCCACAAGGGCTACACGAGGTAGACGAACGAGTGGAGTGGCTGATGAACAAACCAATGCCAGAAGGTGTGATTTTGGAGTTCAAGGACCGATTAATGAGTGGTTGGAAGCATACGCGTTTAGATGTCCAGCCTGACGTGTATCCGTGAGACGGCAAGCAACCAGGAATTCACATGGCGAAGTATAAGCATTGGATGGGGCTGGCGGCCGAGCAAGCGGGCAGGAAGGAGGTGCTCCCGCACATCACAATGTTTATCCCACGTTCGGCGAATCGCAAGCTTATGCAGTTTAGGCTTTGCTGTTGGGCACTGGCGGCTAACAGAACGCGTAAGGGACGGCGTTATATACCTAGGGAGGAGCGAGTATGCCCTTGCTGCGGCACTGGTAGCCACATCGAGGATGAGAAACACATTTTGCTGGACTGCCCGGTTTACGACGGAATCAGATCTGATATGGGCTTTCCACGCTTCGAACATATGAAGGACGCTATGAAGTGGGAACCTGAACGCCTGGCAAGGATGCTGGAACGTATATGGTCTCACCGCAACTCTATCGTTCCCTTTGGTCGTTAGTATACTTCATCACTTGTTTCGCTGGAAGTGCGAGGTAGGATGGTGCTTATAGGCGATTTGGCAGCCCTTGAGCCCTCGGCTCGTACTAGGGTGGTTTGCAGGTACGGGGAACGCACCCACGACCATGTAACAACAACAACAACAACAACAACAACAACAACAACAACAACAACAACAACAACAACATACCCTCTAGAAGGCGTGCGCAACGGTGTGCATCGCAGGAGCCTAAATGTACAATGTTCTTCTGTCCAAGGAAGCTGACCGAGTTGGAAAACCCAGGGTTTACGCGTGTTCCCCTGGACCTCACTAGGGACCTCACTAGCGGCTGCTGACCTTTTTGTGTATCCTAGGGGTTGCAGTCCGCTGCACTGGCAAATCCATTTCAGTCCCTTGGTAAGTTACATCACGAGTCCATCATTACTTACAATCATAACGACAGCCACTACCGTTACGCTGCTTGAAAAGATTCCCACGCAAAAGAAACGGAACACAATAGGCATCTACACACCATTCGCCCATGCTAGTGCTCTAGATAGCACTAGCATGACACCGGAGTGGCCTCAGTACTTATAGACAGGACCATTACCAGTGGTGAGCATACACGAATCCCTCCTCCGAAAGGGTTTTCCCGACACCGTCTCTCATCCTTCTTCCTCCTCAGTTTGCACCTCAGGATAACACGTTTCTTCCTCTTCGGGATGTCCTCGCGTTAGCGGGCCCTCCCTCAGCTTGAGCTGGGCAGCTGGGTGTACATGGCGTCCAGCTGCTCCTGAAAGCGGGCCTTGGCCTGGAGGTGGCAGTAAGGGTGGTAGTGGTGGTGGCGGGGTAGTGAGTTGTTCCACGGGTAGCATGTGGTGGAAACGGGTGGGATCATTTGGACTAAGGGAAACTCCATGTTTAGCCTCAAAAGGGGGTATTGGGTACAGGGGAGGGCGGCGTTGGGCTAGGAGGGCGAAGGGGAGGGCGGTGTTGGGCTAGGGGGGCGCAGGGGAGGGCGGCGTTGGGCTAGGGGGGCGCAGGGGAGGGCGGGTTCGAAAGGACACGGCTCGGGTTATCATCATAGCCACACATCATGCAAGACCAGCCAGCCAGAGGTGTGCACGCACGGAGAGGATTAGAGGGAAGGAGAGCTCCCCGACCATCCGCAGGCCCAGGGGCGAAAGGGCGCTGATACTCCACCACCGCCTCCCGGGTGCGCAAGTCCTACGGAGAGAGTTACATCTCGGTAGCAAGGCAGCTCTTGCGTCCGCAACTCAAGCCTGACACCGAACCACCTCCCCCCTACGGCCTCCATGTGCACCTGGGGGCGCTTGAGCTTGAAGGTGGGGGTCAGCAAGTCGTTCTCCACGCTGAAGGCCTCCGGGTGAAGGTGGACGGCATGGACCTGACCGCGGGAGGTGGGAAAAGAGAGAGGAAAGAAAAAGGGGATCCTCACTTCCTCAGTGGATTGGCCGTGGACATCAAGACCCGTAAAGCAAGTAGAGCATGCCATCTCTGTGTGCCGTTGAAAAGAAACAGGACCAGGGGCATATAAGCCATGATCCGAGGATCCGAGGGCATCCATGGAAAGCCTCGCATGAAGCCAGCTCGCATGAGGCCAGCCGGAACAACTACCCGGCTCAAACCACCTGGCATCACGTGGCATCATACAACATCCTTATCACTCCCTCAGCACCTGTGCGCACACACGAGTTCAATCTGCTTTCCTCCCTCCCTCAGTCCCTCCCTCCATCCATCCATCCCCCCAATCGCGACCCTATCCACCCTCCCTACCTCCTCCCCTGCACCCACCCACCCACCCACCTGTTCAAAGCCCCGCAGCTGCGCCTCCCGCGCCTGCTCCTGCATGCTCTTAAACACCGCATCCACCACATGGGGGTTCTCACACAGCTCCTTAATACCGCCCTCGATGGCGCGCTCCTTGGCCCAGGGCAGGAGCACCTCCGGGTCGGGAACCACAACCGCAACAAGCTGTGACCGGAGAGAGTCGCCGTACACAAACGCCTGAAGCACCATCGGGCTCCTAAACAGGCACGGGTTGAGTAGGGGTTTAGGGCCTTCAGAGGGAGAAGAACGGCAGTAGAGGCTCGAACATATTCAAGGAGGTATGGAAGGGAGAAAAGGAAGTTCGGACGGGGAGTAAGGATGGTATTTAAAAGGTGGAGGATGTGCATGGGGGCCCGCGGCCCGGCGAGCGGAGTAAAGGCAGGTTGTAAGAGGAACTAGTCGGTGGCGTGAAGGCATTAGGGTGCTTTAGGAAACCAAGACAATAAATCCCGTGTCGTACACTGCTTCACGGTGCATGCAGCCACGTACCTGGAATAGGTGTTCTCAATCTTCTCTGGCGCAATGTACTCGCCCTGGGCCAGCTTGAAAATGTTCTTCTTGCGGTCAATAATCTTGAGCCGCCCGCCCTCAAGCCAGGCGCCCACATCACCTACAAGATAAAGATGGCGTACGATGTGGGTCAACGACACAGCGCAGCAGGTTCCTCAAGGAAAACACATATAGGCGGTTACAGGGGTTCCCAAACCAAACGGCGCGCCTTGGTGAACGAGAGTAGGGAACATAAGAGATCAGAAACATGCACTCCGAAGAACCGGAGAACCGGCCAAGGGATGGCAACGGATGGACTGGCGGACGCAAGGGCCACGTGCACACGCCGACAAACCCCTCACCAGTGTGCAGCCAGCCATCCGCGTCAAGCACATCCCTGGTCTGCACCTCGTCCTTGTAGTACCCAGCAAAGACGGACGGGCCGCGGACGCAAATCTCGCCCCTGTGGGTGCATGTGTGCATGTAAGCAGCTGGCGCTTCAGTCCGCGGCGAGCACGGAATCGCTAGGGACAGACAAAGGGTGTAAAATGCGCATCATGGAGGCGCTTCAAGCTGCTTAAACCGACAGATCTCCAAAATACCGGAGATTCCCAAAGTCCCACTTTCCGATACAGTTACCCGTGAACGCGGTATAGCAAACAACCGAGACGAGGTAGAGGAGGCGGGGGGAGGAGACAGTCTCGGCAGTTCTGTCCCGCAGGCAGCCTCTTCACCAAGGTCCACTCTTTTCTTACGAAATACTTCGAGCCCCTCCTCACCGTGGGTAGGGGCTGTCCCGGCTAGTGTACCCCATCTCCGGCAGGTCCACCAACTTAATTTCCACTGCCGGGTTGGGCGACCCCACGTGGCCCGTCGTCAGGTCGTCGGAGCGGGTGGTGGAGATGGTGCAGGCTGCCTCTGTCATGCCGTAGCCCTCGAGCACAGTGGCGCCGAAGCAGATGCGCAGAAACGACATCACCTCCTCGCTGATGGGAGAGGCGCCTGGAGGGATACAATTCAACACATGATCATATGGCTTTTGTTAGCACGATCTTGCGTCTTCATGCTAACAGTGCGTGCCTTGAGTTGGTATATATACATATACATACATATATATGTATATTTAACACATATTTATATATATGCACTTAGGCAGGCATGAGGAGAGGGCGCACGGAAGGACGGAGGCAGGAGAATAAGTAAATAAGTTCAAGTGGTGATGGGAGGTGAGCAGCAGGGGGAAGGAGAAAGGTCGATGGATGGGACAAGGAGCGCTGATGGAGCGAGTGGGGAAGTGTGGCCTTGCCATGGTATAATACAGGAATTTAATAACTCGTCCAGGGGGTAGATCAGGTGACCCAGCGACCCACCCGAGATCATATACTTGAGCTCGCCACCCAGCTTGGCGCGAATCTTGCTGAACACCAGCCTGTCGTACAGCCTTCCCCAGCGTCCCCCCACTGGATCCCCCCGCGCCAGGGCCGCCTTCTTGTGCGCATACGCCCGCTCAAACAGGGCACGGGCCAGAGGGGAGCCCGTCTGTACAGCAAGCATGACGCGGTCGTAGATTCGGTTCCACAATCGTGGTACAGACACGAAGATCTGTGGTACATACACAGGGGGGGAGGAGGAAAGCGAAATTCTCTGAATTTCCGTTCATGGTCAGGTTCATCAAACAGGCTAAACTGAAGCTAGCGGGAGAACAAGAGGACTACTCAAACAAGGTTGTTAGCAACGCGATTGTTAACTGATTTAAAGTAGTGGGTGGAAGCCCTTTGGTCGGTCTGAAGAACGGTATGGGGCCCACAAGGCACCGTTCGATTTGATTTTGCCGAGCCGTAGGAAAGCGGCTACAAGCGACCCCAGTTTCAAATGGCCCCATCTGATGAAACGAAGGAGACATGAAGTTGACTACCGCGCGTGCAGATACACATCCAATGCGCGGACTCCACATCCTGTGGTGTGGATGCAAGGTCGTTTTCTGCCGGGAGGCCAAGGCTGCAGCCAGATGCCAACCTGCATGCCCCATCACAGTGCCCAGGCGCATGCCACCATCTATAGTATTGAGAGCCCCTCTTCCTCAGTTCCCTCTCGCCAGTCGCTACTCCCCCATCCTAATACCCACCTGAGGCTTGAGAGTCGTCACATCATCAAGCAGCTCCTGCAGGTGCCGCAACACGGGAAGAGATTACTTCCGACGGCAAGTGGACGAACGATTCATTACCTCCATCAACACCAGTGGTACTTCATGACCCCACCTTGGTTGAAGGGTTACCTCCAGGCCAGGGATCGTACATGCAAGATACGACTGCGCGGCGCGCGCGGTAAAGCGCAAGGACCCTGGGCCTGTCCTCCCAAAGCGGGCAACAGGCCCCTTACCAGCCGCCACTACCTGCATCCTTGCCTGCTTGCCCACATGCATCATATTTTCAATCCCAATATTTTCAATCCCAATATTTTCAATCCCAATATTTTCAATCCCAATATTTTCAATCCCAATATTTTCAATCCCAATATTTTCAATCCCAATATTTTCAATCCCAATATTTTCAATCCCAATATTTCCAATCCCAATGTTCCCTTTCAGCGTGAGACCGATCAAGCCATATCTACGAGATGCAGCAAAGACAGAGACCCCCTCAAAAACCCATACACCGCCGTAAACTGAAAAAAATATTACTTCTCCCCCCTACTCCTCCCCCTTCTCACGTACCTGCACATTGCCCGAGTAGAAGCCGAGCGCTGCCCCCAGGTGGGTGAGCTGCGAGGCGCAGAACCGCAGAACGGGGATGTACGCTAAGTAAGTGTTAAGAGGTAGTGTGGGTGAGGGTGAGGGTCCAGAGGAACGAGGTAGTCGAGACTGTCAAGATTACAATAGAGACGACTTCCCATTCTCCCCATTCCATCGCCTTCTTAACATCCCGAGGGGTCCCCATACCGCTAGACACACGCACACACAGGCGCACACACCCCTCTCGCTCACCAGCACCACATTGACCCGCTCGTAGATGTGGGCCAGTGGCAGGTAGCTCAAGTGCCGGTCCCCAGGGCACGACTCGGTTAGCAGCGTGGAGGTGCCAGCAGCGTTGGCAATCAGGTTGGCGTGGGTCAGCACCGCACCTGACGGCGGACAGGAAGGGAGGGAGACGCGGTGCCGCAGATGGAAAAACGACAACCTTGCCGTGGATGCACACAAAACATCAAGCACACCGCCTCCCGGAGTGCCCCTTATACGGCAGTGAAGTGTGAGCTGCTCTCGAGCCAACAAGCTAACAGGCACTAACATCGCACCTTGGATCGCACAGCCGCCCTACCTCGCTCCCCATCCATCACTCCTGCCATGGGCTCCCATTCAGACACATGCTCCCGCGTCCCATCCGCTCACTCCCACCCGACCTAAACCCCAACCCCGTCGCAGCAACCTCGTCCCATCACCTCCAAACGCGCCCCCCATCACCGCCCAAAAGCCCGGGCCCGCCTAGCACCCACGACGCACCCTTGGGCTGCCCCGTCGTTCCACTGGTGTAGCAGAGGGTGGCGGTGTCCGAGGGCTTGGGGGGCATGTGGGCTCGCGGGTGGCGGCGACCCAGCTGCTCCACCGCATCCAGGGTCACCAACCGGCAGTTCACTCCCGCGGGGGGCTCGGGCAGGGGACCCGTGGCGCCCCATACCACCTGGACGGGGCGGGTGGCGGGGAGGGAGGAAATTATATGATCATGCAAAAAGCTAAGGGTCGACTGCTGACGTCCACAGCTAGATATCTGGGTAGCTAATATGTGGATTTCAGGAAAACAGGAGAGGGGGAGGAGGGAATGGAAGGAGCCACGCAACGGCTGGCGGTACGAGGACAACGGCACAGTGGGCAGCACCACACGGTGCAGTGGCAGCTGGCAGGTAGATGGCTGATTTCAGACACTGAAAGGAGTGTATGATACTAAGGAGGTACTCGTACCCTGTCTGTTTAGTGCTCCCCCGCTCCAACAATTCTAGGGGTTTAGCCCCTGCTCCTAATCCCCTTTCCTCCCTCCCCCCATCCATCCATCGCGACTCACCAGCAACCGTATGCCCGGGCAGCGGGGCAGGCATGTGAGCAGGGTGGGCAGCACCGCGGCGCTCACTCCCACGGCCGCCAGCTCCGCATGGTTGGAAATGAACTCCACCGCATCGGGACCCAGGGTGTCATACAGCGGCACGCTGACCATCGAGTAGGCGTGGAGGGCCGAGTCAAACAGCAGCCATTCTGCAAAATATGGTGGGCACAAGGACACGGAGGCATTGTCAAGGAAAGGGGAGATGTATCGCCGAGTCACATGGCACATTAAACAGAAGACCGACGAACAGGAGGGCGCGGCGTGGGGTCTGCGTTCCTGCGACGATGACAACTAGAGCGTCCAGCTTTCCTCCGTCCCTCTCCCCGATGCATAAGACGTCGAGCCAATTGAAATCAAAAACAAATCAAGAAGAAATCAAGAAATACATTGCTCCCTATCCCCGACCTCTCTCCCTTTCACAAACAAGCCCGACCCAGATCAGCCACATCCATCCGGCCAACCATACCTCCCTCCAGCGTGACACCGACCCAGCTTTTAACACAAAAACAGTGCACCACGTCCCTACCCGGACACACTAATCCATATCCCGACCCAGATCACACATCCCCCCTCACCATCACCACTTCCCCTTCCCCCTCACCCTTGCAGTTAACAGAGTAGATGCCCACACCCGCCTGGGGCTGCAATCCCAGCTGCAACAGCCCCGAGCCGATGGCGGTGCGGACATCGCCGGCCTGCAGTCGGGAAACAGCGGGAGACGGGAGACGGTCAGGAAATGGCGGGGCTGCCGAAAACAAATCCTAGACCAGAAGAATTCAAATGTATGCAAGGCCCAGAAGCTAGACACTCTGTAATACTCTTGACATGTGCCAGAGTTTAGGTGAAAACAGGCGCACATGGTAAAACACGAGCGCACATGGTCGATTGGAGTAGGACACGTACCTGAGCATACGTCATCCACGTATACGGACCGGGGCGGCCCTTGTCGTCCCGCCTACGGGTGCCCAGGTATGGCATCTGCAAAAGTGCGGTTTGGGAAATAATAATAATTGGTTTTCGCATGGAAAAGCTCAAAAGACGGTGCTGGATGCCATGTATACCACCTGCTACGTACTGCCCGTGGCCCCAGGTTTGCAAATTGTAATTGCCATTTGCCCGATTGGCCTAGACTCGAGTGAAACAAAGGATCGATCCCGCGCAAAACAATTTTGACCGGCTTGAATTTAGATGCCCAGTCACTTTGGCAATTGCTCCGTCGCCTTGTTGCCTACTTGGAGCTTTTTGCTACCTCATCACTCACGTGCGGAAACTTTGCTGCACTGTACTCGAGGTTGTCATAGAGGGTGCGCACATGGTCGGCAGGGGGTGGGTACGTGGACACCAGCTGGAAGGGGGATGTGGCGGACCTGGGATTGCAATCCAGATGGACAGGACAAATAGTTTGGAAGGCCAAAAACACTGGTTGTAGAGGTTAAATTTGCGACTGTCACATTCAAGTGGAAGCGCAGGAGGGTCTGCTGCAGAGAGGCGTGCCCTCGGTTTTGCCCTTTTGGACGTTCAAAACCAGGACTCCATGTTGAGCACACGTAGCTGGTTGATGGTGGTGCCTAATCGTGCAGGGTGGGATGACGACCTTGGGGGCTGACAACTGGAGGGTACGCAGTAAAACCCCCTGGACGGTCGGCAGTTGGAACCGATTCGAATTTGCTGGATTTGCATTTGCCAAGCATGTAATTTTGGGCCAGCATGCCATTATTGGACATATCCGCCATATTGCTGCTTCCGCGTGGTTTTCGTAACAAACATTGCCGGACCGAAGGACATGGAAGGCACGGTCGAGTTTATGTGTCGCACCCGGTTCTCACCGATATACGCTCCATGGTCCATCAGGAGTAAGCTTCTCCGGCAAGGCAATGCTGTAGGTGGGCGGCTCAAGGGCTGCCTGCTGTCCGGCCGTGGGTGCAAGGGAGAGCACGCCCTTCTCAGCTTGCAGGAGCTGCCTAGCAAGCAGTTCCGTCCGCTGTTCTGCTGTTGCCTGGGCCATTAGGGCCCGCTCAAGGACACTCCTCGCGCGCGGTACTTTTCACTCGAAACAAGTGCTCGTCATAGAGCAGGTAGTATGCTGGCCCCGAGTTATGAAATGCTTTACCGGTAAGCCGTGCATATATGCAGAATGTTGGGTTTCTTGCCTGACGAGTACAGACAGTTGCATGTTGGTTGTTACAAGGTGTACACGTCGGCACCTTGAATAATGGTCCCCTACAGACTTTTTGGTTTGTTGTGAATAATTTATTTGATGCAATATTACATGCAATTCATGAAGCCAGGGAGCTGAAGATACAAGGGCTCGGCACAGAGTATAATGCGTAACTTCATAAGAATATGGAACTTTTACTTGTTCATAACATGTTTGGCTACGCAAGTCTCATAACTAGGCTAGGGCAGGATGTCTAACTGGGTCTTAAACACCAATACCGCTATACCGTTTTCAGGCAGTCTCGGATCACCTGCTTATCCTTATGTATATTTTGGTGACCAGGCGGTTACATCGCAGATTGGCCAAGCGGTGCTCTCCGAGGGATATGGGGGGCGAGCAGGGTTGTCAGGCGCTCCTGGCAGGGCGCCAACGCAGCCAACGGTTGCAGGGAGCCTTCAAGCTCCAGCGGCGAATACGCATTTGTGGCCAAGCCAGCAAATCGCACCAGCCCAACATGGAGTGATCTCGGGGATTCCAGATATTACAGTTCGAAGAACGCCGAACGAAGATGTTCATGTGCAAAAAGTCAATGATCTTGAACGGGAATTGCAATCGGCCCGTGCTCAATTTGAAAAGGAGCAACAGGAGGGGCGCAACCTACTTGCCCAAGTAGAAAGCCTCACCTCCGAGCTTGTAACTGAACGCCAGCGGTCAGAAGATCTCGGGCGGCAGCTGCTGGCTGTATCTGCGGCACACCAAGCCATGCAGGTGCGCGCCTTCGCTTCACGTTGCCTCCCGGGCTACAGCGCCTTGTCGTTGCAGGTAGCACCCCACTTGGCATGCTGGACGGGGCCCGGGCACACCCGTTCCCTATGCCTCCATGCCAAAACATCGACCGTTCGGCTACGCGCACCGTGACGCTGATGGTTGTAACACAGCTTACGTTCCTTGACTCAACTTCCCTTTCCTCCGCCGTTTCTCAGGCGGAGCATCAGCGTCTCCTCACACAGCACGCCGCCATCGTCAGGGAGCACGAACACATGACGTCCTCACAGGCGGCTGCTCTGCGAGAGCTGGAGGCACGGAACGCGGATGTCTTTCGTCTGCAGCGTCAGCTGGAGGAGGCGCAGGCAGCAGCGGCACTGAACACGGAGGAAGCTGCAGCAGCAGGCGTCCAGCAGCCCGGCGGGGCTGCGCCTCGCGGCAGCTCGGTCCGGCCCGGCGGATACAGGTGCGGCCCCTGGTTTCCCTTGCGCACCACTAGCACTCCGAGTGGACCACTCGGAGTGCTAGAAAGTCAAGTGTCATACCGACGTGATAAGTCACGGCATACTCGAGTCAATGCTCTGACGGCAGACGGGCGATTCATGACACATGCAAGCGACATGAAGTCATAGCATTCTTCGTCACATGGTTCACTTTGCGTCGAGGGACCCGTGGCACCGAAAACGATGGCCCATATCGGTGCCATCCTCACTGACTGAGCCCTGTGCGTGATAACGACAGGGCTTCCAGACCGCCGCCCCTGCATGTGAGCGGGCACTCCTCCGCAGTCGACGAGGAGCGGTGGGCTCTGCGCCTGCACAAGGCGGAGCGTGCGCTGGAGGAGGAGCGGCGAGTGAGCGAGGACCTGCGGCAGCAGCTGAAGTGTGCGGAGGCCGAGTCGCGTGCCACCCTCAAAAAGTTGAAACAGGTATGTGTTCCAGCCACCCGTCTTCCCCTGCGCATGCGACGCTTTTAACCTCACCCATCCTCCGCCCTGCATTGCAGCTCGAAAACGGGGTGGAAAGTCCCTCCGGGGGAGCTGTGCCGGTTTCCAATAGTGAACCGCTGCCCAAGCTACCCAATGTCCTGTCACCGCTGTCATTGCAACCACCATCTTTGGGGGCAATGTCTTCCGGCGCTCTGGCGGGCACCGCCGGCGGGTCGCTGAAGGCAATGGCCACCGGCCTGCCATCCGCTGCCGGAGCCACCCTTGGCAGGGCTGCCAGCGCTGGAAGTGGCATTGGACAGGCGCAGATCGGCGGGGTGAAGCCGGGGGTGTCAAGCAGTGCATTTTTAAGCGCGACTGCTGCCACGTTGAGCGGTGGAGGCGGCAGCGGGGCAGGGACACCGCAGCAGCAACAGCCGAATGAGGAGCAGCTGGTCCGGATGAAGAAGGTGCGGTGCATATCGCGCGTGGCTTTATTCAGGGGAAAGGACTACTCCTGCCCAGGGTAATGGCAGGGTATGGCTAGGTGCCGCTCGATCCACGTTGGCTATTTCCAAGTCGGCTTTTCGTTGTACCTACGCATCCTATTGCGGACCGGCGAACCCAAACAATTAGGACAGGCGTTTGCTTGGGGTTCTGCAGTTTACAGTCGCCATTAAATTCAGATGAACCGAAGCATGGAGATCGTCCGCGCCGCGCATTCGTCTGAGCAAATAGTAACCGTGTGTTTCTCTGCCCGTTTTGTGCTGACCACGTTTTAACTCCTTCGTGGGGCATGGGTTCCTGCCGCGGCTGGTTCGCCACACGGTCCCATCAGGAGGTGGATGGTCTCCGTTCCGACCTGAGCCGACTGGCCGCTGAGGAGGAGATGCACCGCGTGGCTGCACGTGCAGCTGAGGACCGGGCGCGCGCAGCTGAGCTGGTGAGTCTGGACGTGCGGCGGCAGTGCGACCAGGCGGCAAGAACTATTGGGCGTTTGATTGACGAGAACAGCGAGCTGGTGGCTAAAGTCAACGCGCAGGCGAATGCGCTGGCGGGTAAGTGAGGAAACGGTGGCGGGGATTCAGCGGTGTGCCTCCAGGGATGTGGGTATAAGGTATGAGGGCAGGCGACGCATATTGCATGGAGATATTGGTCCCTACCAGCAAGCACTTTCCTCTCCGGACTCATGCGTCTTGACGGTGATGCGGCTGTGCATGTTTGTTGTCGAGACGCTACAGCAATCGAATCGCATCTCATTGCACTCATTAGTTTATGGACTGAACATCCTGTGCTCGTTCTGCCTTCTTCCACGGCCATCAGACTGCAAGAAGAGCGCCGCCAGTAAGGAAGCGATACTCCACAACCTCGAGGAGCGACTAGCGCAGGCACAGGCTCAGCTAGCGGCAACACAAGCGCAAGCAACTGAACGAACCCCCCAGCCGCCGGATGACACCGCACAGCATCAACCACACGGACGTCACCAATCCAACGGAAAATCGCCTCCAGACATGTGTCTGGCGGGATCCGGAAAAGAGGGTGCGACCCATGGGTCCGTCCCGCAGTCTCAACACCCTTTACTGCGTCTTGAGGGTCAGGGCCAGGCGGGCGGCACTAACGCCGCGCCTCCGAGTCGGGAGGTGTTGCCGCCCGGGGGTCCGTTGACGGAATCAGACTGGAAGCTCGTAATGCTCGCGGAGGAGGTGCGGCGGCTAGTGGAGGAGGTATCTCTGTCGACCACGGCATGCCTTGCCTTGCAGCTGAAAAGCCAGTACGTAAACCTGCCGCACCAGAACCAGCACGCCAATGGACTCGCAACCCAAGTCGAGTCGTGTGGGGCCACGGCCACGGCAGTCCCTGGAGAGCCACAGTCGCCGGCGCTGGACCTGCCGCGTGTCTTGACACGCCTGGAGGGCCTTGCAGGCCGGCGGCTGGGTCCCGGTGAGACAGCAGCGTACATTGTAGAGCTGGCTGGACACATGGAGGCCTTGGATCAGGTGCTGCAAGCGCAGAAGCGTCGCATGATGGCATTGCGCGGGGAGCAGATGGAGCAAACTGCAGGATGCCCAAGGCAGGGCTCCGGGGCGGGTGCGAAGGATAAGGTGGTGGGTAGTGATGTCAGAAGCGGTTCATGCCCAGAGGACGCGCCGCGAAGTGATGGGACGCCGAGCGGGCAAGTGGCGAGCCGGCAGGTTGCCTCATCAGAGCACTCGGGGCAGCTGCAGCAGGGGGAGCAGCACCAACAGCAGCAACGTTTTCAGGCGGGTGCGCAGGCAGGCCCGGCGGTGAATGATGGCGTGCAGGTTGCTGAAAGCAGGGCAGGGGTTGGGCAGGAGAAGGCGCAGGCGCATGGGGTGGCTGGACCCATGGAAGCACAACACTCAGTGGCAGCGCCGCCCGCACAAGGCGGCCCCGTAGTCTCCCGAGTCACAGTCCGGGACACGGCGCCTGGCAGCTTCGAGGACAGCGGCGTCTCGAGTGTCGCTCATAGCGGCAGTGGAGGACCCCAGCAGCAAGCCCTGCCGCAGCCCATGTTACCGGCATCGCCAGAACCGTCACCGCAGCTCGTACACCATGTCGTCTCGCCGTTCAACAACCTAGGAGCACAGCGCAGGGATTATCCTGTTCAGCCGATCGCCTCCCACCTGCCCGATAGCCCCCACCTGCCAGACAAACAACAGCTGACCGGCCTGCTGCAGCAAGGACAGCAGCAAGGTCTCGTCGCCTCTGGAGGGCCAGCGCCTGTTAATGACGCGTCAGCCGGGGCATCTATAAGTTTTCGTGACACGCATCGGAGCGATCTGGCTGCCGCCGCAGCGGCGGCAGTCGCCGCTGCAGCGGCGGCGCCAGGAGCGCCGGAAGTGGACAGCACAGTCGGCGCCGAAGCAGCATCCAGCGCAGTACCTGTGGTGTTGGAGCCGTACGAAGCGCCGCCGTCACCTCGTGCGGCAGCTGGCGCTGTTGCCGTTTCGTCACCAGGAGCGCAGCTGGTTACTGTAGCTGTGGGGGTAGATGTGCCGAGGGTTGCCGCGCCCCAGGAGGACGACCTCCTGGACGAGGCCGCAGCGAGCCGTGTCAAGCCGCGACGGCCGCGGGTTGGGTTGTGGGGCTGGATATCTGGCGAGCCGTCGCGCTAGAGCTGAGCTCGTGTTTGAGCTTCAATTCTAAATGTCGGATTATTCTTTACACAACTTTCAAGGAATGATGGCTGCTCATGCCGGGGGGTTGAGGTTGGTGTGGGCTCCCGCAGAACCGGTTGGCCAGAACCAGAAGCGTGCAGGTGCAGGGCGGGCGCTTAGGAAGTTGCAGATTCTGGGGTTTGTTAGTTGGGTGTAACTCCGTACACACCTGCACAGGAGCCGCCGCGGCAGCACACCCATATCGTGCTGAGACTCATTATGGATGATGGGCCGTGTTTTAGCTATGATTTGATATTCAGGCCTGCGCTGCCGTCCCGAGGCAGCATGTACAGTTCTGGTTCGGGCAGGGTTAATAGCGAGCCGGACTCCAAGAAGATTGCGTGGGCATTTCTTCAGGTTTAGTGCAAGTTCTCAGCTGCTCTGTGAGCCGAATGCGTCTGGTTTGCGGATATCATAAATGCAATCAATATGATAAGTACGCAGTGCGGACGGGCTCAGATTGGAAGAAGGCTGCAAGGGCTTTGATCGTCCTATCGTGAAAAGGAGCACTGCTTGATGAGTGTTTTGTACTTCGGATGTGCATCACTCTGCTACGCTTTCGGCAGGGTGCGCTTGGGCACGTTCCTACTTTAGTGCAGTAGTCTATCTGTAATTACTATACGCGGCTTAAACCGGTTTTGCCAATGGTGCAAGCGGCTGACATGGCAGAGTGTCGGGTTGGACTAATCGCCTTCGGAGGCCTGCCGGGTGCCGGCTGCAGGCGGACGTTGGGGTCGACACCTAATATCCATAATGAATTTTTACAGTATGCCTTCATTATGCACCACACGCCATAATGTATCCTTAGTAGTTTACAAGCGACGGTGCACACGGGACAGGGGAGGACGAAGCCTCTCTCTACAGCGTCCCGTCTAAATCCGTAATAGCATCATCCGGCAAGCAGCGCAGAGCCGTTGAAAATACCTTTTCCAAGGGTGAAATCATGAATCAAGCTGGTCAGCAAGTGTGCGTCCAAAGGCCAAACGATGAAGTGCACGGGTTGAGTTTCAGTTACGAAGCTGGCGCCGAAGCGCCCTAACGTCAGCGGCTAGTCGTTCACAGACGTCCCGTTGTGCAGGTCCCCAGGCCCCCAAATCTTTCGGGATCGCTTCGGGATCCACAATGTCCACTCTCAAGCCAGGTCAAGCACACGGTCAAACAGTTCCAACGCGATGCAGGTAGCAATATGTACACGACAAGTCCCGAGATGACGAACATGCAGTTGGGTTGCCAGCATCGACTCCCAAAGACAGCGAGGCACCCGTAAAACGCCCTCACCACTACCCTCTACACTAGCCAAGATGTTCCGCGTAAACGGCATGTCGCAACCTCACGTCAACGCTCCTGGAACTCCCAAGTCATCGCACATGAAGGCTTCACACCTCGCCAGCCAACACGTTCCCAATATTATTCCCGGTAGCTATGCCTACCAACCGTTCCCGAACGGTTAACGTGTAGAGTATAATTATACAAGGAGGACCGCGTTGATGCAGCCGTCGTTCTCGGGGTTGTTCGTGACCTGCGCGTACTTGCCCCACACCACTTTGCCGCCGGGCGTGACCAAACCCAGTTCGCTGACGTTCACCTCGATGATCGTGCCCTTCGTGACAACACCCAACTGCGAGTACATCTGGCCGTTTGGATTCTTCTTCACGCCGATAATATCCAGGCAAAAGGTCGCCTTGAGTTCCGGATGAGTGACGTGCGCCTTGTTCATGCGCAGGCCGGTCGGTCGGATGAAGCGCTCGTACTTGGGGGGCTTTCGGGTGAAGCCCTGGCCCACGAATGTCACCTTGGTGATCATGCGCTTCCAGGACTTCTTCATGCGCTTGCCGGATTTGAGCACCTTGAACATTTCGTCCTCTGCAATTGGTCGAACCTGCGGAGGAAATACCCCGAGGATAAGCACGCCGAGGGATCATTCACGTGTCAGAGACCGGCATGGCTGGACACGACATGTTGGGTTCCCGCTACCTATCGTCAGTGCGTTGCCCGCTGCTGGACGCGAAACCCTAACCTGCACACACCCCGGAACCCTGCCTTACCTGCGGAAGCGGTACCTCCCACTTGCCCGCCTTCTCCTTCCGTTTCTGCTTGATGGTGTTACTAAGGACCTTGGCGCGGTCCACCTGTGGGTGACAAAACAACGAACGCCGATGTAAGCATGACGCGGGGCAAGATGGCAAGAGGACACCAAGAGGACACCCAATCACAAGATAATCAGGTGCAATTATTATACGCTTCCACGAATGCGGGTAGCTCCATACCTGCTCACGCTCCAGCAGATACGCTGGAACAGCATTCTGCGGCGCGCCGTCCACAGCCTTGTGCTTGTTATCCCGCTCCTCATGCATGGCAATTGTCTTCTTCATCATGGCCTTCTCAGCATGGCGCTTCTTGGCAAACATCTTGCCCTTAATACCCAGAGCCTTCTGCGCATACTCGGAGCGCTTGTGCACCTCGCGCGCCTGCTTCTTGCGCTTTCGCTCCTCATAATCAAGACGTCTGCCATAGCGCTTTCGGTGAAGCTCAATATGCTCGTTCTGCGGCATGGTTGTCTGGTTCTGCCACTACCGATGAACCGATGAACCTATATTGCGAATTACGTACGCTGCACTAAGGGCAGCTAAAAGGAATTGTTTTGGGAGGCCAACGTGTGTTGTGTACCCGTCAGCGCGTACTACAGTACGATGCGTGGCATGAAGGAAGTTGGTGCCAGGTAGAGTTTTTCCTGCTGAAGACCTAAAATATCACTGTTACGTTTTTTTACTTAATCAGAAAGCTTGGTGTGAATGTGGTACAGTCCGAGACCGTAGACGTGGCAAGGCGCCAAAGCCGTGAAGTGCAATCCGATGGCTTGGGTGTCATGCCAAGTAAGTGTCTATTTGCTAGTCGCATTCGAATCGTCTCGTCACCTGCGTCATGGTCATGGTCTCCCGTGCCCCCAGTACCCCAAACTCCCTACACTTGTACACCTCGCCAGTCTCGCCCCTATTTAGGCATCCATACATCAGCATCCATCAGCAACAATCCACATCCTGGCAAGGACCCCGCCGTTCTGGCTGCTTCAATTAAACCGACAGCTATCGTACTGCTGCACCCTTCCTTGCGCCAGCTTACGCTTTTTACCACTTTTTTATTTATCTTCAACCCCAGCCGGGGCATTCATCCCGAAGACAGACACGTTCCAAAACGGTTCCGAGTTGTTACTCCGAGCTTGCGCACCAGCCAGGCCAGGGGTGGATGAGCTGACCTGCACTTGGGAAGCTGCAGGGGGCCTCCATGGAAGCGACTAGCGCTAGGCAAAGCTGCACCTGTGACCCGCCAAAACCAAATGCCGTAGGTCAGAACTTGGACGCGCTGTGCTGCCACGTGCCCGATAAATCCGAACCCCGTTCTGTCTTTCCATGTACACTACACTCTCCCCCCCGCCGGGGTTCGTCTTCCTCCCTCCTAGTCAAGTCAACACTGGTCAGCAAATATTTTCCTCTGAAATGCAGTATTTATCTCTACTCCTGGACTATCCGCCTACCCCCGGTGTCCGCTTCAATCGCCAGGGTTTCGCCACCTTACCCCCCTCGGGTCTGCAATCCCCCGTTAGATTGTGTCAAATGATGGAGGGAGGGGTTGAAGAAAAATGGACAGAAAAGGGTTAAGCCTCAGGGCACGTTACCCGGGTACCTGCGCCCTGAAACTCCCCTTTTCCTCCCTTTTGTAGACCAAGTTATCGTACAAGTATCGCCGCCGTACACATACCGTCACACCGTCCTTGGAGGAGTCCTACCTCCGGGTCGATGTGTCGTGTGCCAGCGAGGCATGCGACTCGTGCCGTGTGGGTTTCGGAGCCGAAGACTTCGGCGCCGCCGCCACTTTTGCCTCCGGCGCCGGCGCGACGGCGGCTCCCACGTCTTCCCTTTCCGCATCGGCGCCTTTTTACCTCATTCCGGATGACGTGGCGCTTTCGGAGCTCCTAGAGCTATTTGAACTTCCGGACATTTCAAATTACGTCATCCTGGCCAGCTGCATCAAACAGGTATGTATACTTCGTGCACGTGCGACAAAGCCATACATAAATGTACGGCAATGGGTTTTACGGCACGTCCTCCTTACCAGTGTCCTTCCCCTTCCCCTTCCCTTGATTTCCCCAACACCCCACCACCACACACACGCACACACAACTTCGCCTCTTTTTTCTCATCCTTGCCAGTTCATGTCCGAGGCTCGACGCAGTATTAAAACACACACAAACACATATACACGCATACAGACATACAGACATACACCGTCTCCCCGCCAGGTGTCGCTCCAGTCGGGTCGGAAGGCCTCCCGGCTACGTGCTCTGTACAGAGACCGCCGCCGCCGTGCCGTACTGTTTGACGACCTGCACTGCCTGGACACAGCTGTGGCGGCCACGGGGGCGGAGTGAGTGGCGGGGGGTGGGTGGGTTTGCAGGGCAGGTCGAGTGTGTGTGTGTGTGTGTGTGGAATGGACTACAGACAGCCAAGGGCTCCTATGATGTGTGTGCGTGTGCGGTGGTGGCGGTTAGAGGAATAAAATCCCCCGCGGGGTCAGCAATGCCGATGTTGGCGAGGGGGGTTGTTTGTGACGGATGCGGCTTTGCAGCAGCTGCGCTGGGCGTGTCCTCCGCTGCCTCTGACTTGTGGCTATGCAATCTCTTTCCCCCCACCACACACACACACACACATACTCTCTCTCTATCTCCATCACCCGCTGTCCACGGGGTGCACCACCGGTCCCGTCCCGGCCCCCCCCCCGCCTCCCAGCCCCTCCCTGCCGCCGGTGCTGGCGGCCGGACTGTACTACACACATCACCTGGGGGCGCGGGTGCCGGTGATGGTGGTTTCGGATCGGCTGGGGGGGATGTTAGCGGCCGTATCGACGGCGGCTGCTGCGGCGGCGGCGGCTGGGGAGGTCGGGAGCGGCTTCGGTGCATTAGAGCGGTAAGGAAGGGTTTATGTCTGGAAGGGTGGGGGGGAGAGAGCCGGGGTGATGTCGTGATTCGGGAGTCTTGGTGGGGATTATCAACTCTTCTGGGTGGCGGGTGATGATGGGAAGGGAGAAAGGGGGGAGGACGAACCACGTGAACGAGTGAAGCTGTTGCCAAGGAAAGAGTGTACAAAAAGCAGGAAGGGGGGGGCCGTGTACTGAGCAGCGTGTGTATTGCATGTCGTCGCTGCCCGCAGTGGCGGTGCGGGAAAAGGTCGCCGCAAGTTCATATACCGTTGTTGTACATATACCGTTTTCCGTACCTCATTGTCGTGTCGTGCAGCGCCCTGGCAGCCAACCTGGCCGAGGCGGCGGCGGAGGGCGTGACGGTGCTGTCCGCCGCCGAGTACGTCAGCCGTTACTGGCCGCCGGGGTCCCCGGTTTCGGAGCTGTACGACTCCCTCATGGCCGCCAAGCTGGCAACGACGGCTGGCGACGGCGGCGGCGGCGGCGGCCGCGGGCGCGGCGGCGATGCCGCATACACACCGCACTTGACGCAGCAGGAGGTGGAGGAGGGACTGGCTGCTGGTGTGCTTATGCGGGTGGGTGTAAGGAGGGTCCCGCTCCCTTGGCATCTCCCTGAGTACTCCTTGCCTGGTGTTACATAGCCTATGAGAATTGCTAGGGTGTTGTGTGTGTTTGGGGGGGGTTGGGGGGACGTTACCAGTGCGTCTCCAACCAACCGGGCTAGGCGGGTTGGTAACCAGTCAGGTCAGTTCGCACCGGGCTGGGCTGCGCTCCAGGTATGGCAGGGACTCCAGTGGGGGTTAGCTAGCTGCTAGCTGGATGGGTGGGTGGATGGGGGGCCTGCGTGCTGGTCCAGGGGACGTCCGGCCCTGGGGCATAGGGCCCTGGGGGCATAGGGCCCTGACGGGAGAGCAACTACGGGGGGCGGTCAGGGGGAGCCGGCTGTAGTGGGGGGGCAGGAGGGAGCGGGGGACTGTGCTGTGGTGGTTGGGTCGTTGGTGGTTGGTAGTTGGGTGGTTGAACTCAACCGCCCGGGGGTTATACGTCCACCTGGAAGCCACATTCGAAGCGGTGGTGTCAGGGGGCCCGAAAGCAGGCCTGAGGGGGCGGGCTTTCTGTTGGGAGGTTACGAAGGCCGTACAGTCGCAAACCTTGTGGACAGCACGTGCACGCTGTCACAAGCACCGTGCCCGCCTCCTGTCGTACCGTGGTTTCAGGGCGTCGTACACGTGAGTCGCCGCAATCCTCGTGAGGCGGTTGTGGAGCTGGGTCACGGTCCGGATGCGGCGTTGGGGCGGTTGGTCCGGGTTTCGGGGCGAGCCGCGCTCAACCGGGCGATGGAAGGGGACGTCGTGGCGGGTGAGTGAGTGGCGGTGTGCCGAGGCCCGGTGTGTGGGGGGAGAAGGGAGGGGTTGGGGGGGAAAGGCGAACCACACACGATTGAAGCTGCTGCCAGGGCAAGAGAGTAGCAAACGGGGGGGGGGCCGCAAGGGAGGAGATACCCCGTGTCTTGGGTGGGCCTATGAGGCTGTGGCACCTAGCCACCTAGTCACCTCCCACCTAGCTAGCTACTTACATACCTACCTACCTAGCGTGCCTACCTACCTATCCATCTATCTATCTATCTATCTATCTAGCTAGCTGCTTTTGAGTGCTCCGTGGAATTGTGTTGCGAGCGAGGTCGGCCCCGTGGTGGCGTGTTGATGGGAATGGTAACAGCGGAGGTATAGGGAGATGTATGTATGTACGTCTGTGCACGTGTTTACACGTACATAATGCTCAACAGGTAGCTCACATAGGTTACAGGGCATTTCCCTTCCCCCCTCCCTCCACCCTCCCCTCCTTAATGCAGTCCGGCTACTGCAGCAAGGCGGGCCACACAGCGCAGCCGCCGCCGCCGCCGCTGCAGGTGCCGCTGGCGTCGCCGCCACAGCGACTTCGGCGGTGGCCGCGGCTGCGGGCAATGACGACATTGACGATGACGATCCGGACGCGGATGCCGCCAGCGCTGTAGCCCCACCTGGCGATGGCGCGACTGCATCTAGTGCGGCTACTGTGGCTACTGCCACTATTGCTGACCCGGACGCTGACTTCGGTGCCGAGCTGTTGAGTGATGCGGCTGATGGCAACGGGGCGGGGGGTGAGGAGGGCGCACTGGCCATGTCCGAGGCGGCGGGTGCAGCGGGAGCCCTGCCTTCGGGTGAGCCCCCATCGGTTTGGTTTGGCTGGTGTCGGGATG
>NW_003307552.1:191864-227255 GCF_000143455.1 Volvox carteri f. nagariensis | reverse complement strand
TTCGCCTGCTCTGTATACACATGTCATTTACTTCTCCCCTCCCCCCTCCCCCACCCCCCTCCCCACGTCCTCGGTACCCCGCCAGGTACCCCCGCGGCCACGTCACCCGGCTGCTGGGCCGCCTCAACGACCTGCGGGCGGAGAGCGAGGCGGTGCTGGTGCAGTGTGGCATTAGCCACAGGGTGGGGTCGGCGGAGGGGTGGGCCGGGGGAGGGGAAGAAAGGGCACCAAAAAAAGGCGGGAGGGGGTGCCAGAGCCAGCTGTGGCTCGGGGCCAAGGCCAGAACGAACTGGACCGAATGAGTGACCCGTGGGTCCTTACGCCAGCCACCCCCACCCCACCCCCCCACACACACAGAGACCGTTCCTTTCCGCACCTCCCCCTCCCCCTCCCCCTCTAGATTCAAGTCATCACTGGTCAGTTATAAATATTCCTGATGCAGTATTTTTCCTCTCCTGGACTCTATCCGTCTATCTCTGGTATCTACTTTAATCATGAGTGGTTCATCTTACCTTCCCCACCCCACACACACAATCTCCCGCGAATCCTAAATTACACAGCAAAATATAATATGCCTTGTTCTCCCCCCCCTGGAGGGCTGATCTCCCTACCGCGGTGCTTGTGGTCGCCCTGGGGGGCCCCCAGGGCTTCCTGCCCCCTGGACCTTTACTGCATGAGCTGTGCATGTGGCTTTGGTAGTTAGCCTTAACCTACCCACATTATTACTTAAAATCGTACGGCATGTACGACGCTCCACGTTTTTCCCTTTCCCTCGCCAGCCTGGACCTCCGTCCAACCCTGTATTCGATTTCCTGTCTCTTGCCATGTTCTGCTCAGTCTTTACGATGTGTGGCTTTGTATGTTTCCTTCCCTCTGTACACGCCCTTTTAAAAATCCGCTCCCTTCCTTCTCCCTTTTACGTCCGCCTCGCTCACATTCCCCCCCTCCCCCGCTTTCCCTTCGCCTTGGAAAGGTAGTTCTCATTTTCTTCCCCCCGGTGGCTCGCTCCCTTTCCCTCCCAGCCCTTTTGCGATGCCGCGCTGTCTGAGCTGCCCCGTGTGTCTCGAGCCGAGGAGTGGCGGGTGCCCCCGCGGGAGAGGGCGACGCGGCGGGACCTCACCGCGCCCGAGTACTTCGTGGTTAGCATCGACCCGGTGCGTATGCCCAACTGTATGCATGCATTTGCGTATGTGTGTATGTATGCATGTACGCATGCATTTACGTATGTGTGTATGTATGTGTATCTGTTACATATTGATCGGGGCCGGACACTGGCCAGGGGCACCTAACCGTGAACGACCGTTCGAATCCTCTAGCCAGCTACATACACACCAGTTCAGATGCCAGGCAACCTCCGTTCCACCGAACGCACACTCTACAACTGCGAGATCTACCAAAATGCACTCACACCGGTGCCGATCGCCATCCCATCCTTGAAAAGTCTGCCGCCGCCGCCCGGGCTCGATAACCAACCTAGATGCCGGCTCTGGACTTCGAAGTCCAGATCTGCTGAATTCTAGCCCAGGTGCTCTACCAACTTGAGCAACGCTGTACATACAGGCGACTGATGTATGTGATGGAAGCGGGCGGAACAAATTGACGGACGAGTTTAGCAGTTTGAGCATTGCTGTTAGATGAACCACAGCCCCATACGGGGCCTCCATTACGTACACATATACATACATGCATGCATACCGGCGTTCCGTACCCCGTTCCCTTTTCTCACACACATATACAGGTGGGCTGTACGGACGTCGACGACGCCATGCACGTCCGCTTCCTGCCGGCCCTTCCGCCACCCCCCAAGCCCATGTACGGCAGCACCACTTTGTACGACAGCTCATCCGACGCAGCGGGTGATCAGCTTGTGGAAGTCGGCGTCCACATTGCTGACGTCAGCTGGTTCGTGGCGGCTGGCGGCATGCTGGACGGCGAGGCTCGGGACCGGTGCACCTCCGTGTACTTGGTGGACCGGCGCCTCGATATGCTACCCGGGCTGTTGTCCGAGCAGTTATGTTCGTTAAGGCAGGGGGTTGAGCGGTTGGCAGTTAGTGTGATCTGGACGATGCGACGGAGACCAAGGACGACGAGGCCGCATGGGGAGGCTGGAGGGCCGGCGGCGGCGGAGGAGGGGCGGGAGTACGAGCACGAGGTGAAGGATGTGTGGTACGGCCGTACGGTAATCTGCAGCCGGCACCAGTTGCACTATCAGCAGGTGCGTGTGTGTGTGTGGGGGGGGAGATAGGGAAGGGGGGAGGCGGGAGGGCCATCCGGTTACGCTGCCAGTGTGTGTATTTGTGTGGGTGGGTGATCGGAACTCCCGACAACCTCTTTTGTCCCTTTTTCCAATTAGATGCTGGCACCTGCCCGCGTGTCCCCCCACGGGGACTTGTTTTCGCCAGATGGGAGGTACGATTCGAATTGGGGCATTGCCGTACAGAAGCCGTACAGGAGCCGACCCGATCTGCGTGTTTCCATTTCGTTGGACACCAACACCAACCCCCTTGCTCCGGGCCCCCCTCCCCTTCCTCCCCTCCCTCCCCTTCCCCCCCCCCTTCCCGTCCCCCTGCTCCCTCAGGCCCAGGACATCCTTGACGGGCGACCCGCCTCCCCGGGTGACGAGCTTCCTGCGGACCACGTGGCGGTGCTGCGGGGGGCACTGAAGGTGCTGGACGAGCTGACGGGTGAGTGGGGACGGGGTGAAACGGGCTGGGGGGAAGAGGTGGAGAGAAGGGAATTACCCTTTCCTTCCTCTATCTGATTAAACTTCTCCCTCCCCTCCCTCTCCTCCCTCTCTTCCCCTTCCTTTCCCCCTCCTCCCCCCTCTTTCCCCCTCCTCCTCTTCCTCCCCTCCTCCCCGTCCTCCCCTCCTCCCCTTCCTCTCCTCCCCTTCCTCCCCCTCCTCCCCCCTCCCCCTTTTCTTAGCTCAGCTCCGCTCCCGGCGTGTGTGCTGTGGAGCTCTAGAGCTGGCTAGTGCGGAACTGCGGTTCCAGACGGACCCCGCCACCGGGGCCCCCTGTCAGGTGGAGAGCAAGAAGAAGGTGAAGCGGAAAGGGGACAGCAGGGGGTGGGAAGGAAGGAAGGAAGTGTACCTCGTATATAATGTACCGTGAATGAATGTGTGGCTGAGTGTGTGCTTTGTAACTTGTAACTAGAATTCAGGATGGACTGATGGGTCGGTCGATACATTCGGATAACAGATTTTGTGTGTGTGTGGAAGTATTTCAAGCCGCCAGCGGTGTCCAGGGGGCCCCGGGGTGTGCGAGGTAGTGGCGGGGGGGGCGTGTGGGATGGCGCTGGTTGGGGACAGGGGGGGGGATCATAAGGGTGCGACGCAGCCTGTAGCCCGACGCCGTCACCGCGTTCTTTAAAGATGATTCCTCTTCCTCTTCCTCTTCCTAGCCACCACTGTCTGTTCCTGTCGTATTGTTCTAACCCAGCCATCCCCCCCTGGCCCCTGTCTCCCGCCCTCCCGGGTCTTTCCCCCCAAACCTCCTCACCCCTCACCCCTTCCCCGGGGAATAGTCGCACCCGCACGCACGTTGACGCGCGTGTGCCACGTCGTGTGTGTTTGTCTCTGTCCCTTCCCCCCTTAGCGCCAATCGTTATCGTCATATCCCCCCTAGCGCTCCTTCCGCCGCCATGCCATTTTGCCGTACTCACCTACCCGCCTGGCGCCCAGCTGCCGCTTCGAACCACTCCCTAAACCTTGTCCGTGTCCCCAACCATTTCCCGCCTAACTCCTAACTACCAACTACCAACTCCCACCAGATCCACATGATGGACGTGGTGGCGGAGATGATGATTGCGGCCAACTCGGCGGTGGCAGAGCGCATTGCCATGGCCTTCCCGGGAGCAGCGCTGCTCCGGAACCACCCACCACCCAGGCCGCAGGCCTTCGAGCAGGTAACAGTCCGCTGGCTGGAGGGCCTTGGGAAGGGGAGGGAAGGGAAGGGAAGGGGGGGCCAGGGGCCGGATACGTATGTACATACCTACCTACCTTTCCTGTGTGCATTTATCGCAGGTTCGCGCTCTCATCGAGCCGTACTCGGGCGGCGACACCGTGGACCCCTCCTCCAACGTCTCCCTGGCAGCCGCCCTGGAGCGGGCCTGTGCCGCCGCCGCCGCCGCAACCGACCCCGCCGCCGCCACCCTCATAAAGAGCCTGGCCACGCGCGCCATGTCGGAGGCGCAGTACAACAGCTCCGGAACCACGCCGCCCGGCACACCGTTGTCGTACCACTACGGCCTGGCGCTGCAGTACTACACGCATTTTACGTCGCCCATCCGCAGGTGAAAAGGAGCACTACAGCCGCGGGATTCTGCCGTACAGCTTCCCTAAGGGTCCGTAACGGAGAGAGCTATAGGAGCGGGCCGACATGGACATACAGGCGCAACACACAAATAGACACAAATAGACACAAATAGACACAAATAGACACAAATAGACACAAATACACACAAATACACACAAATACACACAAATACACACAAATACACACAAATACACACAAATACACATAAATACACACACATGCACACACACTGGCCGAGCAACACCTTGAAACCCCAAAGCCCAACTTCAATGGCAATATTTTGCCACAGCTGCCGTACAACCGCTACCGCCACCTTTTAACCTCAACCGACAACCGCACCCTGCTCCAGGTATGCGGACGTGGTGGTTCACCGGCAGTTACTGGCGGCTCTGTCCGGATCCCCTCCCCCGCAGCTGCACCCCGACCTGGCGGCTGCAGCAGCCACCATGAACGCACGGCACAGGCAGGCCAAAGCTGCCCAGAAGGAGTGCAGTGAGCTGTACCTGCTACTGCTGCTGCACTCCCGACCGCACGTGGAGAGAGCGCTGGTGAGATACAAGGGGGGGAGGGGCCGGAGGGGACATGGGCAGCTGGGGGGGTGGGGAGTGGCAAAGAGGTGGGGTGACCTAGGGGCAAGGGGGGGGGATGGGTGGTGTTTTGGAGACTGGTTTTGCTCTCAAGGGCGGCGGGTGCTAGAGGTGTGACCTCAGAGCATGGAAATGCCCGAGCCGTTCCTTTAGTATTGTCCTTCGCAGTGTATCGCTACGGGGGCCCACATCGGGGGCTGCCGTCCCAACAGCTTTCTGGCCCAGGGCATAGCGCCGCCCCGTCTTGTTGTTATGGTGGTGTTGTGGTGATGGGTTGGGTGGGTTAGCTGGCGTGCGTGTGCGTGTGCGTCTGGAGACGCTGGGGCTGTTGGACTGCTGTCCCACTGCCCCCCCCCCCACTGCGAAGGTGTGCGGTATCACCGGCAACCGACTGGAGCTGTTCATCCCCTCCTACCACCTGCGAGCCGCTGTGGCGCTCACAGACCGGCGGGGCCTGCCGCGGCCCCCTCTGCGGCCGGGGCAGCCCGAGGGCCCGGCGGCGGAGGAGGACCCCTTCCTGGCGGCCGAGCGGAGGGGCCTCAGGTACGGCACTGCTGTACACCTCTCCAGTGCGTCTCCAGTCTACTAGTTCTGGAGACCTGGGATGTACGGTTGAACTGTTTACGACGGTAGTTGCTAGCCGCGTTGGCGGGTGTGCCACGGGGGTCAGGGTTTTGGGGAGGCGGGTGGATGAGTCGTCATGGTGAAGACATGCCCCGACCAGGAGGCGGCAGCAGCAGCAGCAGCGCTCTCTGGCATCACTCGCCTTGCCGGTGGGGTTCTGCCTGGTTTTGGGTCTTCAGCACCCTCTTCCATCCGCATCTGCCTAGACACACGTCCTCTCTCTCCCCCATCCATCCACCTTCTAAAGCAGTAAAACCACAGTAGAACCACAGTAAAAGCCAAGCATATTCTGTCCACCAGGGAAAGAAGAAGCTTTGTGGCGCCTTTAAGCAAACAAATTGGATAGCAGTAACCCTAGCACCTGATTGGATCGGTTACAGGCTCAGCGGCACATCGGAGGAGGTCTCCATTACCGACGCCGGCACCGGTTCTATCGTGTGGGCGGTGCGGCTATGGCAGCCCGTCTCCGTGCGCCTCAATGCAGCGGATCACAGGGCGCATGGGCCCAAGCTGGCGCTGAGACTGCTGGACCCCTCGCATCCAGACGCAGTGCATGAGGGACCGCCGCAGCTGCGGCCGCAGCCGGCGGCGGCGGCGGCGGCGGCGGCGCCTGGCGGCGCGGCAGCGGCCATGCTCCCTCCTCACTTGCGCCTGCTGATCAGCCTTCGGGACAAGGCGGGCGAGCGACGCGGCGGCGGCGAGCCAAATGGTGCAGCACCTTCGGCGGCGGCTGGGGCCGGTCATGGTGGTGGCGCTGGGCCAGGGCCGCCGCCACCCTACCGGGACGTGGTGCCGGCGGCTGCCGCCAGGTCGGGTGCTGAGGGGGCCGCCAGCGGGGCCCCGGCGGCAGGGCAAGTCCACCAGCGGGTTGTGTCCGTGCAGGAAGGCAGTAGCAGCGGCAGTAGCAGCCGCGGTGTAAGGACCCCGGTGGCGGAAGCAGCCGCGCGCTTTGGGGCGGACGATAGGGAGGGTGACGCTGATGGCGATATGGGTGATGTAGCAGCAGGAGCAACTGTAGCAGCTGGTGTGGGTGTGTTGGCCGCGCCGGCGGCGGCGCTGGTAGCGACGGCGACTCCCCCCATAACTCTGGCGGCGGCGGGTGTCGCGTATACCAGGGCCGTGGAGAGGGCGGTGGCGGTCAGCCAAGGTTCAGGAGCGGCTGAGGGGCCCCTCGCGGGAGGGTCGAGTGCTGCGGAGCGGGGCGGTGTTACGCAGGCACCTGAGGAGGACGGGGTGGGGTGGCAGCTGCGTGAGCTTCGAGCGCGGCTTCGGCGGGTTTCACGGCTTGAGATGCGGCTAATGGCGTGCCGTAAGGGATCGAACCAGGAGCGGAAGCTGCGGGAGCGGTTGGATGAGCTTAAGGCAAGCGTACGGCATCTTCATGCATGAGCAACCCGGCGTGCTGCTCGGCGGAGGGCGTTTTATTTACGATGAGTTGTGGTTCGGTTTGCAGAGCGTAGATTGCGGTGCTTGCTTGCAACGCTGCGACCGCATTACGTAACTTTGGCATATGTGCGTTGCTGGCGGTGATGGCTGTACGACGAAAGTACGGCTGGACAATGCAAGGTTGAATGTTCCTTCCGTCAGCCTTTTTCCGATATGTTTTCGAGGAAAGCAGGAGTGTGATTTTACACAAGTAATATTACAAAGCTTAACATTGAGCGATAAAGCGCCAGTAGATTTGAAAGCAAGCGATCCCGCCCGCCCTGTTCGCGTGCCTTCCATACGCCCAAACACACGGCAGTTCCTCGAACCACAGGCAAACAACGTTACACACTATCGAAGATCCAGTCAAGTAAATGCGAATCAATCATCGTCAAAAAAATCAAGTTTGGGCTGGCCTTCGACGCAAAGACCACACCCTATTGAAGCGAACAGGGATGGCTAAGTTGAAAACGAAAATCCAGTAACCTCCATTACGTAGACTCTGTACATTATGCATGAAACTCAAACGTTGGCGTGGCGCAGTTGCCACTTGGGACATGCCTATTTCCCATCTCGTTGGGACCCAGGGGCCTGGTCCTGAAATCTTCCTGGCTGTCGCGGTTCTCGTTTCGTCTGTGAAAGTATGTAGGAAAGATCCGCCTACGCACCGAGGACACAAGGAGCAATAGCGACACAGCTGGTCAGCCCTGCACCCTTTAAAACGCAAGTAATACATGCGATGGGCTTCCCAGCATCTAAGTGTTAATTAGGCAATTGGAGATGTACTATCAATGTACCCGTCCGTCCGGCCGCCTTGCCTGGCTACGGGACCCGCCGGCGTCGTTTACGTACCTGAATCTCGTGCTTGGTCAGAGATGCTTGATAGAATGGCCTTTTGTAAGGCCAGGCAGGCTGTCGTGGGTCACCAAGGCAGTTCCAAACAGCAGTCAGAGCAAAGCATAGCAGCTCGCTAGCAGAGCATGCGCGAGCAGTCCCTAAGGTGTCCGAAGCGGCATCGTTCTCCCTGCCATACACAATGTTCCTCACCTGAAACGGCATATTGCCTCTTGGTGCCAGGGTAGCTTCCTTTAATAAAGCGCGGGAGTCCGCGTGTCGCGAACGGAAGTGGTTGACAACTGTGGCGTGCTGCGAAGCTTTGCAATAGCACCTTTACTTCAACTAGCTGATGTACGTATGCAGTGTATTGTGTGTAAAGGTTGATTAATAGTAACCGAGCAATAACTAAAAACAACTTCGTCGTATTTAGCATGGGTCTGTGGGTCTGCAGACACATCGCATCTGGCTGGGGCTGACGCGCAGCTAGGGTCTAGGTTGCAAACCCTCTTATGGAGAGATGTTATACAGTATCATGTATGGACCTTTCCTGTTAGGGCTATCCTGAGCAGCGCACAGGTAACTCCTGTCAAGTTCTCGTTTTCCCTACCTCCACAGGTGATTGTCCCTGATAGATTGAACAACATATGCACTTTTAGCTGTAATAGGTGCGGAGGCCAAGCAAACGGGTCCTTTTCGCCTGAGCTGTCCGTTTGAAGGTCGCTTCTGTCCATAGGACATGACATCTGCTCTTCTCAAACGCCTTATAGTCCTGCCCTATATGCGGTTCTCTTGGGGTTGGAAAGAATATGAAGGCTCGTCGATCATTACGTTCTCGACTTCTTGGTAACAGGTGGTTGTGGAGCATGTCCCGGAGCATGGCACTTGAAGACGTATTTGCACTACGCCTTGAAGCTGCTGATGTACTTACTTTTTTTTATGTGCGCTACTCATTGCCTTCCCAAACCCGACCGTACTTCGCCACCCCTTTGTCAGGACGTGACCTGTGACGCGCCACCCGGCTTAAACAACAAATTAAAGAGGCTTTGGGATCTGAACCAGGCTGATAACCTTCGCTAGCGCTGGTAATTTCAACACAACCCTGTTTAAAGCTTTGTGCCGCACACACGCTGGCTCCCGGCGGCAGT
This sequence comes from Volvox carteri f. nagariensis, assembly GCF_000143455.1. Taxonomy (NCBI): domain Eukaryota; kingdom Viridiplantae; phylum Chlorophyta; class Chlorophyceae; order Chlamydomonadales; family Volvocaceae; genus Volvox; species Volvox carteri. Next base: position 218,321 of record NW_003307552.1, on the reverse strand, counting down.
TGCCAGGGGCCCTGCAGTTGCGAGGGGCCCCATCCGCCCTTAATTTGCCCGCGGCAGCCATCTCTCCCACAAGGATTCAGAGGCCGCAGCCATGCCGTGGCACGACAGGGGACGCCCGCTGAAAGACAGCACCGGCGGCAGCCGCAATGCTACGGTAAGCGCTTAACTGCAATCTAGTGCACGCTTTTTGCAGAGAATCTTGGACCGGGGCCCTCGTTGAGAGGGGGGTTTCCTGGCGATTAAAGCGCTCAGCATGAAACCCGTCAACCGGGAAAATTCCTCTATGGCACCGCCGTACATGGCCCGGGTTGGACTGGCGGGGATTCCAGCGACGGCGTGTAAGCCGACGCTGACTGCTACCTTTCACTGGTGGCCACCATATAACAGGGTTATCTGCCTTTCCCGCCGGAATTCAAACGTTTAAAACTTCCCACGTGTTGTGGGGTCTTGGGCCGGCAGCCGCCGCAGGGCGCGATGCAGCAGCAGCAGCAGCAACAACAACAGCAACAACAACAACAACAACAACAGCAACAACAACAGCAACAACAACAGCTGCAGGGGCCGCAGCAGCCGTCTGGGCAAGCGGTGTGGTCGGCTCTGGGGCGCGTGGTGGGGACAGCGTGGACGGGACTCCAGGTGAAAGAGGGGCTCATGGGTTGTGTGAGTGCCCCGGGGGGGGAGGGGGCGGAGGGGTGATTGGCTGCCGCCGGCGACGTCACCGGCTACTCACCCTCTACTGCTCTGTGGGTTGAAACCCCTGCCCCCCCCTGCCTGGGATGCCCCTCCCCGGGGTCGGTGACGCGGTGGCTGCCCGTGTGGACTGCGGACTGTGTTTCGGGTTCCGCTTGGTGTGTGGCTCCGGTGGTGCAGCTGTGTCACCGCTACGTCCTGGCGCCGGCGGCAGTTTGGTTCCTGCGTACCCTGAAGGCGGTAAGGGGGACGGGGGACGGGGAGGAGGGGGTGGGCCTGGGTGGGGGTGGGGACGGGGGATGTGTGGGGGTGGGGACGGGGGATGTGTGGTGGGTTGGTAGTGTCCAGGATTATAGGCCGCCCCAACAAAGGGGATATTGCTTTGGGCCGCCTGGCCGGAACGTTGTTATTCCTAGACTGTATTGCGGCTACTCGTGTTCTGAGGGAGTCCGTTGCGTCCACTCGTTCGTTCATTCCATCTATTAAACAATATTGCAGTACATTGAGGAGCAGGTGGCCATATATAAGGCCATGGATCGGCCCTGTCCCGTACCAAAGTACGAGGAGGGGGAGATACGCAGCGCCACGGACGATCTGAGTTTTACTCGCCGAGTTTTGGGCACGGAGCACGGCATGATCGTGTACCTGACGGAGCTGCGGGCGACCCGGGTGGTTGTACGGCAGATTCCACTCAATCGCGTGGAGGGTGAGTCACGTCGTACATGCTGTGTGTGTGTGCGTAGTTGTTTTTATTGAGGGCGAACCGGGTCGCGCGGCCTTCTCAGAGACAACAACTCTTCACATCCCATGCTTCGGTCTGGCGAGTGAGAGGTTATGTGTGTGTGTGTGTTTGTGTGTGTGATGGAAGGGGGGAAGGGGGGAGTTCGGCGAAGGGAGAAACAGTACCGGGGCGCAGGAACCGGAGGGACGAACACGTCTTAGGCGCGGCTTCCTAGAGGCCCCTGTAGGACCGTCCAACCCACCGCCGACCGTTCAAACAGAGTTGAGACCTCGTAATCGTACTGCAATGATGAATGATTGGGAGCAGCATGCGGAATACCATATTATATTGCACCAACCGATAGCAAGAGTATTTTTGGCATCATACTGGCCAGCTGCTATTTCTCTAGCTAGTCGCAAGACCACCGACAGCCGCAATGCGTTATGCGGTGGGTGGTGTGCTGAAAGGGTAGAGGAAACAGTGTCTATTATCCGCAACGTCTGAAATCAATTACAACGAGCAGCGAGCAGCGAGCGAAAAGCGAAAAGGGGGTTTTGTAAGGTAAGAGGTCAACATGTGGTAAGGTGCGCTGTCGCCGTTCTCTTTGTAAAGTCTTTGATGTTTGTCTGTGTGTGTGTATGTCTATCCCCTTCGGTTCCCCTTTAGGGGATGAGCTCCTCCCATCTTGCCCGCTGTTGGCGGGTTCTGAGAGACACTGGTTGATCTGCCCTTGGTGGCGGTGATTTGCCCGCACACACCGCGCCACCATGTTGTGCCGTCAAACCCCCTCCAGACGCGGAGATGTTTTGGGAGGAGGCGGCCGCCGGCGCGGCGCTCATATCCGCCGGTAGCCGTCTCCCGCACGTGTTGCCGTACTTGGGTTGCTGCCCCCGACTTGCATGTCACGTGTACGAGCAGCGCCGGGGCACGTGCCACCTGAAAGAGGCGCTGCAATCTTTTGGTCGGTACGGCGGTGCGTTGAGCAGCTGGGAGGCCCGTCTGACCCTCTGTCAACAGCTTGTTTCCACTGTCGTACAGCTACTCCAGCTGGGGATCTCGACCAGGTGAGGGGCCTACGGACAGAGTCCTGTCAGTTCTTCTGTCAGTTTCTTACTGTAACGCAATAAAATGACATAGATCCTTCTTCTCCGCCACCATCTGCCGCTTCCTCCTTCGTGTTGCCCTACTGCGCTCTACTGCCCTCTCCCCTGTGCCAAACTCCCCCCCCCTCACCGCCCTCTCCCTCCCTTGCAGAGAGCTGTCAGCGGTTCACGTCATGGTGGAGCTCGGCAGCAAGGGCGACAGCGAAAAGAGTGCCACAACAGGACGCAACAGCGCAGGTAGCGCCACTGCCACTGCCACTGCCGGTGGCCGCTACTGTAGTGAGCGGGGCCCGCACTGCTGGCTGGCCCCAGGGTGTGGGTTCCGGGCGGAGGTAGCGCCCCGGCCGGCGATAGGTCCGGAGGTGGCGGCGGCCACCGCCGACAGGGGCTTGGTGGATACGGATAATGCGGTCATGGGTCGCGCTGTGGGACAGCTGGTGATGCAGGTGGGGCGCACCCCGTATGCGTGCGTGATGGGTTGCTGGATATTGCTTCGTTGGTTTCTTCATTGCTAATGATTGTGGTATGTGTAACCACCGAAAGGAGTATTAGGCCATCTAAGGTCGACACGGGCCGAAGAACCATGAAGACCTTCGTGTGCTTTATTTATATATTTATATTGTGCATATATGTGTGTGTGTCTGTATGTCTATTCACAACCGCCGCCGTTCCTCCCAAGTCTAATGCCCCCCAGCAACTCAGCGGCGCTCAACGGCATGACCCCATGACCGCCTCTCACGCACACCCTTCCCGCACACGTCCCGCTCACCTGCAGGTCCTAGCAGGCACCGATTCGCCAGCGCCCCCTCCCAGCACGGTGCTGCGAGCCCTAGCAGACATGGCCCCCACCCGCCTGCTGGCGTCCTCCGTGGCGCCCCCGTTGACAGAGGACCAGGCTTGGCCTCTGCTGGCGGCCGTCTACTCGCTCCTGAACTGGGGCCTCAAGCAGGAGGGGCCCCAACCGGCCCGGTCGACGGGGCCCCATGCTGCAGTGCAGGCGCCGCATGCTGTCTCCGCCCAGCGTGGCGCCGGTGGCAGCGGGAGTGCCGCCGCTGCCAGCGGTGACTGGTTTCGGGGCCCATCGCCCACCACGCCGGCGGCAACTGCCTCCGCAGGCAGCTCCACCACCTTGCAGCACCACCTTGAGCGGGAGGTCCTGCCGGCGCTGTCGGATCTGAAGCTTCAGCTGCAGATGCAGGCGGCGGTGACAGCCTCAGCTCCAGGGCCGGGATCCCCGTCCGGGGACGCATTCATAGGTGCCAGTGCGCCACCGCTGCCGTTCCCCTTCCACCCAGAGCCATCGGTGGCCGCGGCGGCGGCGGCGGCGGCGGAATCAGCACCGCCGGCGGCGACAGCTGGGACAGGAACCTGCCGATCCCGCTCCTCAGAGGATGCCCCTCCGCAGTGGTCCTTGCAACCGCCAGCTCAACATGCCGCAGTCACTTCGTCATCGCCCCCATCTGCGGCATCAGCGCTGGCTTCAACAGCGGCTGCTGCTGCCACATCAGCTGGGCATGGCACCGGCGCTGTGGGGTCCCCCGGCCAACACCCTACACCCCCTGAAGAGCTTCTATGTCCCATCACTACAGACCTGATGGAGGACCCGGTGGTGGCGGCTGATGGGCACAGTTACGAGCGAGATGCCATTGCACGCTGGTTCGCGGGTCGGCCGGGTCGGCCGACCTCGCCGCTGACGGGCGCAGTGCTGCCGCACACGGGCCTTACACCCAACTACGCGCTGCGGAAAATCATTGCAGACTGGCGGCAGAAGCACGGGAGTAGCTTGTGATGCGGGAAGATGAGGAAGAGGAGCATGAATATGATGGAGGAGTAGTTGGGTTGGAGTGGCTGGTTTGAAGGTTTTGATTTCGTCAGGTGCTGGTGACGTTGTCTTCAGGACGGCCAGGGTAGGGCTGGGTTGCCGTTGCGGTTGTGGTTGTTTGTACGAGTGATTGCCCTAACGGCGGTGCAAGGCCCTGACTGGCCGGGTCCTGGGACCCCGGTAGGGTGTTTCGGGCCGTCTGAGCGGGATTCCGGTGCTGTGCTATGCACTGTTGGGATGGATTGGGTTCGGGATTCCTGGGGGCTGGTGCTTTGGCGGACCTCCCCTCCAGTGCTGACCCTCCCGTGTAGCTGTAGGGCTGTAGGTGCCTTGCTGGATGGAATGAGTGTAGCAAATCTGTTTCGGCTCTTAGGCTTTTCACCTCTTCCCCCAGGTATCGGTGTTTCAATGTCTCTCAGGCGACGGTGGGTTGGGGCCGTATATGGTCCGTTCTTCCTTTCTCACATGGTCAATCGGCAGGTATTCATTGTAAACATGAAGGAAGTTGGTGTAAGGCAACTGGCTCAGGGTTGACATTCGGCTCCATGCACGCACGCGCGCGCGCGCGCGCGCGTGTGTGTGTGTGTGTGTGTGTGTGTGTGTGTGTGTGTGTGTGTGTGTGTGTGCTTAGAAAACGCTGTGGGCAAGCTGACGTGTCAGGTGACATGTTGTGGGGCCCGCAGGGTGCTTTGGTAACCCTCATCTGGGCCAATCGGTCGGTCAGTTGGCCGGCGGGCGGGGTTGTGGATTAAAGGCTGCACCAGGTTTTCCTGCGACCTGGTGTGGCTTTTAGTCCGCTGGATTTTGTGGTGCTCTTCATGTCCTGTCCTTGATGCAGCTGGTCTGCATGCCGGAGCAAGCTTTTGGAGCGAAGTTGACCTGGCCTGAATCTTATTCAACGGCGTTTGGCACCCCGGATTGGCAAGGGGCAAATAGATACAGCGTTTGGAAAGCTGGAGAACGGCGCTTTCGCTGGTGATAACTTTTGCTTCAGTTTCATCCGACGATTCCTCCAGGAAGGGTTGAATTGCATCCATCTGCAGGCATCTCTGCCTGCCTGCCTCTGCCTGTATAGGTAGGTCGGCAAATGTGACTACGCAAAGATAGACTGAACTGATTTGGAAACCTAATTGAAGCCCATGTTGTGAGATGTAAGGTATCTCCTGGGGGCCCAGCCAATGTTGGGGTTGTGACAAAACCTTACGTCCTGAACCGAAACCATGTGTACTCATATCCCCACCCCAGGCCACCAATGCTGACGGCCATGGCCATTGCTCTTGCTGTTACTGCTGTCGTTGTGCCCACTTAGGCCCAATGTGTTGTAATCAAGGTTATGAAAGTAGGAAAGGAGTGTCTTAGGCCGGCACTGCCCCGGCCACAGTACCAAACTGTGCCCCGATCCTGAGTAGCGAATGAGCTTTAACTCCCCGACTCTGACTTTCCCGTGAGCAAAGGTAGTTTTCACAGGAGGTTCTGAAACCTTGAAATCGGTGTCGTACAGATCCTTCGATGAACGGTTTCCGACATGGCGATACATGCATCCATAGCTCCTCTTCCAGCTTGCCATTAAGGAAGGTAATTTTCACATCGGCCTGGTGAACTGTGCGCTGCTAAGCTGTCACCATGGCTGTGTAGCGCATGCTAGGTGTAAAGAGCTCAGCAGGATGCTGCTGGATGGCTTTGGCGACCAGGTGCACCTATAGCGCCCAAATCTGCCGTTAGATGCATGTTTCACCTTGAAGACCCAGCAGCCCGCTAGGGTGCACTGGCCAGAGGGGCCAGCTCCCAGGTGCTGTTCGTGAGCTGAGAGGTGCAGGTACCACCACCATGACCTCGGGCCCGGGTGGCCACAACCGTACAGCAGCACAGCAGCAGTCAGCATTAGTGGCCTGGGGTTGGGGTATGGGTACACTTTGCAGCGCGGCTGTGATGGCTGATGCCAGAGTGTGGACCCCATCAGAGTCCATGGACCCCTCGTGGTGGAGCTGATGCTGCCACCATACATGCCAGTGTCAACACCAAGGCTCGGGTTCCGTTTTATGACCGCTTCACTGCACATGATGCCACTGCTGTAGCTGGGCTGAGGTGTACCCGCTGCTGTTGTCGCTTTGTAGCTGCTGCACCCTCGCATCGCTGGAGCGGGCTTCCACCTGGACGATCATGTCTACGGTGTGGTGCCGATGCCATCCTGGCTAAAGTAGCAGAACTGTCACACGGTTGACAGGTGTTGATAGGCCGCCTGTCAATAGGCCCATCTGTCACCCAGGGTGGAAAATTACAGCCTGTCAGCCCAGTCATCGACTGCAAGAACCACAACCGCAACAGGAACTGCCTGGCGATCAGGAATGACGTGTGGTGATGTGAAAGTGCTGCTTCAAGTCATTAAAGTTGCTATCCTGGCACTGTTGCCTTGCGGCTCATTCCCCCTCCTGTGAGGCTTCTACCAATAAACATCGCAACCGTAGCATGGCTTCAAGTCAGAAGTGGTGCTCCGTTTGCTGCTCTTGACAGGGTATGCCTAGCAACCCTGAGAACTTGCATGCATACCCAGAGACGTATTAACGATGGTGTGCATGGCTCTGAGCGGCAAGTCAGGTGTCAGCTTCTTCATTCGAGCAGGGGGCTGCATCGATGGGTATAAATTCGAGTTCAATGGCCACTGGTAATGTTCCAGCACGGATTGCTACCTAAGCAAACAGATATATACTCCAGGAATACTAACCCTGACACATCAGGGTGGCGCCACTAGTCCATCGGTAGGATATTTGCCTTCCAAGCAAAAGAGCGGGGTTCGACTACCCGGTGGCACATTGTATAGCAATATCAGACGAAATCTGCATATATTGGAAGGTCTAAGACATTGGAAGATTGATAAATCTTGAAATAAATTAGTTATTCGCCAGACAGTCCATCAAATCGTGCTCCTCATTTTCTAAGTACGGTGATCAGTGCCGCAGCAGAGATAACGGTATATAACGCCGTCTCTTGCGTGCGCTGTTAGCCGCCAATGCCCAACAGCAAAGCCTAACCTGCATAAGCTTGCGATTCGCTGAACGTGGGATAAACGTTGTGATATACGGGAGCACCTCCTTCCTGCCCCCTTATTCGGCCGCCAGACCCATCCAATGCTTATCTTTCGCCATGTGAATTCCTGGTTGCTTGCGGGTACACGTCTGGCTGGACACCTAGATGCGTCCAACCACTCATCAATCCGTCCTTGAACGCCAATGTCACACCTTCTGGCAATGGCCTGCTCATTAGCCGTTCCACGCGTTTGTCTACCTCGTGTAACCCTTGCGGAGCCTCTTTCCATACGCTGGGCCCCAGAAAACCTAGGAGTAGTGCCCCCCATCCGGCCCCTTCGGGGTTGGAGAGGGACTCTACGACCTCCTGTCGCAAAACTTGGTGTGCCATGGACGCACGCTGTAAACGGACACGGTTCCAAAACCTCACAATCTGCTTGAAAACGTGGTAGTGTGGAGGGGTAACCGTGACAATTCAGCGAACAGGAGCGGTGTGCTGCTCTGGCAGCTCCCACTATTTGCCGCATGAACGATATCTGAAGCTGCACCGCTCCGTCCTTTAGCCATGCCTCGAGGGGCCCCTCCGCATCACTCCGCCTCCTGAGCCTGTCCAAGACTTCAGCCAACAAAAACGGTCCCCACACTTGACAACAAACACCTGACAGCCATACAACAGTATTGCTAGCACATGCGTATCAAAACAAGTCATCCTCACATCTGGGGCGAATCACTTCAGCTTATCCAATTTTGCACGAACATGGCTGCCCTAGCTGTGTCGTACAACTGCTAGCGGCAGGCCCCAAACGGCCGTTCTGGCCCGTACACTAACCCCAGATATCGTGCACTCTCCTTAGCCGGTACAGTCTCACCAGCCAGCTCATCACACGATGCTTGAATAGCACTCCTTGTGTCGCTGTCGCTCGCAAAAACGAGGCGTTCACATTTCGACGCATTTGGCCGCATCCCAAACTCATCTCAGAACATGTCCACGATTTTGAGCAGCTCCGTCATGCGCCCCGGTATTGTTGCCAGAAGACTAAAGGCATCCGCATCGAGGAGGATGGACACTCGCTCGTTTCCAACCTTTGGTGCATCCTCCGGCCGTGCCCTGGTGTTAACACAGTCAACCATCCAACACGACCAGATTTTCCACCCTCGGAAAGGTGGCGTACTGCTGAAGCACATGCGGAGTCGCTATGAACAGATCGGTCATACTACCGCCTGCCTCCCCCTTAGGGAAAGTTCGGCGGCCATCGAGGTCCCTCTCATCCGGCCGTTCATCACAAGCAGCCCTCCGGACCTGCGGATCTTTCCGGCCCCCCATAGCACAAGGCGTCAGAGCACTGCATGCCTGATTTGCCAGCCTTGCTCTGGGAGATAGTCGATGTGTTTGTACTCCACATGGATACTTTTGCACCTCCGTATACTCTCTAGCCTACCAGGGATCGGACCTGGAATCTCGGGTTCCCTAGACCGGCGCATTATCCATTAAGCCATAGGCCTTGTACTTATCACGTGCGCATAACATCACGGCTCCACACCAAACCCACAGATTGAGGTGCATAGTAATTGTACTAACATGTTCGTGTTGTAGTAAGTACTAGTTGGACTACTTCATGGTGATAGTAGTACTAGTATGTACTAGTACTAGCATGTAGTAGTACATTCATAAGGCAGAAACTAAAGCCACTGCTTGTTATGCACTTGTTCGTGGATAAGTAGCCCAAGCGAGCAGTCCCATTTCCCTTGCTATCACTGATGCAAGTTCGTATGCCCCCACTAGGGCATACGGGTTTACTTGTCTTTACTGGAGGATGCTTTTCGTTAGCTAGGAGCTCCGTCTAGTAGCAGCGTGCTAGATTTATATTATTTTAAGCCGTATAACTATGTATAACTTAGGCGTTGTAGTACATGATTACGACATGAGGGCCTATGGCTTAATGGATAAAGCGCCGGTCTACGGAACCGGAGATTCCAGGTTCGATCCCTGGTAGGCTCGATATATTCCATTTATAGTCATGTAGTGCAATGATGTGATTAATGATATTGTTTGCAGCATCACCATCGGCTTCAGCGACAGCGGCAGTGGCAACAGCAGCAGCTGACATGAGTGATGAGAGGGAAGCACAGCCCTCCTACAGGAGGTGGCGGTACATGTGCTCGAGCTCCACAAGTATCCTGATGGACCATTGCAGGTTTGATGTGGAAGTGGTATGGCCCGCTGCAGGGGTGAAAACGTAATATATATGGTTCTTCCTAATTGGTATCCTGCCGCTTCACAGCGTTCTTCATCCTGCTCCTCTGTCGTTGATTGATTGTACGAGGTAGAACGGCGCTTATAACGATCTGGCAGCCCTTGAGCCCTCGGCTCGTATTGGGTACGGGGAACGCACCCACGACCATGTAACACACACATACAGACACACAGAGGTGGCATGACAGCTTAGTGGTTGCGTCCGGCTAGAGGTGTTTGGACTAAACCATTATGGCCCTGGGGAGTCCTTCCCGGCGTGCTTTGGGAGTCTGGTCGTTAGCGTGACGAGTTCTGTTTCAGTCACAAGCAGCATCGTGACAATTCCCCCTGTCGGACTCGCATAATAAAGCTTGTGGGTGTTTCAAATCCTGGCATCGAGTAAAACGCATAACTTACAGATGGGAACGAGGCATAAACAAACCCACGGAGTCAATGGTGGTGTTGAAAAACACCGTGATATGAAAGATACCGCAACATGGTTTGTCACCAGAGCCACCAATTTATCTCAGGCGGAAGTGAACTTGGTGACAGCCTTGGTACCCTCCGAAACCGCGTGCTTGGCCAGCTCGCCAGGCAGTACCAAGCGGACTGCCGTCTGAATTTCGCGGGACGTCACGGTGGGCTTCTTGTTGTACCGGCTCAATCTGGATGACTCGGTGGCGACTTTCTCGAAGATGTCGTTGATGAAGCTGTTCATAATAGACATGGCCTTGGAGCTGATACCGGTGTCAGGATGAACCTGCTTCAGCACCTTGTAGATGTACAGCTTGTAGGTTTCGCTCTTGGCGACCTTGGCCTTCTTCTTAGCCTTCTTGTCGCCCTCCTCGCCACCAGCAACCGGCTCCTTCGCGGTCTTCTTCGCAGGCGCCTTCTTCTCCTTCTTCACCTTTGCCGCCTTAGGCTTGGCATCGGCCTTGGGCTCAGCAGCATCAGCCGGTTGCGAAGCGGTCTTCTCGTCCTTCTTGGCCATTGTGGATGTAAGTACAGATATGATGTATTGAAAATATTGCAAAAGTGATAACCTAGGACTTGCTGCGTGAACTTTGTATATAATAAGAGCGGCTTGGCTCGGCGACGCTTGCTCGGCCTACCGGTAACGACATTGTACGTCGGGTCGTTGCCCCACTGAGCTTGTAGTGACAATTATAAAAAGAACTTTAGTTTTGGCATAATACTGAAGGTCCTTCAAAACTTCATCTTCTCAACTGCTTACTTTGACTAACATGGCTGGTCGTGGCAAAGGAAAGACTGCCGGCAAGAAGGCCGTCAGCCGGAGCGCCAAGGCAGGTCTGCAGTTTCCAGTTGGCCGCATTGCGCGTTACCTAAAGAAGGGCAAGTATGCGGAGCGTATCGGTGCTGGTGCTCCTGTGTACCTGGCCGCTGTGTTGGAGTACCTGATCGCTGAGGTGCTGGAGCTGGCCGGCAACGCTGCTCGGGACAACAAGAAGAACCGCATCGTCCCGCGCCACATCCAGCTGGCCATCCGCAACGATGAGGAGCTGGGCAAGCTGCTGGGTGATGTGACCATCGCGTCCGGTGGTGTCCTGCCCAACATCCATGCAGTCCTCCTTCCCAAGAAGTCCAAGGGCAAGGCTGAGGACGGCTCTGCAGCTGTTTAAGTTGGCTTATAATACATATTCTATGTCACGTCAAATCCTCGGTGTTTTTAAACACCACCTTTCCATGTGTCGGAAGTGGGGACGAACCCTTGGAAAAAAGTCGGTGGCTCTAGTCCTAGAACATTAACCATGTCAAGGTGAATGGCCCGAACATAGGAAGGAGCATGCGCAGATCAGCCTGGCCCATCTGGAAGTCTAATGAGCATTGCTTGGAAACCGCTAGCTAGTCTCGTCGAGCATAATGCAGGCTGAGGAAAAGTGGCCAGCCTCTCGCCGTGCGAGCCTCGTACAGCTCCCGTAACTGTCACACTCGTTCTTGGCATGCCACCCATAACGTCAACTCAACTACAGTTGTCAGAGGATAATCCATCATCCATGTTCCTGGAAACTGGATCTAGTCATACAATAAGGCCCAACTCCTGGCCTAGCCACCTACGGACTGGATTACTGTCCAGATCTGCCCGGTGCGTTTCCTAGCTAATTAAACGCTGCCTCCTAGAGCACCCACTAATACACTCCCTACCACCCAACCAAACCCCTACTGAACTCCGACAGCCTCGTCAGCCCTCCTTGACTTTGTCCAACATCTAACCGCTTGCAACTGGCCTGCAGGAACGCTGACCGACCCTAAGCTCCACGCACTCTGCATCTTAACAGCCCCATAATACCCCTACAGCATCCCCTCCTTGACTCTGCTGCTCCCTATCTTGCTCACATCAGCCGACTACCCAGCAGGATGCACCTCCGGAGACTCCCTAACCCACCCGACCCCCTGTTGGTCCAAACCCCTCACCCGACCCGGACCGCATCCTCAATGAGATCCTGTGGCCGCCGGTCACTCGGCCGCCATGGGCAGTGAGGGGCCCCCTGAAGGCCTGTGCTCCGACTGCCGCCTCCGCTCACGGTCATCACTGCGCCGGCAGCCGTCAGGGCTATGGCTACGGCTGTAGTCACGATCCATGCAGCGGTGACTCCTGCGGTGGTGGCGGCGATGTCGTGACCGGCGGCGGTAGTCACGGCTGCGGCTGCGTTTATGGCTGCAGCTGCGGTCACGGCTACTGCTGCAGCTGTGGCTGCGGTCGTAGCTGCGGCTACGTTGGCTCCTGCGGTGGTGTTCATGGTGATGGTGAACGTCATGGCTGCTGTGATGGGCACGATGCCAGCCGTACTCGTCCTCCTCGTGATGTTGCTGCCGCGCCTGCTGCTGCTGCTGCTGATCCACCATCCTCGCCCGCCGTTGCTCATCTTCCTGTAGTGGCGGCTGCAGCAAGCGGTTGAGCCCGCCAGAAACAGAGGGGCCATTGCCTGATGGTGGGAACTTCTCCGAGTCGCCTGGGTCGTGCAGTACCGCAGCAAGGCTCACCCTAAGGGATTTGGTTAGGACCCTCCCCAGCCTGGACTGCTTGCACCACCACTCTGCACCGTAGTCCCTGAGCAGCTGCTCTCCAGGCTGAATGTCCCGCAGCGCCACCACCACCGGGAGGGGCACACCGCGGACGTACACAGGAACCACCTGTTGCAGCAGGCAGGAGTGTGTAACACTGAATACTCCTGGGGTGTGCACCGTAGTCCACATGCACACGTGCACAGCAAAGTCGCCTCCGTGTCATGAGTTGACATCACAAGGCTTTTTGAAATGCGAATTCCGTCATGAAAATGTCGTCCAAGCTAAGGAAGCCTTCAATTCCCAACCCTCAAAGCAGCTGTAAGCCAGTTGGCGTAATATCGTACATGTCCTGCCCAGAACAACCTCCCGCGCCCAGTACGGTACTCCTCCTTGCCTCCCGCAATCCTACCACGCAATTTGCGCCCTCGCCACTCGCTTGCGGGCCGTCCTCATGCTCAATCTCCCATGCGTTGACCCGTGGGTCATTAATGTAAGCCGCCGTACCACCGTGACCCAGCATCTGGAGCTCCAGGGGAGGCAGTCCTATCATGCCGGTGTGCAACAGGGGGATAAAACATAGTATATATACGTATGTGTACGTGCGGCAACCGCCTGGCGCTGCCATTATATTTAAACTAAACGAAGGAAGGGTCCCAAGATATTCAGAAGCGGTGCTATAAGCGGTTCTTAGTGAGGTTGCGCTACCTCAACCATTTTAGTTCTCTGAATAGCCATGCATGCTGCTTGTCTGTGCAAAACCCATCCACTGCTTTTCAGGATCATCTGTGGGCGGGGACGTTCACAACAGCAACAAAACTTCTGAGCGCGTCTGCGGTACGCAGTAAGCCAAACGAGGCCAGGAGCCGGTCAAACGCTGTCGAAAGACACTGCAGACATTTTATACACAAGCAACAAACCTGTTTATCGTCATGCGTGCCCCGTAGTCTCCGTCTCTGCTCCCTTTCTGCTTCACTGTAATAAGGATCCCCCACCACCACACACGCACACACACACACATAAACCGCCCATGGATGCCATGCCACGTTACCCACCTTCAGATTCCGCCGCCTGGCCGTCTTCATGCCCCGGAAATGCCACCCGGAAAGCCCCGGCTAGGAGGCGCCAAAACAGTCTCTCATCCTCGACACCACATGCGGCCATCCGCTGCTGCAGCTGCTGCCGTATATCAGGTCGCAGCGACTCGTACCCCTGCTGCCAGAAGTCCGCACCTTCAGGGTTCTGCGGCATGACGTAGCCACTTATGACGCAGATGACTCCATTGGGGCGTATGAGCTCAGTTGCGAACAGGCCCACCTCACCAGGCCGGTGGGGATCCTGCCGGACCTCCACCCCCTGCTGCGGCTCAATGGGCCCCTCGGGTAGCGGCACCGACGGGTCCTGCACCAGGCCCAGACGTGAGCTGAGGTCGTAGCAGATTGCAAACGCGTCCAGCCGGTATCTCCGGAAGGCAGCAACCCAGGGCGATACTGGGGCCGCAAAACCTCCACCTCCGCCACGTGCACTGAGGATGGCTCCGCTGCCATGGCCGCTCAGCAGGCCTGCTGGCCTGCTGCTGCCTGCGTCGTATGGCACCCTCATCTCAATCTGGTACTCGGCCGCCATCCACCGTCGCAGCTCTGTGTGGGTTGACTCCCACTCCTCAAGCACGCGGCCCATAGCCAGGCTGGCGGCATAGGTTACCCCACAGAGTCGCACAGCACCCGGCGGCAGGGAAAAGGGGGATGTGCCCCGAGGAGCACAACCATGCAGGCAGCGGACGGAGGCAGCGGCGGCGGAAGAGGGCATCAGGATGGTGCGACCGGCGGAAAGACCTGCAAGGCTGTGGGATACCACTTGTGGCACATGCAGCGGGCAGTGTGGCTGCAACACCAGTGGCGGCTGTGGCTGTTGCAAATGTAGCTGCTGCGGCTGCAGTGACAGCTCCAGCAGCTGCTGCGGCTGAGATGGTGATACAGGCTGCTGCGACGGCTTCTGGTTCTGCTCCGTGTCGTGATTGCTTTGCGTAAGGTTGCCAACCCCACCGTCGTCTTGAGGATCAGTCGGAGGCAAGCTGACACCAGCGTCTCCTCCTGTTGCATCGGCAGGGTCCCCGCCTGCTCCAATGTCGCCACCATGCTCATCTGCTGCAACGAGCTGGGCAACGGCCACCAGGCTGTCCGCAGCTGCAGCATTCCGCCAAGCCCTGGGCATGTCGTGGCGTTCGTGCCGTCGGGCCGCCTGTACACCGCCTGATGGCAACCAACTGGCTGCGGCACAGGGCGGTGCTCTACCAGCAGCAGCTACTGCTCCTGAGGCCGCTGATGGATACATGGCCCCTAACTGCTCCTGTAGGTGATGAACCTCAGACTTCACATGCACCTGTGTCACGTGACACGACTGCGGTGCTGCCGGCCGCTCTGCAGCCTGTGGCGATGGTGCCTGTGTGCCCGCTGCCAGCGTTTGTTGCGTGACCAGGGAACCCTGTGAGGCGCTGCTGCTGCTGCCCACTGGCGCGGCCTCGTCACGTGTCGCCAGTTCCAACTGTGCAGCAGCACCAGCAGCCGCTGCCTGCTGGGCGGGCATTCGCTGATAAGTGGCAGCTCCTGCTGCTGCGACGCCCCCTGTGGTTGCTGTGCGATCAGCTCCACCAGCTCCTCCTTGCAGGCCTCCCAGGATTTCACCAGCACGCAGCCAGCGGACTTGGATTGCCTTGAGGGTTGCACCCAGGGCCCGGTGGCGGCGGCGAGTCATAGAAGGCGCCTGCTCCTGAAAGTGCTCCAGCGGCTGATCTCGTTGGGCCCTGTAGAGTTCATTGCCGCGGGGCCTGGGGTTCTCGACCGCTACCAGGTCTCCGGCCCGTGCAGGACCTCCTGTTGCTACTTCCGCCGCTGCCGCTGCGAGCGCCAACAGAGACTCTGCTGCTGGCTCCCATACAGGCTTTAGCTGGAATACATCACCGGGGCCAACTCCATGCCGCCGCAGCCAGCTACCAAGCCCGTAGATTGCCCATCCGGGATACATCTTTGCATTGTAGCCCTTCAGCCTCCCCCAGGTGTCAGGAGCAGCTGCCCCTGGCGGCAGTAGCAGCTGAATCGGAATGACTTGACCCGCCTCCCTAGCAGCAACTGGTCCCAAAAGATCCTCCATGCAGGAGAGGGGCACGGCAATGTATCCCCGCTTCAGGGTACTCTCGCTGATCACGACGATGTGGCCATCAAGCTCCCTCTCGGACTCCGCAACTACCCGGCCGCCCTCACATATACTCAGCCACAAGTAGTCCCCCACCTTGAGGCGCAGGACAGCTAGCAGAGATCTTGTAGAGCACGCGCGGAGGCCGAAGCAGACACCGGCCACGCAATTGCCTCGCGTCAGCCGCACAGTATGCTGTGTCTCCATGTTGCCGACCTTGCAGTGCACATCCACCTGCCTGGACCCTTCACCGCGCATTACAGCAGCGGCTGCCTCGGGGAAGGCGGCTACAAAGGCCTCCTTGTTCGAAAGTATCCCGTGATTGCCAACCTTCAACCGAAATGGGCCCTTCGGCTGTATATAAGGAGCAGTACCCTCCACATTCGCCGGTGCGCCGCTGCCTCTACCACTGCGTCCAGGACCAGCAACGGCTGCGGCATTGCCATCTGCGGCCCCATCACCCGTGCCTGCTACACGGTTGCTACTCCGGGTTCGAGGACGAAGGTTGATGGCAAAAGCGTTTCTACCGCCGCTCCTGCCATCACCGCTCCAGCCTGAAGCTTGGATTCGATTGCGTGAAGGTTTGTGCGCACCGGCCTCTTCTTTTCCCTCTCCCACGTCCTCTTCACCATCCTCCTCCTCTTCCTCCTCGCCCTCGTCTACTGCCTCGTCTTCCTCTTCCATGTCTCCTTCCCCCTCATCCTGGTCTTCCTCCTCCACATCGTCGCATCCGTCGTCACCCCCATCCTCTCCCTCCCCCTCCTCGTATCGTGGCCGCTTCCCACCGGCACCAATTCCTGGAACCTGGCTCATCGTGAAGATGTGCCTGATTGACTGCTGAGCGGAGGAGAAAAGTCGTGCCCACGGCTGCAGGAGATCGCAATCGCCAGCTACAACTAAAATAGTGCTGCCGCGGTTGGCGGCATTTGAAAAACAATTCCTAACCGTTTTGTGTATCCAGTTCTTTGGTTACTTTAGAAGTAGGGAAAGCAACGTCCTGGACTGCAACGTCCAATAGGTAAGAATAAGCGTACGACGAGGGCCATAAAACGTCACTGAATGAATCTCTATAATATTGTATAATATACTTAGTAGGTCGGTTGTATTGCACAAGGACCCTATATCCTGCAATCCAGGCGACGACGCGAAGAACGAACTTATGCACAGCTATAGAATGAGAAGGTCTTGTTTACGGGCTAAAGTGGACATACTTTAGAGTTCCCTGGGTTCCGGCCACTTCCAAGATAGATGGATAGAGCGAATATCCATTTTGGACCTCTGAGAGTGTTTTGCTGTACATGATGCGATAGCGCGATGGCATTTCGCTGTTTCCATCGGGACCGCTTTTTTCAAGCCGTTGGCGGGCCCAGCACCTCTTGCATGAAAGACACCCTACCTTTTGGCCCTTCCACTGCTTTCAACGACCACCGAAACACAGCATAAACCCGCATGTACATGAACATCGTGTCATGCTCATCCCAGCTAAAACAGCCAGTCTTGCTACCATTCGCGCAGTGCACGAGCATTGCAGTCTGCGAAGATAGCTAGCTGCTTTGCTGTACCTCCCGCGCAACCTTGGCCACCCACCTCCCAGCCTTCGCCTTTGCCAAAGCCGCCTTTGCCACCATCTGCTACTCGCTTGATCCCCGACATGTGGGTGGAAACAGAGCCGGCTATCCACGGTGCGGAGTGGGACTAGCCGCCGATTCCCACAGTCCCCAGAGCAGGGTAGGTAACTCCTGTCTGTAACCACACCGCCATCGCACTTTTCCTGCACTCTCCATCCTCTTATGCGATGGCCTAACAATCCGTGACACCGTCCGCGGTAACGCCACACGCTAGGCACTACGTTCACCCGCACAACCGGACTCGCTAGCAGCATTGCAAGCCCTAAAACAGCATATCACCTGGACACCTCCAAAGCGCCCAACAGAAGCAATAACACCCTTTTCCCTTCAGTACTGTACCATGTCGGGCCTGCCGGTTGAGTGGCAGAGTTTGATCTTGCCTCCACATCCAGAAACTCTCTGCCAGGACCTCAAGCCCCAAGCCACGCAACACTTCATTCAGCAGTGGCGACAAGCAAAGGATCCCACACGTCAAAATCCAGTTAGGCATCATATGCGTGATGCCAGCCCAGCGCTAGCGGCACTGGTCTGACAGGCTGTTGACGCAGGAGACGCCGGCCCACCTCCCGCCCTACTGCCAACCTGCCAAATATCCACTGCACAAGCCGCCGCAGCTAGCTGTGTTCACCGGGTCCCCTCCATTACAGCTTCATATGTGCGCCTATAAGCAACTGAGACTCACTTGTTGAAGTCCTGGTCAAACTCCTGTCACAAGCACCCGTCCAGAAGCTAGATCTGAAGTTTCCAGCAGTCCTTGCGAAAAAGTAAAGAGCGAAGTTGGTTCCGTCCGTACGATCATCAAGTGGTCAGAAGTTAATGAAGCCGCAAGCGACCGGCCCAGCGACTGCCGAGACCGAGTAATATATGGCTTGCTCACCCGGCAGAAGCCAAGGGCGGAGTAGACAAGGCAGTAAAAAGCTCGGCGACAAGAGGCAAAAGCTCTTGTCGCGCGCGGCAAGGAAAATAACAACGCGGATATAGAACACAGTACGCAGCACAGCCCGTGCGGCTGCAGCCACACCGAACCATTGCACAACGCAGTTACCCACAGAGAGATGTGGAGAATGGCATAGCGAAGCAGAGGGTGGAGGCACCGCCAACGGCGCGGTGCGACATTGTCGCAGCGACAATCCATCCCCCCATCCGAAAGGCCACCCAACATTAAGGAGGCAGCAGCATGCGATGTCAAAAGGTGGGAGCCCAAGTGCATCCTCGCAGGCCAGTAGCAGCAGCCGCAGCAACAGCTCCTTCCGTTGTCATTGGTCCATCCGCCGCCGTAACCTCTGGTGGTATAAGTCTCGTCCGCCGCCGTACCCGTTGTCATAACCGTCATCTTCACCGCCTTCGTCTGCAGCGACATGAAATACACGGCCCGCTGTCACAATCACCAGAATCCGGCACAGACTCCACCAACCCTGAAACCCGAAGGGGAAACAATAGCTACTGCAAAGACCCATGGCAAGTCCCCGGTGTACGTGCATTCCACAACAAACCATTTCCCCAAACCCACTTGGATCGTAGCCGTACTGATATCGTCGTTTCCCGTACTCGTCAGGCCCGCCCGGTGGACCATCGCCATATGGTTCAGAGTAGCCGCCGCCGCCACCGCCACCACCGCGCGGTCCCGGTCCGGGGGACCCTTGGCCGTACCCGTAGGGTCCCGGCGGACCGCCGTACGGCGGCCCCCCTGGCTCCGGCCTGCATGGAAGGGTGGGGGGAATGTTCAATCAGCAGATGATAGCATAATAAAAACATAAAACTATTTAGTCAAGTGATGACTATGATGACTATGAGAGGTCAGCTCGCCAACGGTGCCCAGCTAGCAGCAGCAGTAGCTGCAGCAACGGCGACCGACGCTTCGCCGATGGCGCAGAAGGGAAGGAGATCAAGGGCAACATCCACGCGGCAGAGGACGCTAAAGGGCCGCAGGGCAGCGCCCTGTTGGCCAGCCCGGGGCCCAGGACTCAGTTCAAATTGGTTTCAGGTCGTAGCTGGGAAGGTGCCTGGTGTGGCCTAGCGGATATACCACATGGGGCTATGAAGGAGCCTCGGGCCCCAGCACAGGATGCGGCTCACATCCAATTACACACCCTGCCGCGCCGGCAGCCACTTGCCCAAGCCACCCACCTGCCGAAGTGCGGTCCCGGAGGCTCCTGCTGCATATGCGGATGGCCATGCGGGTAGGGCGGCTGGTCGGGTGGGGGTCCCCCTTGCTGCGGCTGGCCCATGTGCGCCAACGTCTTGCCGGACTCCAGATCCAGGCACACCTGGCGAGGGAGAAAAGGGGGTTGAAAAGAGATGAGAGGAAGGAGACTATGAAGAACGTACAGTTCGCGGGTAATTATTCCTCAAGATAGAGCCTGGCTGGCTTCATTCGTGTACATACAGGGGTATGATGCAGATACTCCCTCCAAACACACAGGGTAATCACAGACGGTAAACCCACAACACCCCCCCAACTCCCCCAGCCCACCTGCAGCACAGTCCCTGCCGTGAGGTCCATGGTGAGCAGTGCCTCAATGACCTGGTCCACATCGGGCACGATACCCTCCACAGCCTGGGGGTGAGTTGCGATAAGGCAGGGTAAGGGAAGATCCCATGCAAGGAGAAAAGGATGAAATGCTGACAATAAACCTTGAAAGGATTAAAAGCACCATAACAGGATTCTCAGAAAGGAAATACAAGTACATGGATACACGGGGTCCAGAGAGAAGGGCAGGGGCCACACCACAAGGGTGAAGGGCGTCGGAGAAGCAAGTCCATGCATGATGGAGCAGAGCTGAATACGAAGGTATGTCGACGACAGGATGGAAGCCATGCCGGTCGTGTGCCATGTTGTCGCTTACATCAACACGCGTAACGAGATTAGCAATGCAGAAAATTTATGATGCGGCTAGGAAGCGGAAACGAGGCAACGAGGAAGAGCAATGCGGTGAGGGGGCCGGCAGGGGTGGATGGCAGATAGAGGTTCTGTGATAACGCATACAACCAAAAGGCAACCATAAGCAGAAGAAGGAAAGGAGGCCCGCTATGGCACAGAACACGTCAGCATAAGCTCGGCATGCTGCAGGCACACAGGGCAGCTTGCCGTGTAAGGACTTCCAGCCTTCGTAACCGCAAGCCGGTGGACCGGCCCCCTTCCTCGTCCCCCACATATATACCTGCGGTGGCGGCAAGGAGTTGATGAAGAGCCCCAACTGAGGTGGTAGCTGCTTCAGCGGTTGCGGCTCCTGCCCGGCAGCCGCCGCGCCTGAGTAGGTGTAGGCGGAGGGCGGCCGGATGTTGGAGCCAGGCGGCCCGCTGCCGCCGCCGCCCCCAACCGCGCCGCTTCCGTCGCCGTGGCCTGGGGCCGGCAGCCCCAAGATGCGCCGTAAGTCGGCAGGGGCGCGTAACAACGTGAAGTCTCGCCTGCGACGGCAGCACCCGCAGGTCTTTATTTGTCCAAACCAGCACGACGGGGTGTGGCACACAGGAGGGGACGGTGAGGACGGGTTAACCGGCGATGGTGAAAAAGCGGTAGGCGGCAGTCCAGGCTGGCCTGGGACGGCGGGAAGGCTCGCCTCGCACAGCACGGACTCCAATGAGTGGAAAGGGACTACAACACACAGCGGGAAACACCGCGATAGCGAGCGCGAGGTCGGCCAGGTCAGAAGTCGGAAACCTCGCGCCAGGCGTCACGACCACGCGCTCTACCACGACAGGGCGCCGGCTGCAGGTACCGAGTCTTTCTTAGGCAGCCAATGCCCATCATCATGTGATGTTCGCTTTCCGATCTCCACAGCTACTTGCCGTTCCGCCCCTCACCCGCCGTCCTCTGATGTTTTATCCATTGACCGAACGCACCCACGCCGCCATTTAAACTCTCTAGCGTGTAAAAGCGAATCTCTTACGCGCCTCGTCTTCCCAATGACCCCTAGGCCCCCTTCCAGCCTCAAGCGCCTCGTAACCCGAAGCGCACACCGTATGAGGGGCAGCGCCGACTTAAGCTGCTCCGCCTCCTCCCCGCGAAGGGCCGCCATCGCCTGTCGCTCCACCTCCACTACCGCCGCCAAGTCACCCGACTGAAGCAGGAAATGGAGGGACAGAAGCAGAGAGGAGAGCTCGCTAGTCAATCCGCCGGATCAGCTGCGAAGGGCCTGACGAACGCAAAGGCTACAACTCCCTCCCTCTCTTGGCCTTGCTCCCGGCGCAAGGTGGCACGTGTGTGGACTTCCTGCTTCGGCATGTGCCGTGGCCGGCAGCGTGACGTGGCGCCAGCACGGGTCTTGCAGCTACAACTCAGGGGATAGTCAACCATGTGGGCATCGCCGTTGAAACCTTTCATCCTCAGGGGCTGCCTCTTCCCTTGACCTTTCCCCCAGACTTATCAAGCCCTGTCCTTATCAACTCTGGGATCGCCCCCACCAGCAGCACAGCTTACCATGCCCTCAAAGGCGATGTAGCGCTGCCACAGCGTCACGCACTTGGCGTTGGTCTCATCCCCCAGCACGCGGGCAAGCAGGGCGCGCGCGTTGTCCAAGTCACCAAGTCCTGCATAGGGCGTTACGAGTGAGGCCACTTTGCAGAAAGCCTAAGGGAAAATCTGACGCGGAGAATGCGCAGGCAAGGTTAGGAGGAGTGCTCGACCCGAAGGGATTGGTTGGTCTGTTACCCTACCTTCACTGATATCAATTCTCGTCTGTTTTCCTACAAACCCTGGCCCTGAGCGCGCCCTCGCGCTCACATCCCCCGCATCCATCCCCCCCATCCATTCCTGGTACACCGCATCTCCGTTAGCATCCCCTCCCGGTATGCCATAGCAGCACCCACACCCACCACAAAGAAGGTCCAGGTACGCAATTGCGTACTGCGGTTCCCGGAAGATGCGGGTGTCCTCCAGACCCTTTTCGAAGATGTTGCGGGCTGCCGCTGCGTCCCGTCCCCGGCGCCACTCCAGCAGCGCCGCATCCGCGTACAGCCGCCAGCAGCCGTGCTCGCCAGCTGGGAGGCCCAGATGCCACTTGCGGGCGCGCAAGAAGAGCTATGGGGGGCAAGGGCGGAGGCGATAAGGCCGAGGAGGAAAAGGGGGGAAAAGAGGATGATGAAGAGGAGAGCCTGAGGAGGAAGACTGGGCCCGAACAAACAAGAGGTAGGTGGTGGGGCCAGAGGGAGTCCAGGGGAGGTGAGGGCCCGATGTTTCCTCTGCCGCAAAGCTGGCAGTGCCGGCGGCGCCCCTGGTGCAGAAGAACAAAGCCGTAGGCCCAGCCCCCTACATCAGGTGCCCTGCGACCCAGTTCCCCAGGCCTTAACCTTGAGCCACAGCCCTACCCCCAGCACCTAAACAAAACCCACAGCCTGGACATGAATCCCCGAAAGCCCACGTCGCCGTACCTTGCGGCTGTGGAAGTCTCCCTCAACCCTCCGCAACAGCTGCATGTACTGCACCCAAACCAGCTCCCCCTGCTCCGCGGTCATGGGCAGCAGCGGGCCCACCTCCGCAGCCGGAAGTGACCCACGGGTCACCGCCTGCTGCTGCTCCAAGTTCAGCGCCAGGCCCTCATAAATGGCCACCGCCTGCTCGGGCGACCCGGTACGCTCGGCCAGATCGGCCGCGAGCATGCGCAACTGCAGGCATTGCGGCAGAGCGGCCTGCCCCTTGGTCAATGCCGATCCGGCAGCATCGGGGCGGCCACAGGAGGTGTGCCACTCCGCATACTCCAGCCAAAACTGCAGCACGGCGCAAATAACAGCAGCAGCAGCATGAGGCAACAACAGCAGGTAGAGCCGGGGTGCGGCAGTGGGGACAACAGATTCGCGTCATTAGTCAATACTGGCGTGGATGGCGAACTAACCCTACACATGGTGGTGCTGCATGGCGAGGAGAGGACTCCGTTTGGTGTGGGAGGTTGGTGAGATAAGGATTGTGGGACGGTCACAACCCAAGAGACGTTAATTTCAGCGGGAAAGGTGAGTGAATAAGAATAAAGAAGCGTGAGGAGGATATGGAGAATCCTACATACGCCCCTAGGAAAGGATAGCCGGAAGGGTAGGAGAAGAGCGGCGCCGTCCCGACCCAAGGCCTGGCTATCCCCGGCCCCGGTCGTCGCATCGACTCACGTCTGGGAAGTAGAGGAAGCAGATGAGTGCTTGGTCGAAGGCCAGGGATACACGGGACAGCAACACCGGGGGATCCAAACCCTGGGAACGGCGCCGGGGGGTGGGAAAAGACGAACCACGAAGGGGGCGAAGTCGGATGTCAGGCAGGGTAGGGGAAGGGGAAGAAAGATGACAAGACCGGCGCCAGGAGATGAGGCGATGGGAACAAGCCAGCAGGCAATAAGAGCACAAAGAACAGTACCATATCCAAATTTGATGACGAACTACGCAGACAGTGCACCGTATCAGGATCAGCCGCTGCGTTCCCCCATTTCATACACCACCGTCCTCACCGCCCCCACCCCATCTCCCGCTTGATGATCGCTACATTCCCCCGAACGCCTTCACCTGCGGGTTAGTACGCTCATATGCCAGGTACTCCCTCCACAACTGAGCCTGCTGATCCTGCAGCAACCCCCCCTTGCCGGAGGGCAGCGGCCACAGCGCGTAGCTGAGCACCTGGCAGGGTTGAGCAGCACATGCAAAACACGCGGAAAGGGATCTCGATGGGGTGGTGGCACTGGCCCTGTGCCTAGCCGGGATTTATAATATACAGGTTTTATAATAATACAGGTTTTTTCCAATCCTGTGGAAACCTGTGGAAAAACATCGGACGAACCCCACAGCCCCAAGTCCACATCGCTCCTCCTCTACATCCCAACCCCCCTAGCGGCCTCGCTGGGCCCCCTCTCCTCACCGCCGCTCTCTTCCTCCTCTCCCGGTACACCGCCTTGGCCGCCTGGTACTTGGGGGACCACTCATCTAGGACCTGGACGGGCGTTGGTGGGACCCGAGGTGGGCGAGGTGGGTGAGGTGAACGGGTGGGTGAGGCGAGAACCTCCCACGTACCGGCCACCATGCTCGTCATAATGGCGGCTTGCGCACAATTCGTTTGTACCATCTGTTCACATCATCTGACACAGTGTGTATGGGCAGGTGTTTGCGGTGACGCTCTTACTTTTTTCGCGAACTGCTTATTGGGCCCATCGTTTTCGAAGCGCTGGTAGTCCCGCCATAACCCATCCAGGTGGTGGTGGGGTATGGTGACGGCCTGCTGGTAAACACGCCGTACAGCCGCCATGCGGGCGTTGTCCTCCTGACCCACCATCGCCTGACAGACGGATGGTTATGAATCGGGGCCAGCGGCAGCGAGAGGGGAAAGAGTTTCATTTTAGAGAGGCGCGTCCAAAGGAAAAGGTTACTGGGCCCTAACCACAGCAACGACGTTGGCGGAGACAGGAGACAGAGGAGGAGGACGAGGTGGAGCAGGAAGCTAAGAGGCAGACAGATCGCCCCTACTCCCTTTGCACTTAGCCTGTTCTCAATGCCTGCAAGTTCCCCCATCTCCATTGGTGCTTTTTTCACGCTAGCAGTTAATCCTTTGTTTCTTGCATCATTCTTGACTCCCCTTCCCCATTCCCCAACAGGCCGCCTCGCCTCGCCTGCCTTTCCTCTCCGCCCTGCACTCCTTCACCCTCCCTCACTAGCCGCACCTCCCATCTCCCACCTGCGGAAAGAGCGCCCCGAACTCCGGTGTCCCCGCCTTGGCGGACTGCAGCAGCTGCAGCAGGTCCTGCCAGAAGGGCCCCGAGTTGATGTCCTGACCCGCCCGCTCCAAAGTGAACTCCAGCGCGTTGCGAATCTCAACCACGCCATCCGCGCCCTTGCCTGCGGGGTGGCACCGGCAGGGCTGCTGTAGGAGCGCCTTCCTGGCTCGTTTCCATCGGTGGCTTCGATTAGCCCGAGTCGAATATAAACGTCCACCTTCCCATGGCCCCCATCCACCTCCTCCTCAGCCCTCACACCCCTAACCTTACTCTTGTTGGATCTGCGAATGAACTTCATGTACAGGGCCCACAGCTCCAGGGAGGGCACCGCCATGAGGCAGCGCTGGAAAATCGCCTTGAGGCCCGGCAGGTTGCCGGCAGCCAGCTCCAGCTCCGAATACTTGCACCATACGTCAGCCTGGGAAGGGGGATACGTGATATCTGGATGGTTTGCTGAACGGAGGTGAAAAGGTTGAAAAGGTTTGCTTAGAGGGGTCAGGGCGGAAGGGAGAGAGGGCGGGGGCGGAGCTAGGGGGGCGATAGGAGCCGAGTAGGGGTCGGGGAAAGGGGCTTTCGGGGCCCCCTCGTCAAAGCGGGCGCGTAGCCAGGCTGGCTTCGGGGAGCTTAGGCGCGACCGCTACTTGCGTGCAGTTCTTAGGATTGCAAAATATGGGGAAAGGAATGGAGAGAGAGGAGAAGCAGCGCAGGGGGCAGGGTGACGGAGAGTGGACTTGAAGTTGGCAAAAATGAAGTCACTTCCCGTTACAGTCCTGCTGGCCTGCTGTACGAGATCGCAGGAGGGATTCCCCGAACAGGTAGCCCCTGGGTGGCGCAAACCAAAAATTTCCCCGAGTTATAGCGCTTGGGCCACAACGTCATGGCTCCGCACTCCGAGGGTGCCTTCTAAGATGATGCCAAGAGGCCCCTGGATCTGCCACCTTCCCGTCGGTGCTGGCCACCAATAACATGTCGGACGACTCTTGACGCCCATGCCCCGGGAGGACCCAGTGTGAATGTCCCCGCTGCTTTTGGGGGGTTGGTCCCGACCAGATGGCACAAATGCTTCCGATCACTACAATGCCTAGTCCCTCTGCCCAGGCCGCTCCAGGCCGCTGGGCCCATATGCTGCCGCGCGGACCATCGGTCCTGAGCACGCCACCTGTGCATCGCCGCTGCTGGCTGTCCGTCTGTCTGGCTGGTGGAAGCTGGCTGGCTGGTGGAATTGCAACTGGGATGGTAACCCGCGGGGGGCATCACTGGCATGCAAGTCGCGGATCAGGGGCCCTGTGATGTACCACCGCTGCCACCTCTACGCTGCCACCGCTACGCTGGAAGACTT
>NW_003307552.1:175616-191814 GCF_000143455.1 Volvox carteri f. nagariensis | reverse complement strand
AGTCTTCCAGCGTAGCGGTGACACAGGAGACTGCACCCAGGTCCGTGCTGTATGGCCCTCGGGAGGCGATGCCCGACCTAGCTCGGGTGCTCGTGCATGTGGCCAGGCCCCGTGTGATTGTGTCCTACCAAGCTCCTGTGCTCCTAGCTGCGGTGCTGTGCATGTGCATCTTGGGACTGCGCCACCCGGGGCTGGTGAGGTGAAGCGCACGGATCGGGCTGTGGGCCAGCGGCGGGATCAGCAGCAGCAACACCAGCGGCTGCACCGGTGGTGTGGTGTAGAAAGAGATCCAATATGTGTAACCGGATTGTTGGTGAGGACTGGCGGAACGCCGTTGGCGTGGTGTGCATGCCCGACGGGGGTCCTTTTTCGGGGGACTGCTGGCAAGGGCCATGGCCCCAGGGGACCTGGGTTAGAGGCCATAGCCGCTGCTGCCACCGAGGGCAGGTCATGCACTGTAGGGGCTACTGCCGCCGCCGGCCCCTTCATTGCCGCCTCTGCCACCTGCGCCGTCAGCCGCTGCAGCCGCTGAGCTCTGCAGCTCCTGGAGCAGCAAGTGTGGACTCGGCCTAAAATCCCTCTAGGTCACGGCAATCCTATGCCGGGGTGCTAAGGCCGGGGCTGCGCTGCGCCGTCCTGCCAGGAGCGGTAACTGGATTCCCGGGAGCAGCGGTGCTGGTCCCCCTGTCACGCTACCTTTGTGGGGAACGCTGCGACCAGCTCCTCATATATGGCCCGTGTTTCGTCCGATAGCTGTAAGGACTTGAGCTCCTCCCACGCCTGGTCCCAACCAGTCAGATCATACACGTCCTGAGAAATTTTCGCCCGCAGCTGCCGAACCTGCAGCAAGGGGGCCCGGGACACGGGTTGTGTGATGGGCACAACCCATCGCTGCGCTGGCAGACCGGGGACGACCCTTCCATGATGAGCATTATCCGCGCGCATCCGCAGCCAAGGGGTAAGACTACACCCAGCTCGATCGCATCCGCGACGATGGTAGTTGGTAAAACAATCAGCAGGTCTCCATCTGATTTCAAGCGAAGTATTGGCTTTGCCGTTTTATACCTTGTCCAGCAGCTGTCCCGGAGATGGTCCAGGTCTCCCGCCGCCCCGCCCCCGCTCGCGGTCGCGGTCCATTGCTGATCGATAACCACAATATTCACTTTAATTAGTACTTACTACAGTATATCCAGTACATCAAGGAAGCCTAACCTGCCAGAGCAAACGCACAACATAACTCATACTCTGACGGCTGTACGTTGACTCATAAGAAAACTTCCCTCTTGTTCATTGATGCGCCTGCAGTCGAGCAGAACTACCAGACTTCAGTTGATTCCAAACTGTCTCGAGCCGTACAGGCCCTCCAGTTGTCTGGTGTTCCCAGCTTCTACCCGAACTCGGCATATTGAAGCCAGGTAACGTGGCAGCATTTGCTTCGATCCCAGCTCAACACGCTACAGTAGATTTGCCGCTGACAATTCATATAAGACTTTCGGCCTTTGAATTCTTCCCGTTCTTGCTTACACTGGAATGGATGGTCCTACTTAGAATTCCAAACCTAAACAGTGGATTAAAGGAGCTCTACCAGCGGTGCTGACAGGTGCGACTGGTAGGTCATGGAAAGCACCGCAACCTCGCTCTAACTGTTGACTGAAGCAGAGCTTGCACGTCCAAGTTCCTTGACATTATTCATGTGTAACTTGTAGTCGTCGAGATTGCCACTACTTTCCATGTGTGCAGCTATGCATGCTCACGGTTTCGCCATCGCGCATAAGCATCCTGAGGACTGTACATTGGATTGACTACCCCGGTGTACGCAGGGAGGGTGCTGGAGGGCGCAGCCGAGCGGCTCCCAACATACCTACCGCTGACGCCGGCGGTGGGGTCGTCCTCACGCGGGCGCGCGGGCCTCGCATCCACCAACTCAGCGGTTGCTATCAGCAGCCCCTGAGCCTGACTGCAAGCACCACCAGCAGCCTCAGGAGCCGCATCACACACCACACAGCAGCCGCGGCGTGTGCGCAGCTAAGCTGACTACCTAAGCGCCATGGAGATATACCACCAGTACATCAAGCTGCGCAAGCAGTTCGGGCGCTGGCCCAAATTCACAGATGAGGGCAGCGAGATGCTCGCCGACATCCGGCCGAACGAGGACCACGGCCGTGAGTACATCCCGCGCAACCCTGTCACCACCGTGACACAATGCGTGCCGGAAATGTCGGAACACGAAGCTAATACCAACGCGGTCATCTTGGTCAACAAGGCCATGAGCCACGTGGAGGGCGGCTGGCCCAAGGATGTGGACTACACGGAAGCGGAGCACACCATCCGCTACCGCAAAAAGGTCGAGAAGGACGAGGACTACATCAAGACGGTAGTCCAGCTGGGTATGTCCGTGGAGGACTTGATCAAGCAGAACAACGCAGTGGACATTTACCAGGAGTACTTCACCAACGTAACCACCGACCACACCTCCGAGGCGCCCCACGTCAAGACGGTCACGGTGTTCAAGGACCCCAACGCAATCAAGCGCAGCGCCTCCTACGTCAACTGGCACCCCGACGGCGCCGTGCCCAAGGTCGTCATCTCCTACTCCATCTTGCAGTTCCAGCAGCAGCCCGCTGGCATGCCGCTCAGCTCCTATATCTGGGACGTTAACAACCCCAACACGCCGGAATACGAGCTGGTTCCAACCAGCCAGATCTGCTGCGCCAAGTTCAACCTCAAGGACAACAACCTGGTCGGCGCGGGCCAGTACAACGGCCAGATGGCGTATTTCGACGTGCGCAAAGGCACCAGCCCCGTGGAGGCCACCCCCATTGACTACAGCCACCGTGACCCCGTCTACGACTTTGCCTGGCTGCAGTCCAAGACCGGTACTGAATGTATGACTGTGTCCACGGACGGCATGATTTACTGGTGGGATATCCGCAAACTGGCAGAGTCGGTTGAGAGCATGCCGCTCAAGGAAAAGAACTCGGAAAACATGGTGGGCGGCGTCGTACTCGAGTACGACACCAATGCCGGACCCACCAACTTCATGGTCGGCACGGAGCAGGGCCAGATCTTTTCCTGCAACCGCAAAGCCAAGAACCCCGTTGACCGCGTCAAGTACGTCCTGTCTGGCCACCACGGCCCTATCTATGGCCTGCGCCGCAACCCCTTCAACTCCAAGTACTTCCTATCCATTGGCGACTGGACTGCGCGCGTTTGGGTGGAAGATACCGCCGTCAAGACCCCCATCCTCACCACCCGCTACCACCCGACCTACCTCACCGGCGGTACCTGGTCCCCATCCCGACCTGGTGTGTTCTTCACCATCAAGATGGACGGCGCGCTGGACGTCTGGGACCTTTACTACAAGCACAACGAGCCCACGCTCACGGTGCAGGTCTCTGACCTAGCGCTCACCGCCTTCGCGGTGCAGGAGTCCGGCAGCACTGTGGCGGTCGGCACCAGCGACGGCTGCACGTCGGTGCTGCATCTCAGCCAAGGCCTGTCGGAGGCGGCGCCGTCGGAGAAGTCTGCTATCAGCGCCATGTTTGAGCGCGAGCAGACGCGGGAGAAGAACCTGGAGAAGGCGATCAAGGAAGCCAAGGTCAAGGCGCGCAAGGAGATGGCGCGCAAGGACGAGGTGACGGACCGTGTGACGGAGGAGCAACTACGGCAGCTGGAGGATGAGTTTTTTAAGGCCACGGGGTCCAGCCAGGCGCTTGCGGGGAGCGCATCGGCCGCGGATGTGGCTGCGGAGTGAGGGGAAAATATTGGGGTGCGGGTTTATGCGGGGCTGGAGGAGTGTGTGGGCAAGGGGCCAGGGGGACCCCATGACGTAGCAAACAGCGGCTGGCTTGTCGATATGTGGCAAAAGGGCTCATGGTGAATGGCAGCGGCGGCATGGATGCGAGGAAAGCGCTAAAAAGAAAGGGTGGAAGGGTGGGGCATGGGTTTACCAAGGGGTGAAGTGCTGCACGCAAGAACTCTCGCGGCCTTGGGGCACCCGGCGGTGTTAAATGGGTGCTGTAGTACGATGCAGTATGATGCGGCAGCGGCTTTGCTGTTGCGCATGGAATATTGACAAGGCGCGTGCGCGTGCAGCGGTGTGTTACATAGGTTGTGCCTAGCCGGGGGGTTGTTGTGAGGGCCACGCATAAGCTGGGGTACTGTCATTTGGTTCTCATTTTAGGAAGCGTCGTCCGTGGCCATTGGCGCGGGCCGGGTCTACTGGGCCATAGCCGTCTTCTGGTGGACATGAGGGAGCCTGACGAGGCAGCAGGTGGCGCGCCTGGGGATTACGGTGCAACCCACGGCGGGCACACTTGACACTGTCGGCTATAAGCAGTGCAGGCTCATAGCATGTGGGCGCACTCCCCCTCCTAACGCAACGCTGAATGGGGCTATCATGGGTACGTTTCCTAGGCGGCGTGCCCGCTTCCGCATGAGCGAAGTGGGCAACATCATTGAGCTTCGGCCGGCTGGTTACTTGGTACAGAGATGGTATTGCGCTGCCTGTGTTTCACGTTACCGCTAACCACACGGCTGGGCGGCCACGACGGGGACGGGTATTGCTACTGGTGACGTAACGTTCTGCTGTTCGCATTCAAGCGCCCTTTGGGCGTGCTGGACCCCAAGGGCGATCCGGACGGCTATGGGATGCACACATAGGTCCTCAGGCTGGCAAGTGTCAGGCGGCACCCGCAGCGGTGCTTACATGGCACGGAACGCCGTTCAACGATGGCTCCTGGTGCCCTGTTATTCGCGCCTCTGGTAGGCATGGACCTCGTGGCTTTGTGTTGATAGGCTTAGGGGTCGTGATCGTGACGGTGATGGGGCTAATGCGTGAGGCGAGGAGCTCGGCCAATATGCAGGGGCCCTGCAGGGCTCTCGGGTGTTTGCTGTTGCGTAGCCATGCGCAGCTGCCGCGCGATTATGTGGACCCATGGGGATCCTGCCCGCTGGCGTTCAGGAGTCGTCTCTTCGCCAGTAAGCCGGCGTGGTATTGCTAAATCGTGCGCCGGTGCATTTCACGTGTTCATGACATTACATGCTTCCTGTGTTCCTCAGTTTTGGTGTCGTTGTGCATCTTTGCCATGGCGATGTGGCTGCTAGGACAGCAGTGCTGTAGCGAAGCATTCAGCCATGTCGGCTTGTGTCCGCGTGCGTAAGCGTGTGCGAATGTATGCTGTCCTGGGAGTGCGGCGGACCGCCTGAGAGCCTTGCTCTTTGCTTTGCTCGAAACCAACCACGTTGCATGAGTCGTGATCAGCCAGATACTGTGCTTCATGCGTTCTTCCATTCATTTTCGGTGATGGACAGTGCTTTACGGAGGTCCCATGGGCAGCCTTGCCGTTGTCACAGGACAACCTTGCTGCATGTTGCCAAGGCACCATTCGGGTACATTGTAAGCCGTGCGGACGAGTTTTTTCACAGTCTAACTGCCTCCTTACAGACTAGCTCCACAGGCTGCCCCAACCTTTGACAGGTGAAGATCCGCATACTCGCACTCCCCGCTTCCAGCCAAAGCACAGGTGCGAGATGTTAACCCATACCATTGGATGAACGCAATGCACCTCCGTTAACGAAGGAAATGCGCCTTGGCACCATTTTTCAGTTCCTTATCGTAGACACACATCCTGCTAAAAAGAAAGACACAGACAGGCGTGCGCTGCCACCGTGCACCTCCACGATTCGGCTGCTGCTGTATCCATATATCTTCCGCAGAAGCGAATATGCTAACATGCCCTTACACAGCCAAACGGGCGGCTATACAGCTTGGCTGGTTGGCTGCGATATGTGGTCAACTAGGCCCCTCAAACCGCGCCTCGCCACTAGCCTATCAATACGTATTCATGTCAACCACAGCTCTGCCCCGGCGCTTTCTCAGCCCAATTGGCTTCGCGCAGATGATGGGTCATTGGAATAAAACAAACGTCTTCGCGCATAATCAAGGCTACACCCCAACTGCAAGGCCACACGCCTAGCCTTTTTCCTTCTTTAACAGCTAGGCGCTCCAACAGACGCGACAATCGGCAACGTCTGAGCAGCGCAGCCCATCCTAAATAATGTCTTACCCATCTTCCAACCCCATATTCCGCATGCAGTTGCACAGTGTTTCGCGTACGGCAGCACCGTTGTCCGTCCAACATCCTAACTTCGAATATACCTCAAAATCCCCGCATAACCCCACAAGCACACAACCGGGAAACACAAGGTGACATCCATTCTTCTCATGCTGCTACCGCGGCGGCATCAAGAACCCCCGCTTGACCTGTTTTTGGTGTGACGCAGCTTCCTGCAGGCGTGCCTTAAAGGCGGCAGGGATGTCCTGCACGCCATCGTACGAGCGTACGACGTCGCGTACGTCCCGAACACGCCGCATCGCAAGGAACTGCAGGAATGGTAAGAGGTCGATGAGGCCCGTGTCACCAGGCTCGCCCTTCCACGGCCGCAACTTTAAAGCATTTTCCGGCTGGAACTCCCAGGCCTACGGAGCACAGCAGGCAGCGGCATCAGCATCAGTAGGCATCAGCATCGAGACACAACAGTAGCGGCAGGCGCGAAGTTGAATTATACGGCCACCACGTGACAGGAGTTCCGTGGAAAGTGCGGCGGCTGGCCGGCCAGGAGCCATGGACGCTGCAGCAGGATGGTGAACTTGGTGGGAGTTGTGTGGGAACAGGAGGGGGCTGCAGTACAACCTTACGGCATGTCCCCACGCCAGGTACCCAAGCGCTGGGGTCCCTACTCCCTAGCCAATCACCGCGACTAAAATAAAGCAAGGCATTCAAGCAGGCATGCAAGAACACGCCTCTGAAGGTTAGCTGCGGCGTAGGGCTGCAAGCGACCCACGGGCCATCGTTCCTGTAGGCCTGTCCATTATCATCACACGTGCGACATGCCCTGCTGTCCAAGGCACTCAAGATGCGTCCCTGCCCAGTCGCCGGCAAGCGTGAGATGCCACCCATTCAGCTATACATTCGTGTACCAACCTCCGGCTTCGCAGAAATCATGAGGACGTGCGTGAGGTCACGGTTCAGCTTCGACAGGTCGCGCACGTGCTTGCCGTCCTGATACTGTGTGTCCGTACGGTATAGCCGGAATGGTACGATGCGATGTGGGTCCAGCTTGTTAAGAATTGGGTCCGCATATGTCGCGGGCTCGTCCGTGTAGATCACAATCTCAAAGTACTGCCCCAGCTCTAGCAGGAATTCCTGGACGCCAGGTCGCTTGTAAATGGACCATCCCTTTTGGCGCGTCCATTCCTTAAACACGAGCAGCTCGTCCAAATCCAGGACTAGCGTGATAAGGTTTCCCCGAAGCTGCGGATGAAGATCGGGGAGAAGCTTGTCGGTGGCAGGGTCCGTGTACTCCTTAACCCGCGCTTCCACGTTCCGGCGAAAGTTCAGGTATCGCTCCATGGCATCGCACCACGCCTGTGACAACGGCTGGTCCTTGCTCTCCACCCGAGTACGCTTCACAATATCTGTGAGCTCCTGCGTGTCGTAGGCGTATGTGTAGTACGCGGCCGCCGCACCGGTGCCAGCGGTGCCCAACAGGAGAGCATTCCACAGATATCGAACCGCCTGCCAGGCTGCACTCCTGGGGGTCTCCACCGGGAGTTCCCCAGTGGCCTCTAGCTGGCTTTTAATGCGTTTAAGCCGGGCTTGTGCGACTTCGTCCAGAACGCTGTGGGCGCCCTTTGCCTCCGTCTGCATCGCTCGCCGACAACATTCATCTGAAGCTGCCTTCGCGCCACTGCCAAGCCGCAATAGGCGTGGCAACCGCGTCAGCATCCTATCAAGGACAATACACTAACAATTGGGTTAAAGCGCCGCTTGGCTGCCCTATGATCGGCCGAGAGGTTTCCGGAAGTGCAAGTTCCTAGCTATGATGTAGATCTACAAGTACTCATAGGAAAGGAGAATCCTATTTGCTACGGCTCTCACGTTCAATAGAATTGTCCGGCAAGGTGAAAACCGGAAACGACGTCCATGGGTTGATATTAAAACGCATTTACACTTCTTGAAAATTAGCAGGATTTGGCGCTACCGCACACGGCGGCATCATTGATTGCATCGTGAAAGTCCCGGTGTAGTACCTGTACGCTATTTACAACTGCAGACTGTATCGAACCATTGCTAAACTGGCCGTATACTCGCTGTAAACGCTGTAACAGATGAACTGTACATAGAGTAGCACCTTACCATCCTATCTTCCATCTCCCAAAACGTTTAGGCTGAACGGAAATGGCCGAGGGTCAAGCAGCTCCTAAGGGGCTGGCCCTGCAGCTGGTGATTACATATGGGTCAGTAACGTTCCATAAGGTCACAATTGTGGATAATGCACCTAATCACAGGAGTAGCGGCCACCATACCTCGCTTTCAATCGTCGCCTGTAACTGTGCCCGCTTTTGAATTTGCAGATACATGTTCTTATGGATTGGGTTGAGCGCAGCCGTCATCATGATCAACAAATATGTGCTGTCAATGTCGGGCTTTCCCTATCCGGTTGCCTTGACTTGCACCCATATGCTCTTCTGTGCTACGCTGGCATTTCTTCTTGTGAAACTAGGCTTTGTAGAGGCAGTAAACATCTCAGCTGACACATATCTCAGGTGCGACTTGCAACGGCCCGGGTTCGACGCATCGGCCGTCAGTTTTTTCACCTTGCTGTATCACCAACTGCAGTTGCATTCTGCCCATTGGTCTGCTATTCGCGGGGACGCTCTGGCTCGGCAACGCAGCCTACCTATACCTGAGTGTCTCCTTCATACAAATGTTAAAGGTAATGCAGGCTGCAGAGGGTTACTGGCCAGCCTGTCTGCTAAGCATCGCAACCCTGCCCACAGGCATCTATGCCGATGGTTGTCTTTATTGTTGGAGTCCTCTTTGCGACGGAAAAGTTCACACTGAAGGCCGCACTCAACATGCTGGTGGTGGGCACGGGTATCGCCATCGCCTCCTACGGTACGCCTGATTAACCTGGATACTTCTTGGATCCATGAAGTTAGCATCATCCTTCCTTTATTTATATCTCTGTTATGGAATGGATGCAACCAGGAAGCGGGGTCTTTAGGCACTTGTACGGCCTGTACGAACAGCGTCAGCCAGGGCAAGGCAGGCTCCTATCCGCATGGCATGAAACACCTTCTTTCCGATGCACCTTGCATGCAACAGTGCTTCACCTCCTTTTACTTCGCAACCCAACCATCTTTATCCACCACGGGGCGTGGGCCGCGTCTGGATGGCGAGCTTCGTAAGGGATAGGAGTATCTCATGGCTTGTTCCTGGGTAGCTCCCGTCCCAGGACATCACTCAGTCTAAGGACAGGCCTCAGGACCCAGATGCACAAATTCTCTTCCAATGGCATGCGCGCTTGCACCCACCATATTGCCATGCACAAAAGTCGGCTACCAGCCTGAGCGGCTCGGGAGGGCTGGTTTGGCGGGCTTTGGGCCGCCGCTGTGCCGGCTCGATGGGTCTCTGGAGGCACGCAGCGCTGGTTTACAAGAATTGCCACAGCATGGGACATTGCGCTGGGTCTGGATCAGGGGCTGCCTGCCCAGTAGTGTTTACCGTCCAGCTGCACCTCGGGACGATAAGTGCAGCACAGGGCAGCCGATGTGGGCGTTGAGAGGGTGCGGTTAGGCCGCGTTACTGCATCACTGCATCACGTTCACTCAGCGGCAGCCTGAACAGAGGATAGAAAGCTGTAGGGCTGATGCGAACAGCTGCTAGACGGTCCACGGCGGTGCCACGCAGCTACGGAGAGGCATATTTAATGTTAAGCATTGCAGCTGTTTCGGCTGGCAGACGCAGCCACGGACGGCGGAAAAGGGGATTAGTGTGTGGGGGACCCGATAACACTGGGCGTGTGTTGCGGCGCGTCCGCATGGGGTTTCAGCCTGACTGTCGTACCGCCTTCGCAGCAAGCAGCCCCTAAGCCTTACCCGTCAGACATGCAGTCGTTTTTCATACAAGATACCGTTCCTGTGCTCATCTTTTTGTGTGTCCATGCGTATTTGAATGATCTGAGGCGCGATGAGTTAAATGCCGATCGTGGTACACGAACAACTTCATACCGAAATGAGCTACGAACCCGTCCCATGAAAACAAAAGGCTGGCTGACCTGCGAACCAGTGTCCATGTATGTTTATTTGCATGTATCTATGTATGTATGAATGCAGGCGAGATCCATTTTGTGGTTATCGGAGTGCTGCTCCAGGTTGGATCCATCGCTACGGAGTCCGTGCGGCTGACGCTGGTGCAGATCCTCCTGCAGAAGCGCGGCATCAAGATGAACCCCGTGTCTACGCTTTACCACATTGCGCCCTGCTGCTTCGTGTTCCTGTTCCTGCCCTTCATCTACATTGAGCTGCCCAAGATGGTGGCGGACAAGAACCTCCGCGTGAATGTGCCCGTGCTGCTGGCCAGTGCCGCCTGTGCATTTGGTGGGTAGATTGCGTACGGGGGTGGATTGGTGGTGGGTAGGTTGGCCGGGACAGCAGCGGGAAGGGAGGGATGAAGTAAGGCAAGGGTCACGGGGCAGAGGAAAAGGAGAGGGGACAGGCAGGCGGCAAAGAGTGCAAGAAGGGGATTGACCGGACATGAGGCGGAGACCCTCAAGGGGAATCATACGTCGCCCAAGCGAGCGGGATGTGACTGCTTCCTTAGGTCGCGCATTCCCTTAGAGTGAACTCGTTGCAGGTCTACATCACGGCAGGGCCAATACAGACACCGCAGTGCGAGCGCGAG
The DNA here is from genome assembly GCF_000143455.1 of Volvox carteri f. nagariensis. Taxonomy (NCBI): domain Eukaryota; kingdom Viridiplantae; phylum Chlorophyta; class Chlorophyceae; order Chlamydomonadales; family Volvocaceae; genus Volvox; species Volvox carteri. The sequence continues at coordinate 181,063 of NW_003307552.1, read as the reverse complement.
GTCTTCTTTTGTCCAGCGGGGTTGTGGTAACGCCCCGCTGGCTGCCCAATCGGCAGCATTTCAGCTAAGGCCGCAGCAAAGCAAAGGGAGTTGAACATTTGCGACATCGTTAGACGACTTGGTCGCACCGTCCCACTTGCACTTGGGCTAGCAAGGGCTCGCGAATGTTCATATGGGTCTTGTGTCGTATCCGCCATTCCTTAGTCAGCCTTGCTGACACGTTCTCCCGCCTCCCTCACCTCTTCGCCTCCCTCACCTCATCGCCTTCCGACCGGCGCAGCTCTGAACATGTCGGTGTTTTTGCTGATCGGCAAGACATCCGCGCTCACCATGAACGTGGCGGGTGTAATTAAGGACTGGCTGCTCATCCTGCTGTCGGTGGTCATGTACCAGTAAGCGAACGGGTTGGGATTCTGGGGTTTGGGATCGGTCCGTTCTGGGGGACCGCAGCTTGATCTGGGTCTGGAAAACGGGGGGGACACTTTACTCGGTGGATTTCCCCCAACTCTTCTCCTGATTTCTCCTTGCTGCCGCTGCCGCTGCCGCTGCGGCCCATGTGCCAAAGTCTTCCGGCTTTATCGTGTCATTGTTGGGGGCAACGTCTAAACCTGATTTACCTTGCACCTGCGCGCCCCGCAGCTCCCCGGTCACCCGCACCCAGCTTATGGGTTACGGCCTGGCCTTCGTGGGTGTGATGTACTACAACTACGCCAAGGTGGAGCAGATGAAGCAATCTGCGGCGGCAGCGCAGAAAGCGCCTGAGAAGCAGCCACTCATGGCGGCTGAGTCGGGGCAGAGTAGTAAGGGCAGCGAGTAGCGCACCAGCATGGGGGCGATGGCAATGAGGATCAGCATCACCGGCATGGGTGGTATGGGTGGGTTTTGTGACGGAAGGACGCAATAATGAGGGTGAGGCGCGGACCCGGGGGACCCGGTAGGCTGCTGCAGCGATGACGGCAGTTTGTCGTATCACGACGTTTGTGTCCTCTGTTGGTGTGGAATTCGGGGCAGGTAATGACTCGGGAATAGGAGCACTTGCCTTTTCTCATCAGACGCGCATTTCGGTGGGTGGAGGGAAATATCCTAAGGTGGGGGGCGAGGGGCCGGCAGGAAGGCATACCAGGGCGCGTGGCACAGGGGCTATGAATAACAGCAGGCTGTCGAGCTCTACGGTGTTCGTGATTGTTTGACCCATAGCGACATCCGCCTCTGTCTTGTGTGCGGGCTGAGGCTGTGAGTGCTGCTGGGCCATTGGGTGCTGCGCGGGTGATGTATCCATGTCCGGGAATGCGTCTACCGTGCAATGCCTAACCCATGGGGCGAGTTGCGAGTGTGGCTTAGCGCTGCCCTCTTTGCAAACGCAGAGCTGGATCTCTATCCTACGGAAGTGGGGCTAAGGAAAGGAGTGGGAGGGCATGTGGAGGGAAAGATGTGAAGCCACATGGGAAGGGCGGATATTTCTTTATTGTTGGGGTGGGATGCCACGGCATGGCGCTTTGATGCAGGACTGGGCTAGGGGGGTACTACCTCTGAACGTGATCAGATGTGCGTATTGCACGGCTAGAGATCACGTCATTGCCGATGCAAAATCTGTGTCGGCGCTGCAGAACTGGTTGCGTGTGTAGTTTGTATGCATGTAGGTAGTTGTATGACTATGTTGTGCGCTGTTTTTATGTGAGTGTTTACCTCGAAATTTTGGGGTGCAGGGCACGACGGCGGACGCCTAAAGAGGGTGGGGGATATCGCGCGCGTTTGTGTGTGTATGTGTGTCGTTCCTGCACGTTTGTGATTCTGTTTCAATCGGAATGTAGGGGCGGGCATGCAAGGCTTCCTCGACATTTGACCTTGCGCGGATGCAGCAGATCTGACCGCTTGTGCCTGGCCTCGCCTCAGCTGGTCGCCTAGCAGCCTCAGGCAGAGGACCTGGAAGCGGAAGTCTGAGGACGCAGGAGCGACAATCAAGGGGCAGCTCATCATTATGCATAAGGCGCGGACCTGGGTCTCGATGCCGCCTTTGGAAGCCGGCACAGGCACGGCTCATAGCCGTTTGAGCGTTCTTTTTGCAGCAGGCGGCATATGGTGAACGCACATGGTCACATGCGGAAGTTAACTATGTTAAGTGGGGTTCGGTAGACGTCTCTGGGGCTCATCGTTTGTTTCACACAACAGGGAGAATGGCTGACTGACGTGCTGACAGCGGGACGGAAATGCAGGCGAGGCATATGGCCGGCAGCCGCATTGTTAACAGCCGACGGTGAGGCATTCATTGCGCGGTCGAGGCACGTATCCACGCACATGTGGACAGATTTGCTCCCCGGAATGTGCACCCATCTCCCCAACAAGTGCACAGACGTCCAGGGTTCGACACGATGCGCTGAGGTCTGAAGGAACACAAGCTGCCTTGAAGCTGCGTGTAGGACCCGGAAGAGACTTTAGTGGCGGTCGGCGGCATTTTCGAACTGGCATGATCGGACCACGTTGAGGACAGCGGGCTGACAAACTCTCTTGCCTCTTTGATAGCGTCGGAGACTGTGCGCTGTTAGAGACCGACTTGCCTTGTAGTGCGGCACAAAGGGCCCCGGCGCTGTTGCGTTTGTGGCCGCAGGCCCCGGGTCCGTGCAGTCTCTGCTTACTGCTCTCTGCATCGTTCGTGTTCGCGTTGCTCCCCTTGCAACCCTCATCGCACTCCCGGGAGCGAAGAGCGACATTCGTGGACCGCGTGCATAAATGCGTGGACAGGCTTTGCCATTTTCTTTGTATCGGATGTCCTTTTTCTCTTGCACGGGTCGTATGTCATGGAAACATTTTTGAGCTTGACACAACCGTTAACGATACTCAAGCCCAGGTGCTGAGCTAAAATGTGACGGGCGAAGGTCATCTTGGTTGCGTAATGATGGACAGACTGACTGACTGACAGAGGACGGCGATCACTGCTGTCGCGCCGACGTGGCACGGCGTGAGCGTTCTTTTTGCTGTTGCTACTGCCGCTTCGACGGGAGTGGCAGTAATGTTAGGAGTGGCAAGTGGGTTCTATCTTGGTGGCCTATCCTGCTGTGGGGAGCAGATGTAAGCTGGATGAATCGCTTTCCACGTTCAAATTGTCGGGGTGGGGGCGGCATTGCGCGTGGTTTGGGGTTGGCGTGGTTAGGGTGGCCACAGCCTTTGCCCCTGGCTTCCAAGAGCAGGTGCGTTTCAATAATGGCGGGGCTCTACGGTATGTGCGCACTTGGAGGCTGTTTCTTTTTGTTGTTGTTACAAGGTGGTACAAGGCAATTCCCTGCTCTCCCCTGCTCTCCCATTTCGTCACCCCTCACTCACCCGAGGGGTCGGCATGCGGATTTGAACCCGGACACTTCGGGAGCAGAAGTCAGACCTTAATCTCTGCCAGCCACCTGCCTCTTTTTGTGTGCAACATCTTTGCCTACCCGGCTATTGTTGTGCTAGGAAAAGGATGACATGTCTGTGCGGTCTTGGTTCTCTCTTTGACCATCTACTAGGGGCACCCGGGCAGCTGGGGTCCCAGGGCGGCGCTCTACGGGCGCAGCGGGCAAAATGGAAATGCTGACGAGGTCACCGCGCCGGGGGTTGGCAGTTGTGTGCATCCGTCAGCCCTCCAATAACACCCGGCCCGCTACTCACTAGATCCGCACATGCTATGCAAGCAAACCTCTGTCTGACCGGCAGAGTATTATTACTCCGGGCTACCATTAAAATACCAAACATAGATATACGTGGCTGCTTAGGGTTTAGGGTCACCTAAAACTGTTGAGTGTAGTTCCACCCTAGCGAGAAAGCCCAACACTCAGTACGAGCCTGCTGTAGGGCACTGGTGGCCATGTTTCACGTATCGTCCCCAACACCTTCCCCTACTTGCGGCAGGCACAGTTTGCTCGGCTTTCCGTCCGGCCTGGCATCTGGCCAACTGCGGGCATCTCTCCCGCATCCACAGTGCGGGCCTTCTTTTTATAAGGGCCGCAGCAAGTTCCTGTATGTCGCATTACTGCTCACAGCCAATACACCAAACCCGCACGCAAACCCCCCCTCGAGCGTCAGGTGTGAGGCATGGCCCTCTGTACACTACCCCCTGTACTACAGGAGCACCCACACCGAGGACTTTTTATTGGGTTTCGCACGGGCTAAGCAACTAGATCCCCGCGAGCCGTGTATTTCTTCACGCCGCAGGAAACGCCTGACAAGCTGCAAACACACCTTCTGCAAAATGCATCTCCGAAGTGCCACAGAGACATGTCCATAGACCATGGACACCTCCGATACCTCCCTATCAGGTCTTGCAACCGCTTTGCAACCCGGCCCGTACAGCGAGCTCAAACTCCTGCAGCTCCAGGTCAGTCTCACCGGCCCCGGATAGGTTGCAACAGCTATTGTTGGTGGCATCCGTGGCGATGTAGTCTAGCTGGTCGAATGCGAACCCCACCATCCTGAGCACCTCGCAGAGCAGTTGGGATGTCGGCCCTGCAATGACTGCCTTGTTGTGCGAGTCCGACGCGGCCTGTAACGACATCATTTTTGTGATATAAAAGGACCAAATCGGCAACCAGGCCTGGAAGGCGAATGTCAGCAGGCTCAGGAGCTGACGATGATGATCGGCCCCAGGCGCTAACCCGGGGGGTGCTTCATCGCGGCTTAAGCTGCCACGGCAACCACTGCCATCACCATCACCATCACCGCTATGTCCGTCACAACCATCTTTCCTGCCACTGCCACTGCCGCCGCCGCCGCCTTCTTTCCCATCGGTAGCACCCGCGGTACCTGCCGTAGATTTGGCGCTGATGGAGGTCGTTACCCCAGCAACCGCCTCCGTACCTTGCTGCCGCACCGCCTGCTGCTGCTCCTGCTGCTGTTGCTGTTCTTGCTGCCGCACCGCCTGGACTGCAGCCGCCCATACCAGTCCCTTCTGTATCACCTTCAGAGATCTCCGTAAGTCGTCGTGGTCGGATCTGCTGCTGCCGCCGCTGTCGCCGGGGTCCGGATGCCAGCCGCCGTTGAGCACATAGTAACTACAGATCTCATCCACACAGGTTGTCCGCATCCCCCTACCCAATGTGGCGATCAGTGCCGCGACCTGGCGTTGGTCGCCGTACGCCATCAAACAGCCCAACCAAGGCCAGGACAGCAGAGAGGTAAGCAGGTACTCTCCCGGGGTTAAGATGTTCAGTAGGGAGTCGTCGTCTTGGGGTTTTCGTTCGAGGAATTGTCGCAGGAGGTGTTCGAGGGGCGGCAGGAATCCAGCAGAGAGGCCGGTAGCCAGGTCGGGTGGCGGGGTGGCGGGCAGTGGGACTGCACGCACGCACGCAAAAGTGAATGGTCAAGAGGTTGAGGAAGGCCAGGATATGGACGAGGGGCTTGCTTAGATGAAATTTGTTTCCTTAACTGCATCGCCGGCCCCTCCCTCCAGCCCTCCCTCCAGCCCTCCCTCCCTTCCCCCC
>NW_003307552.1:160209-175566 GCF_000143455.1 Volvox carteri f. nagariensis | reverse complement strand
CCACCTCCCCTCCCCCTCCAGAGAACTTCGTTATCCAGATGAGTGAGCTCACCGGGCAGCTCCGCCACCACGTCCCCCTCCTCCAGTATCATACACTTCACCAGGCTGACAGAGGCCGTAACCATGCTGTTGTCAAGCCGAGGCGGCCACGGAGCCGCCAGGGCCGCCAGCTGCAGGGCCCTCACCGCCTGATGCCACCAGCCAAGAGGTCGCGAAGTAGTGCCGCTGGTAAACCACTCGCCTTGAGCGCTCCGGCCGCAGCAACGAGGGGACCGCATGCTGCTGCTCGCTGCTGCCAGGGCGACCAGCGCAACCTCGCACCATCCGGCTCTCTCTTGAACCGCCGACGGCTCTCTTTCTCCGCTACTTGCCGCACCATCGTCGCCCGAGGGGCCGCCGGCTGTATCCGCACTGCCGCCGCCGCCGCCGCCGCCGCCGCGGACGCCAGCGCCTGCTGGTGGATGTTTCTTGGTGGCACGCTGGGCATTATCAATGCCGACGCAGCAGGCTCTCATGTACAACTTGTATAACACCGGCCTACTGATGATGAACCTGGGCATCTGGCCGGAACGAGGCATGTAAGTGCGGAGCCAGGTCAGGAGGATCTCCTTGTGACTGCAAGAACGAAGGGCCTTGATTACCCCCGCCGCCACATCCTGCGGCAGACCGTATGTGGACCCACCGTCGAGCTCGCTCATCACTGCCACCGCCGCTGCCGTTGCAAGAAACTGCTGACAGGGCCCTGTGGATTCTAGGTCGTGTTCCTCGCGCCACAGGATGCACAGTCCATCGAAACATCCAACGGCAAGCACCAGCTGCGTCCCGAGCTCATGCAGAGAGCCGTCGCTTCGAAGCACTTGCTTTGCCAGGTGCTCCACCAGGTGCGAGTCCCGCAGCGCAGTTATGAACTCAAGATCAAAGCAGTTAAAGCCTTTCATGCCCCTGTCGCTGCTGTTGCTGCTACCATTTTGCTTCAACGCTGCTGCTGCTGCTGCTGTGTTGAATTCTCCTGGTAACGCTAACATGTGTGATGCCGCCGCCACATTGTAAAGGGTCGCGGTGATGGAGACGGTCGCATTAATGAGTACAGGGTCTTCTCCCGTCGTCGCTGAAGCCAAAAGACGAGCGATGCAGTCCAGGGCTCCAGATCGCAGGATGCACCGCGCAGCCCGGACAATGGCGTGCAACCCCTTGTCGTTGCTGCTGTCGCTGTCTGAGGCTTCAAAGAGGGCAAAGGAAGCGCGGCGAAAGCTGTCCACCACAGCCACTGCAAGATCCACCATGCGGCCCCCCACCTCTGCTGGGGGTGAGTTCGCAGCCTCAATATGGCGCAACGCAACTGCCAGCAGCTTTACCATCTTGAGGGCCGGGCCGGGGCGCGCCCAGAGCAGAGTGTAATTGGTACAGATCACCAACGCATCGTACGCTTCTGCAATTTCTTCATGCGTGGGCATAGTTAGCGCAGCCGCCGCGGAAGAGGATAATTGCGGCGCGGCGGCGGCGGCGGCAGCGGATGGCGCTGAAGTGGCAGTTCCCGCCAGAACGATACGGGTGGCGATGTGCAGGATCTTGCGCACAGCGCTTTCTTCATCGCGCTGAGGATGGGCGGACCCCGGGGCTGCTGGTTCAGAAACCGACATCGGTCTTGCATTATTTTTCCCGCATGCTACACCACGCATCGTCCGTGGTCTGTAGCTAGCTGCAAAATCCTCAACTTGCCGCACCTAGCTAATAGCTTCCTGCAGCAACGAAAGTAGGCATCGATAATAATCTGTGATGATTGATTCACGCCCGCTCAATTTCACGATGCGCGCGGTATCAATTTGTTTGCGGAAAGGTCGAAATCCCTTCTGACGCCTCCTCACCAATATTTGGATGATAAGCCAGCAAGCAGGGCTACCCCCTCCTTGTCTAGGTGTCCGACAAGTAACGGGTTGTGTATTGGTGCAGCGTTCTAGGAGCTGATTGCAGAGGTTTCGGGAGCTTACATTCCGGAATAAGCCTCAATCCGGAACGGATTCCCCCTTCCTGGCTTCCTAAGAGGACGGACCGCGCCAATGTGCCCAGGAAGGTCTAAGCCTTGCTTGGCTGCAATCCGATATCCTATCAAAGGCCTGCCGCAACCAAAGAGCTTCTTTCTTGTCAAGTGGAAGTGCGTCATCAAGGACAAAACGCCCTGCCGATGGGACACAAAAGATGGCACCTGTCACACATGTCCCGCGGGTCTTGGGTTGACATAATTACGTCCAAATCACCCATGGCATTTGTGAAAAAGGTATCGAAGAGTAGGACTCCGAAGCCGCAGGAAAGGGTACCATCATCCTGCCATTGCTACAGGCCGGTGTAAAAGGTAACGTAGGCAATTTTTAGCCAGTCTCAAATCCGCACAGGTGGTTCCCGCCGCCCAGCAAGTCCCAGAAAATCAGCTCCCTAGGAAAAAAGAAAGGACGCATGCCACGCGGATTCCCCCTAGATGTCGTGGTTCATGACAACAGAGACGGAAGCACCACTTCATGGCCTTTGCTGGGTTGTTGTCGCCTCGCTCCTTTATTACAATGCCGCATCTTTGAACCCGGTCACCTCTTTCCCCTCTGGGTTCGGAGCTAGCGCACTCACATATGACCAGGTGGCTGCACCACTGGTGACGGCGGCAAACAAAGGATGAAGTCGGAACTGGATCACTTGTCTGTTCAAGTTACTTCACCCGACTGAGGAAGGAGGGAGGCATCCAAGTAGGCCCCACCCCCGCGGTGTGGACCGCCCCACACTCCACTCTCCAGGACGCCGGGGAGCAGTCGCGTCATGGCCCACAAGCCCCACTCCTTTCCGCGCACATCATCCCCATCGCCAAGCTGGTGGGCTTCCCGCCCTTCAACGCGGCGACCCGCCTCTTTAACGCCCCCCATGGTGTCACCTCTCCAGCTGGAGTCCGCGTGTAACCCTCTTACCCTTCACTCCCTCTCTGTTGAAGAGGATCTCGCCTTAAATACCTGCCGCCCAATAGCAACCCGAGAGGTGGTGGTGAAGGATTCTCCCAGGGGGAAATCCACTACACGGACATACATAAAGAGAAAGCCTCCTCCCGGCCGGGGGTTACACACATGACGGAGAAGCAAGCAGCCCTGGGAGACGGCTGTCCAGAATGAATCCTGTCCTGCTCTGTCCTGATGACTTGCGGTTAGGAGAGACGTCACCAGCGCATATCCCAAACCTCGCTTGCTGCCGTCCATTGCTTGACCGTCGGAACCATCGCAGCATCAAAAAAGATTGCAGATTGAAAAGGTTGCCTTCTGCAAGGATTTGCCATGGCCATCCTTCACGCCTCCTTTTACCTACGCCTTCTCCTCTCGCTTCTCATTCGCTGCCACTCCAAGCCGCCATTCCCAGGGCCGTCGCCGCTGCATCCTTCCCCCTCCTCCTCCTCCTCTTGCTCGCTTCCAGAAAGCTAGGCCAGCCCCTCCGTCTATCACCTCCCACACTTCACACGTCCTTGCCCGCCATCCGCCTTCATTCCCACCTTCCCCATTACATGCTCCCACACTCCCATGGCAACCATGAACTACCCAAAATAAGAACCGAGCGCCGCACCACCACCATTACCACCAGCTCCGTCACGCCTTGCACAGGATATCGTCCTCCCGCAACACCACGAACTTGGCCCCTTCAGGGGTCTCCATGTTGTCACCCGCGTACTTGAAGTACAACACCTTGTCACCTGGTTGAACCTGCGAGCCAGGCACGGGCACGGGTGAGGTGAGGTGTATTTTTTATTCCAATAGTACTCAGTCGGTAAATCCTAAATAAAATGCGTGTAGCAACCGGCACAGTATAGCTGATGGCGTAACAGTGCATACGCGCTCTCGGGGGTCTTCTTGTGTTCCCAGTCCCAAACCACCACATAACTCCCCCCCCTCCCCCCCCCCCACACACACACGCACACATGTGTACCCCACCCCGGGAGCCATCGGACGGACAATCCGCGGATGTCTGACACCTCGGCACCGGCGCACATGGCCTGTGGCCTGCTGGCCTTCGTTGCTCTCTTGCTTTCGTTGCTGGACGCGGTAACCGTCCAAATCACTTTAAAGGACTGAGGGTTGCAATGGCTAGCGGGGGACGCAAGCGAGCATGGGCGGGAAGTCTGTGCCCAGGGCCCTAGGGATGTGTTGGGGCCAAAACGACCCGCTGGAGGATTTCCCTGACCGACCGTGGCTGCTGAGCTGTTTATCAGGTAGATGGCTGGCAGGTGGTCTCTGTCCAGGTTGGTCCGGGTGTTGGCCCCACCAGGCGGGGCAGGGGCACCCCACTGCCGCCGCCCGTTTCTCAGCGCCACAACGGCACCAGAAATACAATGCCCTCCCCCAACCCATAAACCCAGAAACCCCACGCGGCCTTTACAGCGCCGTGTCTTCTGCCCGCCACCCCTCCCCCTGCCAGCACACCTGTCCCTCACATACCCCCCTGACCCCTTGTTCCTGTAGCTCCCCCTCGTCCTTTCCTTACCGTCCCCTCCAGCCCCCACCCAAGCCACCAGCTGCCTCATCCCGTCCCAGCTACCCCTTGCCCACCAAGGAGTGGCCTCCCCGTAACGTCCCTGCTCACCGTCATGGCTTTCCGCTTGCCCTCCGCGTCCTTGTCGTACTTCCCCGGCCCCGTCCGTACTACAGTACCGCTGAGGGGCCGCTCCTTGGCACTATCCGGCAAGATGACTCCGCCCAGGGTCACATCCGCCACGTCCTCCACGCGGACCAATACCCGGTCTGACAAAGGCTGCAGCTCCGGAACGTCGTCAGCTTGGGCATCTAGCAAAGGAAGGAGGGCGGCGGGTTTGGGTTGGCAAACCGGGAGCGAGGTTTAGGGTCCAAGGCCGAAGGGGCTAGACGGTGGGCCAAGAGAGGGAGGGAGAAGCTTGACGCTCTTCAGCAGGGTGCGCAGCAGAGGGCATTGTAGTAATGCATTCCCGTCTCTAAACCCCCTTCCGCAGTCTGGCTAGGGTACAAAGGGAGCGAAAGCACACGGCCAGCTGAGATCTCACGTCCCAGCGCAGTGATGGACATGCCAGTTATGCGGGGTTGCGCCCGCTGGTCCTGGGTACCTTCCGCACTTACTGGCGCGGGGCATGATGCCGATGACGTCGTCCTCGCGGATAAGGATATATTCCTCGCCGTTCGACAGCTTAAGGTCCGTATACATGAAGCCGAACTTGCTGTACACGACAGTTTGCCCTGGCTTTAGGTAAAATGGGCGCACCTCGCCGTTGCCCATGCGCCCATCGCCAAGGCTGACCACCTCACCTGAACCAGCCACAAAGCGATTTCACCATCAAGTTCAATTGCATGGCGTTTTCACGCGCCAACTCACCAGAAGTTGGCTTCTTAATCGCGGAGGGGGGCAGGAGAATGCCGCCTCGCGTCTTCACCTCCTCCTCGGCAACACGTACCAGCACACGATCACCCTTGGCCGTGACCTACATGAGGATTTACCAAGTCGTGTTGAAGGCCCCACTATTGATTGCTAACAGAATGTCGTCTGGATAAACGAGCGCCCCGAACAACCCTATGTCGCGTTCAATTACCTTTGTAAAAGGTGCAGGAACGGCAATTGCCTCAGCACGAACAACGACGGCAGACCGGCGGCCAGTTGCTTGGCCGCCGAAAACACCTCGCCGGGAAAGGCACTTCTGCATTCTCAGTGAAGTATTCTTAGATTTAATCCTGCTATTATGGTTGTAAATTGCGCTTGGCCACGCGTTGGCCATGTGATTGCAGATGAATTTTCTGGAGAGGACATGGTTCCGGAGCGACAATTCTCGACACGTCGCTTAGCACTCGACTTGTCATCAGTAATAATTCGCGACCCAAATCCTTGCTCACAGTATAGGTTCAATTGAAACGCCTGACCTTGTGGCTTGTACGGTGCTACGACCATAGGCAGGATTTATAATTAAGGCGTCGACGCGGATTTAGGTAATAGCGTGTACGTCCCACGGGACTTTTGTTTCACCATACCGCTGAATTCCTGGTTCCACCTGAGCAGCCAGCTGAAACTGGGACATATGTTTCCGTCAACCTTTGATGACATATTATGGACTGGACGAGGATACCCTGAACTGCAAGGCATCATTAAAGCGTAGAAGATGCATAAAACAAAAATATAACATGCAAGGGATGAAGGAGAGGAGTGCACTGATGCTTGCCGAATGTCGTGAACATATCAACATAACAGACTGGCTTCCGGGGAGGGCCCCGAGTCGGCCCGACCAGTTACTGAGAGTGGTTCGGACACACTGAAATGTCGGGTATCCTGCCGCGGCGCAGAACCCTGAGCGGGGTGCGTGGGACGAAAAGACTCCGTCCGCACAACGTGCAGTGCTGGAAGAGCTACAATCACCACCGGTGCCACTTGACCACTTGCACGCCTGTCTCTTTACGATAGACCTCCGCCGAATGACGACGTGAAGTAAGACTTACGGCAGGAAGGCTGGGTTCCTCTTCGAGCTGTCGCCTCATTGGTCAGCATCGCAGGACAGCTGCATGTATGCAAGAATGTATGCATGTCATGTCAGCTCTATTGGATGAATCTGCATGTGGGGGCTAATCCTGCGATGCAGGTAGGCTGCTAGTCAGCTGCTGTCATAGCGGGGAGCACTCCTGTAGTGCGGCCATTATGTGGACCCCATGGCTCTGCAAGAGCTGAGCACCGGGATGCACGGCAACTTGGATAAATGACAGAGTACGGCACACGTACGGCAGTTACCAGATTCATGGTGGCGGTTGCATCCGGCTATCGTGCCAATGGACATAACATCCATGGCGATTACTCTAGGAGGGCAGAATGTTCACTAAGCATGCGTGGCGTTATCGCACGTACGATGTGGGAGCTATCTAACCTATATCTCACTGTTTGTGTCGAAGAAGCATGTAAGGTGCAGCAACTAGCATACTGGCCAATGGGGCTCGTACATATGCGACATACATACGTGGGGCCGCATGCCGCACGGGGAAACCGACAAGTCGTGCTGCCCTGTTTGATCCCCTCCAACACACCCGCTTGCCCTGCTGGCACGGATACCCCGGGCTCCTGCTAGCTGTGTTGTTGCGGAAGGCGTGTCAGGACGTCAGGATGCAGCGGATGGAGGGGCCAAACAAGTTGGAAACACAGTCCCGCCGGCGTGTCCATACAGGATAAGATCGCGTTAGCCAGAGAGAGAGAGAGAGAGAGAGGGGACAGGAAGGCAACGGACCCGGTGGACACCGGCACGGGTCGACCCGGTGAGCTTTACACCTGCTGTACATACATCAGGGCACCGGCACGCAGCAGCCAAAGCATGCGCGAAAGGTCCTATCTGCCGAATATCATCTTTAAAAGCTAAACGTGGCTAGCCCCAAAACCCAAACCATTCATTTCTGTGCAAGTCAGTCACCACCCAGCCACTTGGCCGCCAGCCTCCGCGGACTGAATCACAGATATGAGAGTGTCTCTTTCGTTCACACGCACAAGGCTAGATAGGCAGGTAGATAGCGCACAAGCAACATTTCATGCCCTCGCGTGCTATATCATACGTGTACACACGCACGCCACATGCACAGCAGCATGTACGGCAACAACTGTCCTCACGCGAAAAATAATTGTTTTCATGAGATCATGCGAAGCTAGGCAACCTAATGGCACAGATTACTTGCAAGGCGCGAAAGAAAATTGTTATATCGACCAGCTTTTTACTCCATTTGAATTCTCTTGTCACATGCGTCCCCCTTAACGGATATCCGTTGTGGGGGAACACCTGTTGCTGCTATGCTGCTGGCCAGTACGGTACGGCAGGTACGACATGAACTCGTAACATCTTTTGTCGTGTCACGTCCTTCGCCCCGAGGGCGCACCTCGGGACACACCCACACGCGTCCCGCCCCGGGCCACGTGTTTCGTCCGGCCCTTTCACTTTTCGTCCCACAAGCAACCGCAAATAAACTTTGCAAAAATTCAGAATAATACTTGTTACTGTTCAGATAGGTTTTCACGGGCGGGATACGAACATGAACTGTTGTGCGCGCGAACCCCAGTGCCGTACCCTCAGTTGCACCCTCGGCAAACATACTCGGCGCACAGACGCACACGTACATACATACATACATACATACATACATACATACATACATACATACATACATACATACATACATACATACATACATACATACATACATACATACATACATACATACATACATACATACATACATACATACATACATACATACATACATACATACATACATACATACATACATACATACATACATACATACATACATACATACATACATACGCATCACCCACAGCCCCGCCGGAGTAGTGCCTTGGCACTAGTGGGGCCCCGCAGGCACCTACGCGAGCTAGCCTTGACAGCCCTGCTAGCCAGCATCGTCATCATCACCACCACCAGCAGATTCATTGACATATGGACAGACAGATTTCTCGCTTGTGGTCACAGTGTACGACAGTGTGTACACACACACACAGACACACATGCTCGTGTGCAAAACGATGGATGGATGATAAATTTGTACACACATGAGCTGCCGTACGCACGCACCGTGCATCCCCCACCTGGGCCCTTAGTCCGCCAGCAGCACCCCACCGGTGACCGTCAATACCACCACCTCCGTACACCCCTGTACTGCACCGTACCGCACGGCACCGCATCACAAGATCCCTAAAAGCCCTGCACTGTGAGGGCAGCAGCACCCGTACCCAGCGCGCTGACGCCCTGGCTAACGGGCCCGTCCCCGCCATCACCCCCCCGCCCCGCGCCCTGACCTGCATTCCGGCCGCCCACCAGCCCGGAGCCCCCGACCCCCACCTCACCCCCCTGGAGCAGTCCCACCACCGCAGCCGCCTCTCGGTCCACTCGGCCATCCTGCGGGCCCACCGCCAACCGTCCCCCCCCCGGGCGGGCGGCCGGTGATGGTGGTGGAGGAGGTGGTAGTGGAGGAGGTGGTGGCGGAGGAGGTGGTAGTGGCACATCAGGGGTCGCAGGTTTCACGAGTTGGCCACGTAAAGGGCCTTTCAGGTCCCGGGGCAGGAAAGAGGGGCAACAGACCAGAACGGAACATGCAAGGCGGGTTAGGGTCATGTGCTGGCGGTGGTAGTGGTGGTCGTGCGGCAGGGGGATAGGGGGGCAGGCAACGGGTTGGCGGGCTCCTTTCTCACCTTGATTGGCGGGAAGGTGAAGGAGGTGCCGCAGGACTCCAGCGCTGCGGCCAGCACCAGCAGCGCCTTGCTGCGCCACCTGAGCACCAACATGAGCAACGCAAGCAACATGAGCAGTTGCAGGTGCAGGTGCAGGTACAGGTACAGGTGGCTAGCCTCAGGGCCAGGAATACCACCACCACCACCACCACCACCACCACCACTACCAGCAGCAGCAGCAGCAGCAGGAGAGCAGGTGAGCAGGTACGAGACAAGGGGCGGTGAGGAGGAGAAGCCTAGGTAGTTGCGGGGGGGAGCCTGGTTGGCCCCCTCCCCCTCCCCCCTCTTCCCCCGTTCCCATGCACGGGGGTAGTCTAGTGGGGATCAGTAACCCCTCCCCCAGTAAGTTGTGGAGTGTATCAATACACCGCCCTTCAGCGGATCTAAATCAACCCCCCCGCTGGTGGAACCGCGCACCGTACGTGACTACATCGCCGAATAATATACCCAAATCCCCCTTACGTACTTTGCCGTCCTGCCCTGGTCCTCCCCCGTGTGGCAGTACTCCCAGGAAGCGGTCAGTTGCAGTTTGGCGGGGTTGGCCAGCGCTCGGGCGGCAACACCTGAACCGGTGGGGGGAAGACGAACCACGGACGAGTGAAGCTGCTGCCAGGGCAAGAGTGTACCAGGGGGGGTTGTGGAGGGGGAAGAGAGGGCGGTGGGAGAGGGCGGTGGGAGAGAAGGAGGGTCCTGACGTGCCAAGCTGGGACACTGTAATAAGTGCTCCCCGTGTCCTTGACCGCTCCCCCCCTCGCCCCTCCTCACTCACCCCCCGACCCCGTGTATTGCTTGGGGTTATCCGCCAGCCAGCGCTTCAGCCTGCCCTCCACCGCCTCCAACACGGAGCCGGGGGTGGTCAGGTCCACCAGCAGGGTGGCGCTGTCCCAGTAGGTCCCAGATCTGTCATGTCGGGGTAGGGGTGAGGGGTGAGGGGTGAGGGGTGAGGGGTGAGGGGTGAGGGGTGAGGGGGGAGGGGGAAGTGCTGGATGGGGAGTGGGTTCTCCAGGAAGGAAAGGAGGAGGAGAAGACGGCAGAGTGTGTGTGTGTGTGTTTGGGGGGGGGGGACAAATCAGGGGCCACGCCGACTTCCCCGACGCCTCTCACCCGTACCTTCGTACATACATACACGCATACACACACATACACACGCACACATCCGCACCTGCTAATGTTAATAATGGGCTCCTGGTTAAGTTTCGGGTTGGGGTAATAGAGCCGGCGGCCGTCCCCCTTGACGAAGGTGCAGCACAACAGCGCGATTTCCTCCACCTGCACAGCGACCCACCCACCAGGGGCAGCGGCAACAACCATAACCGTAACCATAACCGTAATCGCAACCACCGCACCGACACAGCGGTCAGCACCATTGCTAAGACCAGCAGTGTCAAAAAAGAGGCATGCACGAAGTCTGTCCATCTGATGGAGTTGGAAAGTAGCTCGCACTCTCTTTTACATTTTCCCTCTCTCTCTCTCTCAACATGCGTACATACATACATAAATACAAGCATACACACACGCATACACACCTCCTCCTATCCCTTCTTCTTCCCCTCAACGACCCCCCTGTTCCCCCCCCCCATACCGCCGAGCCCACCTTGACGACCTCCCCGTTGGCCAGCAACAGCCAGTCGCCCACGTCGAAGGGGTGCACCACGAACAGGAACAACACCGCCTCGTAGATGGAGCGAATGGAGTTACCGAACACAAACACAAAGGCCAGGGTCACACTGCTGAAGGTGAGCCACAACTCCCGGACGTTAACCTGCGCGCGTATGTGCGTGTGTATGTATGTATGTGCGTATGTGGGAAGTGGGAAGTGGGGCGCTTTGGAGTGGGAGATCTGACGTTATTGACTGACCTGGCGCCAATAAAGTGGAGAGGCGGTAGGTTTAGGTGTGTGTGTGTGTGTGTGGAGGGGGGGGGCTGATAGGGGGGAGGAGAGCATTTCACGCCCTGGTCGAAAGCTATAGTTAAAAAAAAAGCAATTTGCAAAGTTGAAGTGCATGAAAGGTTAAGAGGGTTACGACAAAAATGTATGTATGAATCTATGTATGTGTTTGTCGCAACAGCCAGACGGACGCCCTCTCCCCCACTCCTCATCTAGGGCCCCAAAACATGCGCTTACACATACATACGCACACACACACCATCCCCCCTTCTCCCCACCTGGAAAATGATCAAGTACACGAACCCGAACACCACGTGCATCACCACTCCGCAAATGAGCTCCAGTTTGGCGACTACCGTACGAGTGTCCTGCAGGGTGAGAGCCAGCTTCTTGCGCTCCTGGTGGTGGGCATGGAGGGGAAAGGGGGAAAGACGAACCACACACGATTGAAGCTGCTGCCAGGGGAAAGGGGGGGAGAGGGAGGACGGCGGCACGCGGCGCATTCCTGGATTTCAGAAGAGACACAGCATTTACGGTAAACACCCTGAGGTGTACGGCTGACTACGGCAGTTACCCATTCACAGACGCGGACATGCATTCAACCCCTATACACACCCATCATACAGCCCCGCTCCTCCCTCCCTTCCCTTTCCCCTTTCCCCCATAAGCCGACCACTGGTTTGTGGTCCACACCTCCTAAGTCCCCCAACCTCAAACACCTACACAAATTACGAACTCAAACCACACATGCACACAATACACAAACCACACACGCACACAAACCACACACGCACACAAACCACACACGCACACAAACCACACACGCACACCTTGTAAATCCTGACGACCGTGTCGACCATGTTCTGCAGGGTAATGCGGCCATCCCGGTCTGAGTCGAACACCGCAAAGGCCTCGCGGACCTGAGGGGGGGGGGAGGGGAGGGCACGGAGGGAGAGGGAGAGAGGGGGAAAGACGTGACAAGGAGGAAAAACACCACAGCAGACCCAAGACGTATCTTCACCCACCCAGGGTAACGCCCACCACCTTGCCCCCCACTGCCCCCTACCCCCCACACCTCAATCCACCTCCCTTCCCCCCTACCTCCTCGGCCGAGCTGAAGAAGGGCTCAAAGTCACGAGCCACCAAATACCTGAGCATAACAGACAAAGACAGACATACAGACAGGTGAGGGGCCTAGGGGATTTGACAGGAAAAGAATGCAAAGTCTCCCTTCCCATCAATCAACAGTGCAGTGCAGTGCAGCGAAGTGCAGGGTAGCGAAGTGCAGGGTAGCGGGGCTGCACTGCCGGAAAAGACAACCACCTCCAGCTGCTCCAACAAAACGCACCCGCACAGCCCCAACACACGGCAACCTCTCTACACCACACACAAAACACCCCCCCCTCCACAATTTACCCCCCCCCCTTCCTTCCACCTACCCCTCGATCCAATGCCTCCGCTTTCCAACCTTTCCCCCCTTCGCCACCGTTACCGCCT
The DNA here is from genome assembly GCF_000143455.1 of Volvox carteri f. nagariensis. Taxonomy (NCBI): domain Eukaryota; kingdom Viridiplantae; phylum Chlorophyta; class Chlorophyceae; order Chlamydomonadales; family Volvocaceae; genus Volvox; species Volvox carteri. The sequence goes on along the minus strand of NW_003307552.1, from coordinate 162,932 downwards.
CCCCCCCCACGCCCCATTTCCCCTACCCCCTTCCGGCGCGCTCACTTGCGGCCCCTGAGGTCGGAGAGCCCCAGCACGTTCATGTGCAGGTAGAAGGCCAGTCTCTTTGCCTCCGTCTTGCTGGTGACCTCGTTCCCCTCCTCGCCGCCCTCCGCAGCCGCCCGCAGCTGGTCAGACAGAGTCACGCCCATACGGAGCTTGTTGCGGCGGACGTGTTGCTCCAACCTGGCGGGGTGAGGGTGAGGGTGAGGTGGTGGTGGGGTGGTGTTTTAGGACGGAGGAAGAAGTGTGGAAGTGGGGGGGGGGGAAAGAAGACGGCGGAGGGAGGGAAAGGATGAAGAACGTAGCATTGCAATGTATAGCCCGCCAGTTTGTCATGTACTGCCCGACCCCCCCCCCAACATCATCATATTCACCATAATCCCTTCACCAATATCAGTAAACGCACCCGCACCCGCACCCCCACCCGCACCCGCACCTACCAAAACAGTGATGTGCGCAGCTGCTCGTAGTTGAGGCCCTCGGTGCGGGACCCGGGGCGCACGCTGTTGCCTCCGCCACCTGCACCCCCGCCAACGCCGCTGCTACTCCCAACACCAACACCAACACCGCCACCAGAGTTCACATCTCCGCCGCCCCCGCCACCGGCGACGCCGGCAGCCACAGATAACCTGCCGCCGCCAAGCACCCCGCCGCCCCCGCCGCCACTGCCCCCAAAGCCGCCGCTGGCCTTGGCTTTCAGCCGGGAACTGGAGCTGGGTCGGCTGAGGTCCCATTGAATCTGTGGTGGGCCCAGAGGAGGAAAAGGTGGTCGGAAAAAGGGGGGCCTCGCATCCTGCTCTTATGATGCGATGCAACATCAACACCAACACCAACCGCCGGTATCCCAAGAGGTAACATGAACCTAAAACGGCTAAAAGAAGGCGACTCAATCGCCCCATTGTAGTTCACAAACCTGGGCGGAAAGCTCCATGAAGCTCCCCACCCCCCACCCCCATACCCCACCCCCATACCCACCCCCACCCCCCACCCCCATATCCCACCCCCATACCCACCCCCATACCCACCCCCACCCCCACCCCCATATCCCACCCCCATATCCCACCCCCATACCCACCCCCATACCCCACCCCCATACCCCACCCCCCACCCCTATCCCACGGCGCTCCCTGACACCGCCGCGTGCGCACCTTGGTCTTGACGTACGTGTCCTGAAAGTGGTGGCAAAGGGACCGCCAAAACGACCGCCACCGGGACTGCCTCGGAGCCCCCCCACCCGCCGCGTGCTGCTGCTGACGACTGCCCACCGCAGGCAGAGCCGTTGAGGACGCGCCGCCGCCGCGTAAGAAGCCATTGCTGGTGTACGACGTTCTGCTGCCAACGCCGCCTATGCCGCCGCTGACCCGCCCAGCCGCACTGTCTTGCTGCTGCTGATGATGTTGTTGTTGTTGCTGCTGTTGGTATTGTCGTTGAAGTTGGTTTTGTTGACTCGCGACGGCGAGTGCGGCCAGATCTGGAACGCTGCTGCTCGCTCGGTCGACACTGAGACGACCTTTTCGATGTACGACAGGAAAGGGAAACGTAAAGCCGGTTTCGGAGGTGGTTTGTAGTTACAAGTAAAGGAAAAAGGGAAAATATTTTGAAGGAGGGGAAATACCTGTTGTGTGCGGGCGTGTGAGGAGGGCTCAGATAGGGGGGAAGGAGGGTAAGAGAGGTGGCAAGTGCACGGGAGGATGAGATGCAGATACACGTCGTGAGCGGGAATCGTACACTCGCCGAAGCCGCACCTGGAGGCAGCATCACGAACGACCCCGACGTCGCCGACGTCGACGCCGCCGCGTACGACGGCGCGGACAGCTTCTCTCGCAACTCGCCGCCGCTGCTAGTGCTCACAGACGGCCCCACCACTGCGCGATTTCTCCCAGCGCCGCCGCCGCCGCCGCCGCCGCCAGCCCCACCAACCCCTCCATCCGCCGCCGCGGCGAAGGGGCTGCGCACAACGGCGCCCGCGCCGCCGCCAGCTCCGCCACCGCCACCGCCACCGCCAGCTCCGGTGCTATGGCCCGTGTAACCAAAGATATGAGCCAGGCGGTAGGCCAGACCTGTATGCGGGAGTGCATCCCCCCGGCCCCTGCCGGGCCGGGACCGGGACAGAGCCATCAGGACCAACTCCTGGGGGACGAAACAATACGCGAGTAATGCACAATATACGGCAGTGAGAAGTGAGGAAGTACGACATTTTTGAGACTGTCGCCTCTGTTTTAAAGGACTTCTTTACGGTTGCGAGTATGTGGTGGGTGCGGTCCGTGCTTGAGTGTATTCGTGCACGCTGGGTACCAGGCGGCCAGGCGGGGCGGTGTGATCCCTTTCTTCGTGCCCCTCGTGCCCCTCGTGAAGAGGTAATTAGCAGACCTACGGGGCCTCTCTCCACCTGTCTCTTTCTCCCTGCCACACACAAACCCCTCGTCCATCACACACACACCCTTTCTCTCTCTCTCTCCCCCCCCGCGTGCTGCCAACATCCGATGCTGCAGTTAATTTAAAATTGCAGATAGCAATCAAGACCAAGTTGCGGCTCAACTAGCGTAACACGCGTAACACATAGATGCCCTCCTCCTTCTCCTCCTCCTCCTCCCGCTCGCCGTGCTCCTCCCATCCATCCATCCTCCTCCTGCCCCAACCTCCTCCTCCTCCTCCCCTCCTCCTCCCCTCCACCCCTCCTC
>NW_003307552.1:136945-160048 GCF_000143455.1 Volvox carteri f. nagariensis | reverse complement strand
AAGCCGCACAAGGGGTTGGAGGAGACAGAGGCGCGGAGGCACCGGCGTGGGTGTCTGTCTGTCTGTCTGTCTGTCTGCATACGTGTATATATGGCGAGATAAAGGTGAATAATTCCTCACACATTAACGGCAGCGTCCTCAGCAACACGTGTTGAGATCAACGGCTTGAATGGGGCGGGGGGGCTGTGTGTGATAAATGTGTGTATCGCGCATGGGGTTTCGTACTCCCATACCCCCCATACACCCCCCCTACCCCCCCCCTCTTCCCTCAGCCAGCTGACCTTCATGATCATGCCCTCCCTGGAGTGCTGCTCCCGAGTGAGCAGGTCCCCCACTGCGAAGTGGATCAGCAGCTGGCCGCTGAGGGAGCGGAGAACACGGACCTGACCGGGGGGGGGCCCGGGGGGCGGGATAGCGGCGGGATAGCGGCGAGGTAAATGGTGCAGCAAAATGCCGAGGGGGGCGACGACCGGAGACGTCCTAGGCATCAATTGGTTGAGGTGGGAAGGGGAGGGGGGCGGGTTTGAGATCCGAACGCGGCTGTGACACGGCTGGCTGGTCTCTACTCTCCCCGGACAGGCCCGGGCCCCAGAATGTCGTACCATATGCCGCCGTACACCCAGGATATGGTAGATGACCAGTGCCGGCCCCGCCATCCCGCCGCCACCGGAGTCCTCCCCGCCACCGCCACCGCCTTGTGCCACCTGCGCCGCCAGCGCTGTGCGGCTGTAGCTGATGCTGCCACTGCTACTGCCACTGCCGCCGTACAACGCCACGGGCAGCAGGCTCTCCAGAAGTAGCACCAACAGGAAGATGGCGTACCAGGGGACGTACCTGCCGTACAAGACCGACCGATGTGCGCGTGAGCGCCGGAAAAGAGATCGGCCGGCTGGATGAGTCGCCCGAAGGATCCATGATGTTGCTAGGATGTGTGGGTACGGAAGTGTGTATTGATGTCCCGGTAGGTCGCAAGGGTGGCAAGCTCGGGCCCAGCCCCGACATCCCCCCCGACCCCCCCACACACATACACACAGAGAGAACCTCCCCTTTATCGGTATCCCTTCCCTACGCCACGGACATCCCTACGCCTACATACATACAGCTATACACACAACGAACCGAAACACCTCCGCACCCCTCCACATGCTCTCACCACACGCTAGGCAGGCAGCCCAGGATGAGGTACCAACGCCACAGCGGCAACCCGTCCCGCTGCTGTACGGCAGCCTGGGGGCTCCTGGACAGGTATATGGCTGCTCCCAGGAAGCCCACCGTCACCCCCAGCAGCACCCCCCTCTTGACCACCACCCGCGACCACCCCAAGATGCGCGACAGGGACATGCGAGCCTCAGCTGCGTGACGTAGCTGCTCCTCGCGCATGTACTCACGGAACTGGGCCTGAGGGGTCCGCAGCAAGGGGGTTGCCGGCGGGAGGGTTTGGGAGGGGGCAGGGGAAGGGGTGTGCCGGGGGCGGCAGGGGGAGCGTGGCGGGTGCCGGTGGGGGTGATTGTAAAGGGGGTGGGGGGGACATGAGCGCGCGAGTGCCTCCAACGGGGAACAGGAGACCGGGTACGGTCAGGGTCTCTTGCTACGGGATCCTCTGCCTCTGGGCTTACAGTGTCGTCCAGAAGGGAGCCGTTGGGGGGAAGGGAGCCGCCGCCGCCGCCGCCACCGGCAGCGGCAATGGAGCCGCCGCCGCTGCTGCCGCCGCCCAGGCGGAATCCGCTGGTTCCGCCACCTGCTACTGCTACTGCTGCTACTGCTGCGCTGCCCGGTCCGGTGGCGGGTGCGGGCACTGCGGTGTGCAGGTCCCCTGCGGCGGTGGCGGCGCTGAGCAACGTGGAGGCGGCGCGCTCCACCTGCAGGACGGGTGGGGAGATACATATGTAAATGTGCAATAAGCGGCCGCAACGCGTCATCTGCTGATCTACAGCAGGGTGGGGGAGGTATGTAGGAGGGAGATTTAAGTTTCCATGCACAGCCGAAGCAACGAATGATCACCTGACGGTGTCCACAAGCGCCAAAACTGCCGAAGTCTCTAAGGTGTAGGAGACGGGGGAGCGGGTAAGACGAACCACTGGCGAATGGAGCAAATACCGAAGACGGGATGGGGTAGCGGCGGCAAGTGTTTTGAGGTAGCAGGCGGGGGAAAGAGGTGTATGTGCCGCGGCGTGAGGACGTTGGCGCTGCTAGCTCGTGTCGGTGTGTGGGAAACTTTTTGTCGCCACGCAACCTAACGGGTGATGCTTGCGGGGCTTAACAGCAGGTCTGTCCGGCGGGGATGGGCATTGCGGATGCTGTTGCCGATGCCCGTACCTGCGCTCGAGAACCGCCGCGGGCGGGGCTTGCCGTTGCCGTCGCCCCACCTGTCCCTGCCATGCCCGACGGGGGCCCCGACGCTGCGCCGCCTGCCGCGGTCAGGCTCGCCGCTATCGGCGCAGACAGCTCAAACGGAGACCAGGACTGACCGAACCGCCCAGGTCTAGCAGCCGCTGCTGCCGTCGCCGTCAACGGCACCCCGACGGAAGAAGTCTCCATGGATCCCGAAAGCCCGCTTGTTGCCGTCACCGCTGCCGCCGTACGACGTGTCACGCCGGGCCTGCCGTACGCGCCAAGGACCTTGCCGCCAATTTCGTCCGAGCGCTGCCAGGCGCCCAGAAGGGCCGCCCGCTCGTCCACTGGCGGTAGCGGCTCGTCCAGCCCGGCACTGTTCGCCGCACCGAGCCCTAGTCCGCGCGCGTCGTCGGCGGATCCTGCAGAAACCAGCCGAGCGCTGGCCGCGCGTACGGCAGTCACCAGGGCGCCAGTTGGTAGCTGCGGCGGCGGCTCCGCTGCCGCCGCAGCAGCCGTCACCGCCGCGCGGGATGCTGCATCACCTACCCCCGTCAGTTCCCGGGGCCTACCATCCGTCGGTAAGGACACCAGCACCTCACGTAGGTCCGTTTCCGGGGCTGCTCCTGCTCCAGGGGAAAGCGAGCAGGTAGCCGCCCGGGCTCCTGACCCCTGGGGAGCACCGCCATTCCGAGGTTCAGGGGTGGAGGCCCCCGAGGTCAACCGCCCGGTGTCCATCTCGTCGACAAGCTTGCGCCGTGATCGGCGGCTTTACGCCTTGGCTGCCGGTCAAGAGGGTAGTAACCTGCCTGCAGGGTGCATCAAGATGGGATGCTTGGGCCACGTCGAGGCTTTTGCAAAGGGAACTGGATTAGGAAGGAATGGAATTGGTGGATTGTTGGTGGCGTGCTGATTGATTGTGCTAAAGCTGCGGTACTGTGTTACGGCTGCTTAGGTCTCGGGGACTGCCGGGCGCATGGTGAGATGGGGAGGGGGGTCGGAGCCGGCACAGCTCCATACCATAATAGCTGTTAGATATGAGGCTGCTGTCATGGATCTTAGCCATAGTACCTGTATTTCGCACAATTCTCGTCAGTTGTCTTTGGGCCCGAGCTGGTGTAATTCAATACATACGCAGGATGCGAATAGAAATTATCTTGAAACCTGAAACATGTATCATGAATCATATCAATTGTTACATAATTGTAATTTGCTCAGGGCATGGCTCGCGATTTGATAGTAGACAGCCATAGCCCATTTAGAAGCTGAGTTGAAAGACAGGAAAAAATACTTGTAATGCTGGTACTAGTTGATAAATGGAATAAAATTGGTCTCAAGGTTTTGACTCCTTTGGAAAAACGTCCAATTGCCCGCGCATGCAGCCATGTCCAAAATTCACCAACGTCAGCTCCACACCGTCGAAGCACCACATCACACAGCCACGTCCCCTTCGCCGCTAAAAACTCCTCTCCATTCCGCAACAAGCACCACCACCCCCGCCCCAGCTCCTAGACAGTGGGTGGTAACATGCACCCCACATAGCCATCCGGCAGCCCTGGGCGCACAGCCGCCAACCGGCGGTCCCAACTTCCCGATTTCTTCCCTCCAATTCTATCTTCCGCCCAAAAATCAAACTTATGATATGCTTGCAAATCTCGCCCGAGAGCAGCTATAAAAGCTCACAAAGCCATCCTAAACCCCAAAACCGACCAAAACCCCTCGTTCTTTTTCCTAAATCGCTATATCGCGACGACTGTCCGCCTGCCGGGGCGTCGGCCATTCATGATGTTTAAGGCAACGAGCATCTCCCTGTTTCTGGTGTTGAGGTTTAAGCTTCCGGTTCCACTCGACGTCCACGGCAGCCAAAATCACCTTGACGGTGTACTCGGTTTCGCTCTTGAAACGGACCGTCTGGCCCTCGGGAATCTCTTTGCCATTCTCCAGCAGGGATCGGAGATGCCGATTCAATGCCTCCCTTAGCCTGGATTCCGCCTGTGGAAGAGAAAGGCCAGTCACCGCGCAGCCTGGTAGGTCAGGAAAGAAAGCGCAGAAGTTGTCGGGCGTGGACAGAAAGATGGCCACGAAGGAGAAGACCTTTTTTTGTCCGGAGCTGGTTGGCGAATGAGGCGTACTGGTGCAGCTGTTTGAAGTGCAGCAGGAAGCACCAGATGGCATCATGGACCAAGAAGGTGTCGCGCGATGAACTAACAATGTGCTGTGACACACGTTTGATTTAATTAGGAAAAGTTGCCACTTTCCGGCAATGTGCGTGAGGACGCTGCCTGGAAACGTGTGCAAAGCTGCTTTACTTAATTGCCCTTGGCCGCATTCGTACAACCTGTACGGAAAACCGCAACGGCAAGGGTTTTTCTTATCAGCGTTTATCCTGTTGCTGGGGGGCCCCAGAGCCGCGCTGACCTACCTCACCTAATCTCTTAATGTCGTGTTTCCGAGGAGAAAGGGCCATGGCCGTTGATATGAGTAGACGCGGCAATCAGTTTACGGACCGCGAACTCGGCCTGCCTGCACACAGTGTTTTTAAAAGTGGTTACTAGGTGGTGACCAAGTGGTTACTGAGAAAATAATTCCCTTCCAGAAGGTGGTCTGTCACTAGGAAATATGTTTCTTAGAGTCACCTGCCAGTAACCAGGTGGTCGCCAGAAATTGGGCCACACACCCCCGGTAGTGACCACCTAAATAAAGTTTTGACGATGGGAGCAGTGATACTTCACTGAGCTCGGCTCAGGAACACGTTGCCGTACATAGAGTCAAAGTTGGGTCTTCGGATGCATGGTTCTTATGGGCTCCTGTTCAGCAGACTCGCTGTTTTTTTAATTTTTTAATTTTATTTTTGTAAGGTGGTTACCACGAAAACCCCCCACAGTAACCACTTGGTCACTAAAAGCTTACCACGGTGAGAACGTTATAAAAACACTGCCTGCACACGTACCAATTGTGGTCGGGCAATCCACCGCCCGCTGTTCAAAGGTGTGTGTGAGAGGTTGTTTGCATTGCGGCAATTAGTTCGCTCAATCTTGGTCGCCGTTTGCTTTTTTACTGGGAGGGCCTTGAAGGAGGTGCTACGGCACTGTCTACACCCGGCCCAAACTGCATTGCTTGCGTGGTGTCATTTCTGAGTTTTGGGCCCGCCCGTCTACCTGCTTTTGCAGCCCGGGACCGCCTGCCGAAAGGGTGGGAACAGGTGCCCGGTGACCACCCTTTCCTCTCAATTAACAATGCGAACAAGCTCGTTTGTCAGTTACCGTTCAATGATGAGGATTCCTGAGGCCTCACTTCTGAGCCCGATCTTGTATGTCGGAGCGTACTAAGCGAGGTTTTGTGTACAGCGAAGTTAATGCGGCCTGACCGAGCTCTGTTTGAATAAGGCCCACAGTGTTGTGCGGGAGGTGCTCCTCGGAGCGCTGCGCTCGACCCGACCGGGTCCACTACAACAATCGCAACCTGCAATTGGCCAACCCTGGCGGGTGGCCGTGCATTAAACACCCGGGCGCACCCGCTGGTGACACAATACATAGCTCCTGCATGTGGTGCTCACTGATGGCTTGTCTTTAACTGGCTTTGGCCTAAAGCTGGTCTACCCACTTGCGTTCACAGCAAAGGACGGTGCCCACCGGATTGCCTTGGACAGACTGATCTATTCAGAGCAGAGCAGGTGTAACGACGCAAGGCCAATCTGAGCATCCCGGATTACGCCTTTGCTGTGTTACAGCAGGGCGCCAATGGGTCCACGGACCGGGTGCGCGGGACAACAGATAACGTGCTAATAGCGTAGTGGGATGCAGCAGCAGGGTTTGTGGTGCATATGAGGCGTGGCCTACGAGTGATTCGCGTCTGACCAGGGGCGATGCAGCGGCAACGGCTGCAGCTTGGGCTATGACCCCCACCCTGGGGTAGAAGGACGCCAGGGCACCGCTCTATGGACTATGCTGCACAGGGGACCAGGCCGAGACGGCCATCCCCACAGACGCAGTTGTACTGCGATGGCGTGTGGAAGCGGCGGCGTTGGGGGATTTTGGAAACGAAGCAGGAGCATAAAACAAAGGGAGCGGGTAAATCCATTATGGCGTTACTAGCTGTTACAAACGACTTAGTCATGGACATCATCGTTGTTCGCCTGCGCATGCTGCCACCTCCAGAAGGCACTCAGTTACGTCTGGTGGTCATAGGCCAAGCGGTCTGTGTCAGCACCCAACAAGACAGCCCTATCGCCACTCACTCACACTCCAAGAGACTTGTCACACGCCATGACTGTCAAGTTATGAGTACACATCTCCACTCCATCGCAGGCACGGCGCTACACGATCCCCCTCAAAACGCCGACCAAGCATGGCGTTTGGTACAAGGTCAAAATCCGTACAAAATCCGTACAAGGTCAAAGTCCGCGGCGGCACGAGCCACGGGATCAGCTCCAGCTGAACACAAGGCCTCCATGAGGCCGCTTTCCCAAGGCCACGCTTCCAGGCCCCCGGGCCCCCCTCACACGTAATCCCGCCACTTTTCCTTACAAGCTATACAGTGGAAGTACAGCGTCATGCCCTGTTCCGTAGGCTCCGAAACGAAGACGGCCTCGTTGTGGTTACATCGTGGGCAGCGGACGTCGCGGGTGCGGGGAAGCGTGGGGTCCGCTGTGACGTCGTAAAGGGTCGTAATCTTGTCCTTCTCGTCAACAACCGTGGCGTGCACGTACACACACCACTCTGACGGGTCCGCTTGCACACAGTAGTTGCACGTCTTGCAATAATACTCCAGAACCCGCCTTTCCTTGTCTTCGCGAGGGTATAGCAAGTCGTTAGTTTCTGGGCAGAACTTAAGTCCACGCTTGCGCGAGGCCATGTGCCCAGGGGTCTAGGCTGTTGGGCAGAAGGACAGCCACAGAGTCTAGAGGTGCACTATTTGAAGTCAACGATGTAAGTCCTCGTGAGGATAACCCAAACGACTTACAAACAACCCACAGCCGGAAAGCAATCGACAATCCGCAATTTGTTGAAGGTAGCTGATCTGCGGTATAGCCACAATAATTACTTAAATTGAGCAAAATAAACTAGTATTAGACAATTAGCATCAACCTGAGCGAAGCCATCCTGTTACGGCAGCGTCAAATACGGCATGGTTAACCCGATGCAGAACCCGTAAATTGAGAAGAGTCTAAGTGTTTTGATAAGGCAATTAAGGTATCTTGGAATTGTTCGTTTTCTTTTCGCAAGCGGTGACTTGCGCTGAGAGCCACATCTGGCGCCGACTGTACTCCTCCATCAAGTGTGGATTGCCTGTATCTCCGAATCCAGGTTGTCGTTTTACAGCCAAATTGAAGCCCAGCAGTAGGCCTGTTTTGTGAGCTGCTTTTCCGCCTACTGAGCAACCCCGCAGCCTTCTCTGGGCCAGGCCAGCCTTCTTCAACAACATCTTAAACGTTGAACTGGTCTGGCCCATTGCATAAAGTGTTTCTTGCAGTTCATCTTTAGGCCTCCGTGACAAAATGGCGTCAACTAGCACCGACCCAGCACCTCCTGTTGCAACGCCACCATTGACAGCTGCAAATGTTGAAGCTGAGATGGCCGCACATGTATCTGGTATTACACCACAGCTGCAGAACGTAGTGGCTACTGTGAATCTGGGCACAAAGCTAGACTTGAAGGAGATTGCTATGCACGCGCGCAACGCTGAGTATAATCCCAAGGTAGGCTTCGAGTAGCCTTGTAGTGGTGTGAGGGGCAGCAGCGGGGGGTCTCGAACGTTGCAAATTCACCTATGTGTGGTTGCTTTGCAGCGTTTCGCCGCCGTCATTATGCGTATTAGAGAGCCAAAGACGACCGCACTAATTTTTGCGTCCGGGAAGATGGTAAGTCTCACGAGATTCATGGACAGTCCCACGCCATGGACGTAACCCATGATTCCCGCATGGCTGGGTCTGAACACGGTCCGCTGTACAAGTATGCCCGTCACCTGGCAGGTCTGTACTGGAGCGAAGAGCGAGGACGACTCGAGGACAGCGGCCAGACGTGTGAGTATTCTTTTGGAGCCCAGCGTTAACGCCTGGGTGTACCCCGGTTAAAAAGCTTCGTGCAAAGTGTCACGTTATGAAGTCGTCCCTTTCACACGAAGGGTGTATTGTGCTCGTCTTTAGTGAATGACGTCAGTCTGTCCAGTGGTCCGCTCTCATTACATTGTTGTCCCGTGGGTCGCAAGGCGCGATTTATATCTCACGATTGCTCCTCTAGATCCAGTGCTGTGCTCGCCAGTCCAGCTCCAGGACATCATGGGCCCTTGCCGCATAAGCTCGCTCGGAGCTGATGCTGTTGGGATACCTGAGGATGTCAGAAGTCTGTTGAACCTGTTTCGCTTGTCTATCCTGCCGAAGGATATGAAGGTGCACAGTGCAACCAAAATCCTGCGAGAAGAATTCTCCTGACGACAGGCAAAATGGATGTCAGACAATATTTTAAACATGCAGTCTGTTCGTCTTCCGCTTTGCAGTACGCCAAGATCGTGCAAAAGCTGGGCTTCCCGGCCACGTTCAAGGAGTTCAAAATCCAAAATATTGTGGGGTCGTGTGACGTCAAGTTCCCTATTCGCTTGGAAGGCCTTGCGTATGCGCACAGCCTTTTCGCAAGCGTGAGTAATGGCGGGATAAGGTTCCAGGTCGCCGCCTGTGCTGTTGGTCCTGCGGGCGGACGCGGACACACGTAGGTTGTGTTTTTTCGCACGCTAGTGGGCGACACGCAGATGGGGTACCTCGCATCCGCTATCCTCCTGCGTGTCTAGGATGGTTCCTAGTCGGGGTTATGGAGTCACCTGCCGCCGTCCTGCTTGCCTCGCGATGCTGGGGCCGCAGTACGAGCCGGAGCTCTTTCCGGGGCTTATCTATCGGATGAAGCAGCCCAAGATCGTGCTGCTCATCTTTGTGTCGGGCAAGGTGGTCCTGACGGGTAAGCCCGGGCGATATACTGTTCCACACGTGGATATATATTTATGTGTATATGTACAATAGAGTAGCGCCTGTTAGTGCTCCAGGGCAGATGAGGTCCTAGGCCGGGTGCGAGCGCTGGGTCTGCAGGACCGACTGCACATGCAAGTCGGTGAACGGTAGCGGTTCCGGCAACCCGTAGATTCATAAACTTATGTGGTGTGCACGGGGCGCGGCGTGGAGGTCGTGCCACTGCAACTGGCGCTGATCAGGACGTTACCCGCGGATCCCAGTGGCTTAGGAACCCGCGTATGCGGAGGCACCTTCGTGCATGTGTTACAGCACAGAGTTCCGTCGGGTGCATCCTTGTGAGGTGTCTTTTATTGAATGATGGGTTTGCTTTCTGATTGCAACGGCAAGAGGCATTGCCGATGCTTTCGCTTGCATCAATGTCATGTGCCGTGCCACCTGCCCGCTTTGATAGGCGCTAAGACGCGCTACGAGATCTACCAGGCCTACATGAATATCTACCCCACACTGATTCAGTACAAGAAAGGAGACGCAGCCTTGCCGGCGCTGCCGGCTGCGAATCTAATGCCGCCGCCGCGTGCACTACCACCTGCCCGGCAGGCCGGGCAGCCAGATGGATCGGCGGAGCATATGGAACAGCAGCAGCAGCAGCCCCAACACCATCAGCAGCAGCAAATTCCGCAGCCAGTCCAGCACCCCGGGTCGGCGGCAGCGGCGGCGGCAATGATGATGCCGCCGCCGCCGACCCCTTCAGCAGCACCGACGCCGTCCATGACGTTACAGGACCTTCATGCCATGAACCTGCCACCGCCGACACCGCTGCACCCCAACCTGCCGCCGCCCACGCCCCGGCACCCTGGTCTTGCGCCGACACCCAGTTTGGGACACCATGTGTTACCGCCGCCCTCTCCGCGGCGATAAGTTTAGAAGTGTGCACTGGGCGCGGCAGGTGGGGGCTGCTACGATCAGTTCGGGTCAAGCGCCAGCGCGGCAGCTTCATTAGTCCTGGCAAGCAACTTGGTGGGTGACTTGGCCGTCCTGATCAGTGCAGCTGGAGCTGCGCGGGTCTCTCTTTGGCCACATTGCTAGGGCTTTTTATCCGTTGTTGTGCGCGTTTTTAGTCACGAAAGGAATTGACAGGGAGCTTTTGGAAGCGTGCGGCAGGTGCATGTCCTTGTAGATTATAGGGCCACAGGGTAGCTAGGCAAAAGATCTGTTTCCTTCCCAACTCCGCCTCAAAATGGGCCTTGGTATGAGCAAACGCGTTTGCTTTTGTTGAGTCCTTGTGCGCAATTAGGGTTAAAGCAGTCACGCCTCTTGGTGAGCGCGTTCAGTCAGGGATGTCTCGAAGTTATACGGGTGTCGGCCTTTGTCGCTAGCAGGGTTGAGTGCTAGTGAAGGTGGCGGCTTGGTTTCTCGCTGGCTGCTGCGTGGCTAGGACTGACTGTGGGTAGGCAGGCTGCAGGCATGTGCGCAGCCGGGTGCGCGTAAGCAGGTTGTCATTTCGCTAGTCTCGTCCGCAGTGCGGGCCGTACCAGCTGCATGTGTAGTCAGTTGGGCGCTGGACGAGTACTGGGCGCGATTGCTTGGCGGATGGTGTGGGGTCTACACCGCGATGGTGCCAGTGGTGTGCCATCCCAGCCCGTGCAAGATTGCTGGGATGTGCCAAGCTGCGCATGCCCATGCTTAGCCGGGTGGGTTAGTAATGGGTTGGGTGGTGATCCCTTCTTCTTTTTTGGTCGTTCAGGACCAGGCTGCCCTATTTCTCCCTTTCTACTGCAGCCTGGAAGGAATATCTTTGGATTCACGCAGTCTCGGCGTTGGTCCCTCCAGCTAAGGTGACGCGGGGTTTCTGGCGTTGCCTGCCGTATTTGGCTACTCTTGCGTTTTGTCCCCGTTCTAAGACGTCAGATGTACTCGGCGTTGCTTCTAAACTTGTAAGTTTGTGGGCTCTGGCTGAAGTCGTGAACGCGGTAATTGCAATACGTCAGACATTTGCGGTGATGCTGTGACGTACGGATTAGTGCCACCCGAGCCGGGGGGGCTGTAATTCATTATTTTAGGAGGGAAAAGCTGCATGCCAAAATGAGCACAACCGCAGGACGACAAGTTACATTAATGATGATGTCTGGTCGAGTCATATTAGTACCCAGAGTTTTCATCTTTACTTCGTGCAAGGCATCCTAAGGGAGGGATAGGTTACGCGCATCTTCCCCACGACTTACTGCCCGCTGGAAGGCTTCCAGGGCAAGTTAAGACTCAAAAGTGCAATACACTCAGTATTGTCCGTCTGGTGGCAAGGGGCGCTATTCCACATTTCAAATGACCCAAGACCCGAGTGTCATTATATCCGCGCATACGTCTCACATAGCTTTCAGCTCGGAAAAGTAAGCTTGTACTGGGTATGTCGTAAAGTGTAATGCACCTCAAGTAATGAGAGCTCGCTAACAGTACTCACGCGAGTATCTAACCTCCCACCGCGCATTATATTAGGAATTTTATACGTGCAAGGAATCATTATTGGCCGTCGTTTGAACCCCCCCGGCGTGGTATTGCAAGAATACTAGGAAGCTGGTTGTTCATGTTGTATTTAGGACTTAGTTTTATTTGCAGCAATACAAGCGGCCCAGCCCGCTTTGTGACGGAGGAGCAGGTATGTCGACAAATACTGGCATGCAAAACCCGAGCTGAAAGGTCCTTTAAGCACTCTGTTGAACGGTCTGTATCTACTATTCCGTCCTTGAAGCATTTATGTACCGCTCGCGTGCTTGGAACCTGTATGTCAGACTCATCCTCCTGGAGCAACCTGGTAGCTTTAAGCGCAGCACGGTCGTATACTGTGACGCAAAGCAAGGCTTTGACTAACGCGTCGTAATCACAATAGTGGCAAACGTCATGGATGTCATAGTCTGCTGTACTTTCCGCGCTTAGGATTGCTTCAGCTAAGCGCGGGTTGTTTGCCCCGCACAGTAATTTGTCGCAAAGCTGGATTGACAATTCTGACCGTGTTTGCATCGCCCTCCGGCCACCTGGCTGTCACTGCCGCTTCTCGGCAACTGCAGTGCTCACAGCAACAACTCCATGTCCCAAACGCACGGTGACTTGATCGGTGCGCGGCCACACCAGGAATACTCGGCCTGTGATCAAAGTCTGACCCACATCACTCTTGGTTCCGGCCCCAGCATCCAGCATCCATACGCCCCATCTCACCAACACGCCTCACATCTGCACAGCCAGCACCACTACCACCAGCAGCAGCAGTACCCCCGGGCGCCACAGCGTCATCCGGACGGAGCTCAAGCCTCAGGCGCCGGAGCCCTGCAGCAGCTACCCGGGCCCGGCGTGAGTAGCATCTTCGAGAGCCGCAGCACCCTGGGCGGCCCCGCCCAGTTATCGCCTTCCTTCCCCGAAGCACCTCGTACCTGCGGCGCCGGACTTTCCGTCGGCAACACTTTTGGGGACGGCGGCGGCTGCGACTCGCAGGCGTCGCCACAGGAGTTTCTCTGTCCGCCCCAGGTGTACGACAACAGCATGATGCTGAAGGAACAGGGCGCCGCCGGCGGCGGCGGCGACCCGGAGGATAACGTGATTGATGAAAATGAGGAGCGGGATGGACAAGACCTGGACGACGGCGGTGACGGAAACAGCCAGGGCAGCGGCAAGAGGTCCCGTACAAGGTGTGCGTTGTCTTCCGTTGCCGCAGCGCACTGCTTGACAGGACAGGTCTGAACAGGACAGGTTCTTTTACCGGTATTTTCCCTTGCGGCCAAAAGTATGACGTGCGGCGTTATCGTTTTGTCTTCCCGCTTGCCGGAAAAAACATCTTCTTTCTTCGTCCCCTTTTGGAACCTTCGTGTCCCTTCCAGTTCACCATTACTCCTTTCGACGCCTCAGCATATGCCTGTCGCTGTTACAGCAAAAGCAGCTGGAGTGCCGCAGCGAGAAAGCCGCGGCATTCTTTTCCACACGGCCGCGCTCCTCTTTGCAAGTTTTGCTGCGTGTGCACGCTTCTTGGCTGCAGACGGCCCCACCTGCAAGGCCGCTTCAGCGGGCGCCTTACCACCAAGGAGGATGAGCGTCGGTTGGCAGAGGAGTGCAAGCTGCTGGGACCGCTGCTGGGTGGTGTGGGCAAGCGTGGCGACAAGAGCCGCCTCACGTTGGCCAAAATCGTGCGTGGCATTGCGACGGGCGATGTGCGGCGCTTTTGCGAGGAGCGCGAGCGGGCCATTGCGGTGGGTGGTTGGGTGGGGGACGGGAGACGCTCAGGAGTGCGGGACGCCCATTGTCCGATGTGGAGTGGCGGCGCATGTTCTTCACCTGACACGTCCCGTCTCTCCCCACACGGTGATTCGCCGTTGCTCTCCTGCGCTCATGACTAGTTACCGCCTTGCATCCAACTCCCCGCACTGCCGCCGCGGTCACAGGCGCTGAAGGCCAAGCTGGCCGCTATTGACCCGGAGGCAGCCGCCAGTGTGCCCGTGAACTTGATTCCCCTGCCGTCCGCGGGCCTGGGCAGTCTGGGCGGTATCAGCATAGGCCCCATGGCCGGCATGGGCACGGTGTCCATGGGCGGCTCTATGGGCCTGTCCGGAGGCAGCCTGGGCGGACCGGCGCTGGGTATCGGGATGCACGGGGGCTCCCAGATGGAGAAGCAGCAGCGCGAGAACTCGGAGCTGCGCAGCGAGGTGTACAGCTTGCGTATGGAGCTGCAGGCGCGAGAGCGGCTGCTGCTGGAGCTGCAGGACACGGTGAGAACGGGCGCCGGTGTGGGCAGGGCGGTGGTAGATGTCACATGTTTCGGTAGTCCCTCCTTAAGAGGGAGGGGCAGGAGGACTTGGGCTGGCCTGGATGACCCTGTTGGGCGGAGGAAGGGGAGAAGATCGCTTTGACGGACCCGGTACTTGGACATGTGGTTGCTTAGAGGGCGCATGCGTCACAGTCGCTGTTGGCATGTTGGCACGCCGACACGTTACACGGCGACATAGCCTTCTGGATTCCGGAATTGGGGGTGTGGGGGGAAGTGGAGTCCGCAAGGGGCCCTGGACGTTGGTTTGGAAGCCCCGAGATGATGTCCTCTCGGGGCTTCAGGGCAAAGCCTGCGGGGTAAAGTGCCGCTGGCACATGAGACGGTGACAGCATAAAGGGGCCCCTTCGTATGGTAGCCTTCGTCGGTGTGTCGACCTCACATCTCAACATGTGAGGTGGCCCTCAGCCACAAGCTGACTCGGCACGCGCCACTGGCAGCCGCCCCAGTACGCTTAGTGACAACACCGCGGTTTCCCTCCTTTTCCAGCCCCGCCGGTCCACGAGGGCGTCTTCCTAACGTGGCCGCGCCTCCTCGTACCCCTGCTGGCGTCCCTCCCCCATCAGGGTATCATCAGTGGCTTCGTGCCCACCTCCATTCCACTGGATGACCCGCAGCGCCTGACGGCCCACGCTTGCGGCCCGGGGGCGGGGGCGGGCGGGCACCTGGGGGGTCCGGGCGGCGGTAGGTCACATAGCGCCGACATTGTGCCGTCGTACAGCATGCCGCAGCGGCACCACTCGTACGGCGCTGCGCCTGTGGCCTCGTATGGCGGACCGCCGCAGATGAGCATGCCGCAGGTATGTATGTATGTATGAATTTTTTCATTACGACTGAATGTGTGTCTGTCCACACGCTGTTTCGTCGATTTTGCGAATGGTAATTGCAGCTTCCCTGTGCATACACAAACACTTCCGTACATTACACACACGCCCAAGCTCACCTCGTTGGTGATTTGGCCGTCGGCAGCTGACTCTTCGCCATCTTTAGTAAGACGCCCTCCCGCGCACTCCCTCCCCCTCGCCTTCTCTCTCCCTCCCCCCTACCCCGGTCTGCCTCATCCTTAGCACACTTGGCTCTTAGCTCACAGAACTGAATTCATGTCTGGCTTCTTTGCATGTGATGACTCCTCCTGTTCGGGCCTACAGAGTAGCGCCCACGTTAGCAGCGGGATGGAGCCCGGGCCCCTGGGCGGCAGCGGCGCGTTGGGAATGGGCTCCGGCATGAGCCAGCCAGCAGCCGGTGGCACGGGCATACAAGCCGGCGGCGGCGGCGGCGGCCACATGGCCGGTGAGGGCTCCGCCCTAGCCGCCATGCCCGCCATCTCGGAACATTCACGGGCGAGTCGGCCGCTAAAGCGTCCCGCGATGGTGGAGGTGGGCGGTAGCGGCGGGTACGGCGACGTGCTCCGGTCGATGTCCCATCCGCCGCTGGGCCGTAGCGGCGGCGGCGGCGGCAGCGGCTACCCGCACATCGACCTGCAGCAGCAGCTGAACAGCCTGCAGGCGCAGGTACGCAAACACGCACACACACACGCACACACACACGCGCGCGCGCTCTCATCGTGTGGGAAAGATGGGATGTGTGGATTGGCGTGTCCAAATATTTGGGCTGGGTTGGGCTGCTGCCAGTTTCTGCACAGCTTGACTTCTCCACGGTCGCTACCCATCTGGATGTCTCTTTCCTTGGTGGAATTCTTGGCAATATCGGGTTTGCGGGTATGTGCGGGAGGGACTGGTGGCCGGGTGGTTGAGCTGCGCCATGTCGTCGGCCGGAGCCGAATGAGAAGGGCAAGATGAGAGAAAAGCGCAGGGCACAAGAAGGGGAGCCCTATGGCCAGTGGGGCCCTATGGCTGCGGGTTGGGTTCGGGCGGGCGCGGCCAAGGGGTGGTCTGGTCCCATGTGGGCCCCCCCTCCCCGCGGTAGCAATCCGCCTGGGAGATTGCTTTGGGGCTGCTGACGTTTCCCCGCCGGGGGAGGGGAAGGTTCCAGAACAATACGGCTTTTCTCCATTGCTCGCTTGCCGCGCCTTCCCCTCCCCTTCCTCCGTCCCTCCCATACCCTCTGCGCTCGCTGTCCCCGGCGATGGGGCTGATGGGGGAGCACCTTATGGGCACCTTGCGGGCGGGAGGGGAAATCTCCACTGCCAGGTGTTCGTGGTCCTTTATGGCAGTATGTATGTTTGGATAGAACTGAGTGCCGCGACACGTAAGGGCCGGGGATGTCACATACGAAACTTCAAAACATTAGTAGTCCAGCAAGAGTAGTCCAGTAATTGTTGCGGTGTATATGTGTGTGCGTATATGTCTGTGTGTGTGGGGTGGGGGTGGGGGGGGGGGAAGGGTCATGTTGCCGTCCCACGCTGCCGGTGCGCGATCCTCAGCTGTGTGTGGCCACGTCCACCCACCCCCCACTCCTTCCCTCCCGAACGAAGTCGACCACTGCCCTATGTAGCGATATCCACATATCCTCCTCCCTCCCCCGTCTTATCAGTCGGTCAGCCGGACAGCCGTACTGACAGTCGCTTCCGTAATCAGTCCTGTTGATTACGTCAGGTGGCAGCTCGCCGGAGGGGTCTTGCGGGAGGGGGGGGCTCGTTCACGCGGCTCCGATACATAACTAGGTGCTGGTCCCAGCAGAGCCCAGCAGAGATTGGGGTTCCCGCAGCTTTTCCCACCTCGTTGGAAGCAGCACTCTATTATGCTCTATTTGTTATGCGTCCCGACGTTGTACCTGTGGGTAACGGCTGGCTGGTTGCAGGTCGAGCACCTGCAGAACATGTCCCAGGCCCAGGTCGGCGCCCGGGTAAGAGATCTTTGCTGCTAGGGAAAGACCGGAAAGACCGGCGCTGCGCCTGGCTGCTAGCGTCGTGACATTTTCTGGTTGGTTGGCGGTGTTGGAGCCCTTGTTGTAGGGTCACCTTTGTGAGAGGTACCTCGTGCGGATGTTGGGAAGCGCCGCGCTTTCTTTCTCCGGAAGCCGTTCCCTGCGCTGACCTTGTGTATATGTAGCTGCATGCGCTTGGATTTCCGTCCCCTCGGTCCCAAACCTATTCGTGGTCACATGACGAGGCTTGATCCCCATGCTGGCGGCGCCGTTGGGAGAGTACCGCAGTACCGTCGCTGTGGAGGGCGTATTGTCCTCAGTTTTGCACCTAGGGCTAAGTTACGCCCAAGGGGCTTTTTTCCGTGGGCCTGTCGTTCCCTGTATGTCCTGTCATTGCGCATTTGGGGTTGCGGTGCGCGCGCGCACCTGCGCTTTGACTCCTCGCTTACTACATCGTACCGCCCCGGGTCGCCCTGATCTCGTCCTCCGTGTTTTCTCTCCTTACCCCCTCCTCCTCCGCTTCCCAATCTGTCCCTGTTTGTTTTCAGAGCGCTGGGAGTTTCCTGATGCCGGCTCGAGAGCGCGGCAGTGCTCAGGTCAGAATGGGCATGGGCGGCGGCAGCGGCGGTGCCGGCGGCAGCCAGCTGCACTACGGCGGCAATGGTGACATGACTTCCTCGCCCTTCTTATCAGCTCACTCAACGGGACCGCAGGTAAGGATACCGAAAGGGGGACATGGGGTTGTCTAGTCAAGGTACCTGCGCGGCTGTCCAACGCGTTTGCGTGCCCCCCCCCCTGTGCTCTCCCCTCTTCCCTTCTGCCTTGTGCCAGGGCGGCCTGCTGATGCTGCCCTGCCATCAGGGCTCGGAGGGCTCAGCACACCCCTACCAGGCCCACCCCGCCATCGGCGGCCCGCTGCACCTGCAGGTGGGGCGGGAGGCCGGCATCCGACGCGGGTAGGGACCGTCGGGGGGCTTCCCGGGGTTGGCGGGGAGGTGGGAGCAGGTGGACATGAGGTGGGGCCGTGGGGGCCCCGGGATGTGGATGTGGATATGGAGAGAGAGAGAGAGAGAGAGAGAGAGAGAGAGAGAGAGGACTGATGGGGCTCGTGCTGCGGCGCATTGAACGTGTGGGGATGGAGGTTGGAACGGGGTGTCATCGTGTTGCCGTGTGCGTCTGGTTGGGCGCGCCGTGCCGTGCCGTGCCTCGCCGTGCCTAGGTGGCGCTTCGTTGGGGGTGCGGGAGATGGTGGAGTCGAGGTTTTAACAACAACAACAGCACGGCGTTTCCCGTTGTGGTGTGGCTCGTCGCGGTGAAGAGCATGACTATTGATGGCTCAGGGTGGTCCAGGGAGGCGGGGCCGTGTTGCTGAGGACGTCGTGTAGGTGGTCGGGGGGAGAGGTATTGGTCCCTCCTCTTGATTCCTGTGCCACAGTCATGTGGAGCATCGGAGCATCCGGTGTCCAACCAAACAACTATACTTTGAAAACCTCCACGTCTGGGCAGGTAATTAAGCAGAGCGGACTGTACGACGGTGTTGGTGGTGTTGGCGGCGGCGGCAGCAGCAGCGCACGCGACCTGCGTGACGCTGTCGGCATGCGTCACGGCGGTGGCGGTGGCGGCTCGGCCGGCGCCCACGATGCCGACAGTTACGTGGGCGCTGGCATGGACGCCGCCCTGGAGCACATGATCAACTCCCGGGCCATGCGGGGCGAGTACGACCTGCCCTTGGAGCTGCTGCTGCCGGACAGCAGTGGCAAGGGCGGTGGCGGCGGCGGCGGCTCCATGTCGGGACCTCATTAGTCCAGAATGTCATCCGCATCGCCGCCTTGAGAGGTATTCAACATGACTGGACGTGAGGGGGATTGGGGGTCGGAAGGATTGTGTTGGGTCTGCTAGTCAGTGAGCAGCCCCGCACCTACATACAGACCTACGTATACCCAGAGACTCGTTGTGTGGTGACCGGACTGCATGCATGCAGTGCTCGGTGTGCCTGCTCAAAGGGGGAGGGGTGTTGGCGAAGCAGCTGCAGGTATCGTAACCCGGTCAATGCACTCCTGTCCTCAGCAGCTGCAACCGTCAACTTCCGGCGGAAGGCGGCCGCTCGAGCCTCATCGAGCCTTTTATTGATCTTATGCTTCGCATCCATCCTCGCACACGACGCAACGGCTCTTTTGGGGTTGAAGGTCAAGATGATAGCCGGGCCCTTGCCGTGTGCTTGGGGAGGAAGTGGCAAGACCGCAGTGGTGTGTAAGACAGACAGACAGATAAACAGACAGCAGCGGGGTACACGGTGCTCCGCCGGAGTCGTGATCCCACCGGGTCTACCGTTTTTTCCACATGTGGCAATTAGCGCACTCTCTCTCCATGACGTTTTGGGTTTGGGGTAGCCGGGCCGGAGCGGGCGTGCATCGTTACCTTCAGGTCACGCACGCTCAGGTATTTCTCTTCGGCAGGGGGGTGTTAGTGTGTGTTTTGGGAACCCTGTCCTCGTGGGGCGGTGGTGGCCTTGCACGATGTTGGGAGGACTGGAGACGTGGTTGGCGGGAGTGGGGCCTTATTCGGGCTGCTTTGTGATGGGGCCCCCGCGGGCCCCGCTCAGCCACCACCTGTGGTTGTCACTACTCAGCACCTAGAGATCAGCAACTGCCTCGGTGTGTGTGTCGGGCAGTAGCACATGGATCGTAACGCGGTGGAGCGGGGCCGGTAGTGTCGGGGCGTTAGGTGGTTGAAACGACGGCGATCCTGCCGGGCTATGGCGGACGGTTAGGTGGGGCAGCTGGTTGCGCCACGGCAAGAGGCCATCAGCAGCACCGACAGGTCTCACTCGCAGAAGCCAAAGAATGGCATCTCTTGCCAATGCCGGTCTAGCGACTGGCAGTCTAGCGACTGGAGAAGCATGCGAACGGCACTCGCGGTTTTTTGTTTGAACATGGAGACATGGTGGCGATGGCTACGGGGAAGAGGGACAGCACCGGGGCCGCGGTGCCCCTGACGAGATCCAGAGGGCAAGGCCCAGGTCGGCGACCCTCTATTAGGGGAGGTTGCAGCAACGTACGTGAAGATGGTGGTGGATGTGGAATTGCATTGGTGCAGCTTGCACGGCAAAAAGGGACGAGACAGAGAAAAGTAAGTATATTCGCATTTCCATGGCGATAGGAGTCTTGAATTTCTTGAAGCATGCTCCACTTTACAGGGACGATGACCACGACAATGGTGATGAGGGAACGTCCGATGTTACGACAAAATGCAGCAGCGGTATCCACTGGGTTGTTAGGGCCTCTTTTCCCACTGCCACCGGACATGGCGCGACGGGGCGGGTCTTGTAGGACATTGGCCTGGTTTGGTGTGATGTCGGAGCCAGGTACTGCACTTAAGGAGCGGTGGTGGCGGTGGCCGGAATTAATGTCTCATGTTCTAGCCTGCCGGCGCACTGCGACACTGACGTGACCAAAAGCCCATCTTTGGCCGGGAGGCCCGGGTAATCTTGTAGTAAACCGGATCGTGCTGGGTATGGGGCAATTATTTACAGTCTTTCATTCTTCCACACGAAACAAATGCGTAATAAGCTCGAGTGCTTTCCATGAGACCCCAGGTCATGCGGGAAGATGTGTATGATGCCGTCGAGAGATTATCCACCAATGCGACGGCGCTTGCAGTGGTTTTACTTAATACTTAGGGTGTTCGTTCATCCCATTACACGGGAGCTGGTAGCCCACGGCCAGGTGTCAGCAGCAGAGGGTGTCAGGTCACCTTTGCTATCAAACCCCCGATAGCAGCCCATACCGTCGTTCCATGACTTGGGTCACGGATCAAGTGAGGTGACATGTTATTAACACTAAGCTATTAACACTCGCAAGGATGGTGAGGTGTCGCTGTATGCAGCGGTGCGACTGCGCAGCGCTGAGAGAATGAACACCTCCTCAGAGCCCGACTGGAGGCGACGCTGCAGAAGGTTGCCAGGGCTGACTATAGCTGGACCCACCATCCGGAGAAGAAGAGGACAGATTGCTGCCACAAGGCCTTACGACTTAAATAACTTTGATGTGGGGTTATAGCGCAGAAGTGTAATACCCGCCCTTTTCCATGCAGGCCCGCCAAACGCGGACACGCAATACCGCTTTTGGCAAAGAGCGAACCCGCTTAGACACCGTACAGTGCGTTGTTGAGGGTAAATCGGCGTGACGCTGAGCAAATACTTCACCCTTGCCACCGCCACCACTACTGCTGCCTCTTCGCTAATCGCAGCAGCTACCTCATCCGCCCCTCTTTCTCCTCGCGCTCTACCCCGTCCTCTGACACGCCCCGCTCGAGCAACCCCAGTAGTTCTCGCAGCCACGCAACCGCCCGGAGCCTCTGTCGGGCTCCCTGACTCAGCGCCCCGAACAACTCCTCCTCGCCTTCGACGCCGCCTTCACTGCCACCGCCGACGGACCCTCCCTCGCCACCTGCGCACGCCGCCATCACCCCATCCACCGCACCGCCCGCCACCGCAATCCCCGCCACCGCTTCCACCTCCACCTCCAAAGCACGGAGCCGCTGTGCCGCGGCCGCCAGCCACGCCCTATCAGGACGCCGCTCCGGAACCAGCTCCATGCAGGCCTCCAACAGCATCCCTAGGTGCTGCAACTCCAGGGAGGGCAGCGCCGGCGCCAGCGCCGTTGTGCAGGCAGAGACCCACGGGACGGCCGGTGCGTAACGTAGCCGCGCCAGGGCCCACACCGTCCTCACCAGCAGCGGTAGCTTCAGAACCGACAGTGCAGTTGGGACCCGGGCGGCCTGGGGTGTGACTACGGCGGCGGTGGGGCCACTGTCGTTTCGGGCCGGGTCGTTGCGCACCTCAACCTCCTCCCGCCGGGCTGTACTGCCGCTGCGACTGTGTGTGTGTACTTTGCCACCACCCGCCTTACGTACGGGCTGCCAGCTCCGGCCGCCGCTTTTCTGCATGCCGCTGCCGGCCACGGCCTTGCCCATACCCCTGCCCCTACCCTCAAGACCCTGGCTCTGTACGGTCGGCTTTGTCGCTGCTGCTACTGCTGTTGCTGTTGCTGTAGGACCATCTGGCGATGCTGCCGGAGGGCCCACACCTGGAGGGGTCCTGCCGGGCCCTGGATCTAAATCCAAATTTGGATTCAGTCCTGGATCTAGATCCAGCCGGAGGGCCTCCAGTTCCGTCAACAATCTGGCCAGCAGTGCGGGGCTCACCTGCGGGCCGAGTGTCTATGCGGGGCGGAGAGAGGGACAACACAGCGGGCACACAAGTGATGACTGTATCACTCCGCCACCTCAACACCCTCCCATCCACCTCCCATCATCGCCCACCCACTCAGCCGTACATGTCACAGCAGTGATCTGCATCCGTACATACCACGTACCCAACTGAGGAGGCCAACGCCCAACGTCACCCCCCGAACCTCCCAACTCTCCGCCCAACTCCTCTCCCCCCCACACGCACGCACCTGGCGATCCATGAGCGCCAGGCCGCACACAATCTTGGCGAGGTCGGCAGTGGTGGGGTGCCGGCCCGTCACCGCCCCCCGCACCAGGGCGTTGATCAGCGGCAGGGGCAGGGCGCAGCCCACCTCCCCGAGGAAGAGCACCAGGTGGGGCAGCTGGTGCCGCCGGGGGGGGTGGGGGAGCGGGGGGGAGCGGGGGAGCGGGGGAGGGCCCCACGGCCCATACCTCTTGAATGATCTCACACACGTACGGATTCATGCAGGTTTGATCGGCGCGCAATGGGGCTGCAAGAGTGCGAGTGAAGACAAGGGCCCCAGCAGTGACATGGTCATGGTCAAGAGATGGTTGAGCACGATGCCGCCACCTCCCCCCCTTACTCCCACACCTCCAACACCCAACATATACACTCAGCAGCAAGAGGGCCGGTCGGGGGCGGTACGCGGCAGTGGTGGCCGCGGGTTTCGCCTTCGGGGCCCCACAGCCCCGCCATACCTACTCTCCCCCCTCTCCCCCCCCCCGAGCGCACTACCTGAAAGGGCGGCATGTCCGGCATTCGGTTACTGAGTTGTCGTACCAGTGCCGCCTGCCACTGGGGCCCCGGGCAGTACTGCCAGTGAGCGAATGCGGATAGCCCCCTGTACAGTTCCACCGGCTGGGGGGGGGGAAGTGTGTGTGTATGTGTGTGTGGGGGTGTGTGGGTGAGGGGGGGGGGGGGTTCGAGGGGGGAAGA
>NW_003307552.1:81298-136895 GCF_000143455.1 Volvox carteri f. nagariensis | reverse complement strand
GAAGAATACGAGAAGCGGGGAGTTGGTTGGAGGGGCGCTAGGGGGCGGAGTACAACTAGGGGAGATTATGAAGGGGGGGCATTACGACAAAAGGGCGGGAAAGGTGGCGGGCGAGGGGCAGCCGGGATTTCACGGCCCCCACTGGAACACATATACACAGACATATATACAGACATACATATACACAGACGGACCGTCCCCGCATCCGGCACTCCATAACGGGCCCCCCCCCCACGCACATACATACACATAGACACAGCTCACCCCGCTCTGGTCCATGTTCTGGAGCCATTCGCCCTCCGCCCGTACCAGCCACTCTCGCTCCGGAACCACGCCGGCGGAAAGGCGCGACGCGCCGTACAACAGCGTCGCAAGCTCACTCACGCGCATGTACGGCATGCCGTACCAACACCTCTCCATGAATGCGTTCCACCAGGCGGGTTCGGGTTTCAGAGCGAGGCGGTGGAGGGACCAGGCGATGCTGCTCAGCGCCTGAAAGCAACCGGAACGGGTGGGAGGGGGGGAGGGGGGGACCATTTGCAAGAAGTAAAAAAGAGTATCAATACAAAGAAAGGGGGACGGGCGGAATTATGATAATTGTTATTATTAACTAAAATTATTATTATTGTTGCTGTTGTTGCATGTCGCACTAATTTTAACTGAAATAACTGCCGAAATCCACCGGGGGGGGTTAGAGGGGAAAACAGGAAGAGGGTTGGGAAAACGGCGAAGGACAGGACAGAGCGGCGCTTTAATGAGCTGTAGGCAGTTACATAAATGGACCACATGTGCTATGTGCAATAACGGTACAAAAATGGAGGCTCATATTCTCGGATAGGCACCCCAGCACGAATTGTACGATGTTCCTGGCTTCCCCGCTTCCCCCGGGTCCCGGGCCGTTTTCCGTTACCTGTGGGGAGCACCTCGACAGGTCCCGCCCGCACGCCTCCATCATTGCCGCCGCCAGGTCGGAGGGCAGCTCCATCCTTAGCTCCGCAGCCGCGTGCAGGATGTTGGTGAGGGCCTGCAGGGGCCGGGGGGGGGGAGGGGGCGGTAGGGGGAAGGGGAGGTAGGGGGGGGGAGTGCACGATTAAGGGGGGCCCCGAGAGAAAGAGAGAGCGCGAGGTGGGGTAACTCGAGCACGAAACACACACGCACCCACACACGAGGTGGAGGACGGTGTGTGTCTGTGTGTGTGTGTGCCTCTTCCGGACCCGAGATACCCCGAGAGAACGAAACGGAACGGTAATACCCACCACGTGTAGGCGAACACATACATACATACTTCGAATCCCGTTTCCGTTGGTGGTGTTTTGGGGGGTTGTTTCAGAGAGCCTTTGACTTTGCCCTAGCTGAGACTTGTGGACTCGCTCTAGCGGGACCTGAGAGCCCTTCGTGGTGTATTCAATGCAGCGCCACCCCCGGATGGGGGGGCTGCGGAGTGGCTGCGTAGAGTGTTGGCAGTCTGAGTCGGGGTCGGGGGCACACAAGACTAACCGACTTGTGCTGTGTGCTCCCGACCCTTGCGCTGTGTTTCGGCTTCGGCCCCCGGCTCTCGCAGCCCACAGTGTAATCTAAGTCATACATACATACATACATACATACATACATACATACATACATACATACATACATACATACATACATACATACATACATACATACATACATACATACATACATACATACATACATACATACATACATACATACATACATACATACATACATACATACATACATACATACATACGCGCATGGGTCTCACCATCGGGTCATGCCGCCCCGCTCCCCTCCAGGCGCCGCCCGCCGACCTCCCCCACTCCCCCACCCGGCCCCACCCGGCCTGAGCCGGCTGCCCCCCGTCCTGCTGCTGCTGCTGCTGTCCCTCCTTCAGCCTGATGGCCAGCTGCCCCCAGTACTTCCGCATGAAGGTGGTCCAGGGGGGCCGGTGGCCCAGCTCCGCCAGGCCGTACAAGGCAGTGGCCAGCTGGCGCAAGTCCAGGGAGGGAAGTCGCCGATAGAGCTCCGGCAGCATGACCTTGGACAGCCAACGGTGGTAGGCGGCCTGGGGGGGGGGAGGGGGCAGATTGGGAATACGGACCTTACATCTCACTTATTTGGAACGTGATCACATTATTATTCGGATCCAGATTCGCAGCGTCATTGCCGAAACGGAGGGGCGCGTCAGCGCTGCAGCAGCTGCAGTAACAGCGCCGTGGGGCTTACGTCATCCGACGGGAGGTTGGTCGTCGGCGATGTTAGGGGCTGACGGCGGCCTTTGATGCGCGGGGGGCGGGGGGCCTGTGTGCCACACATACCCCTTACACCCAACCCCCCCAGCTGCCCGCCGTACCTCGGGGGTTTCCGCCGCGGTTGTGAGTTTGGCCAGCCCCCACATGTACAGCACGATGCCCTGGCCGCTGAACACGTGGAGGTGTGCCGTACCGTAGCTGAAGGGGGCGGGGGAGGAGGGGGCCCACCGCCGCAGCCCGGATATGTGTGTATGTGTGATGACGGGGGAGGGGCGACACGGAAGGGGGGGAAAGACTTGGGAAATGCACGGGTAGGGCAAGAGGCGATGTAGAAAACGGGGGAAAAGGGGGCCCAGGACACGCACATAACGTGTTTGATTTGGTGGTTTGGTGACGCAGCTGTTCACCACTACATCTACTACTAAAGGGGATTCACGGCGAGGTAGGGGGGTTGATGTCGGAGCGGCGGAAAGGCGGGAGCAGCGGCCACCCCCCCCCCCGGTGTGTTGGTGTGTGTGTGTTGGGGGGGGGCATGTAACGTAATACGATATAATGGAGGGGGCCAGCCGCAGGGACAAGGACAGGTACTGTTTTCCACCTCTCCGAATTCCCCTCACCCCCCTCCTCACCTCCGCAGTCCCTCCATCAGAGATTCCGGCAGCTTCATTCCCAACTTAGCCGCACCCTGCACCCCCACCCCCATCCCCACCCGGGTGGGAGAGCAGGGGGAAAGATGGGGGAGAGAGGGGGTTCATGGACGAGGAAGTGAAAGCGGACGGCCGTGTGTGTAAGTGTGTGTGTATTGACGCATGCATGCATTCATGGCCCCCTGCCTCCGCCAAGGGACGACCTTGCTGAACACGTCGACCACATACATACATATATACATGCATACATACATACGGCCACCTCCCACTGCTAATACACAGAGACATGCGCGTACTCAACGCGTACACACACACACACACGCACCTGCACGTAGTTAGCCACCCCCTGGCTGCTGAACAGGTGCAGTCTCCTTGCAGTGGCGGAGAACAGGGCTCGCTGCCAGGACAGCGGGGGGCGCTGTCGTAGTCGACCTGCGGGGGAAGGGGGGGGGGCACGTGTATACGTGATGTGCGAGTGTGACTGCATGTGCGTGTGTTTGTGTGCGTGCGTATGTCTATATGTGGGCCAAGAAGGGTCACGAGAAGAAGTGACAAAGCTCGAAGGGGGGCCGTGCAGAAACGTGTCCTTCGGGGGGCGTGCGTGTAAGTCTGTGTGTGTGGGGGGGGTGGGGGTGAGACGTCGACACCACGAAACCCAAGCGGGCTGGGGAGGGAGAGTAAGGCCGCTCAGCACTGGTGGATGGGCAGCAGACGGGGACGGGACGCTGACCACATCCGTTTCAACCTCTCTCCCCCCCCAGGGGGATCTGAGGTATTGGCTCTGAGGGCCGAGCGGGCCCCCGAGGGACCTGAAAGGGGGAGTCCCAACCCTGCTCCTCCTTCAACCTTTGTGTCCCTCCCTCCCTCTCCTCCCCCCCAGTCCCCCTCCCCCTTCCTCTCCCCCCCCCCTACCTAGCCCCCACACAATGTTGGCCAGGGCCTGCGTGGTGTAGTCGCCCAGTCTGTCCCGGGTGCACAGGAACAGCCCCTCCCACCAGCCCCGGCCCGCCCAGCTGGCGGAGTGGGGCAGCAGACTGGCCAGGGACCAAATAAGGTTGGAGATAGCCTGCGGGGGGGGGGTAGGGGTGAGGGGTAGGGGGTAGGGGTAGGGGGTAGGGGAAACCAGTCTAGCAAGGAGGGGGACGGGAATCATATGATGATGATGATGATGATGATGATGATGGTGATGATGATGATGATGATGATGATGATGATGATGGTGATGATGATGATGATGATGATGATGATGATGATGATGATGATGAAAAACGAAAACCAACAACTGCGGACGTCTGAGGTCCAAAACGTCTTTGGGAAGTGTAGTAGCTGGTGCACAGTACGGCTCTACAAATACGCGCGAAGCGCGACCACCACCAGCCTCTCGAGAGGCCTTTTCAGCGGCCAGCTGCTACAGGATGGCTGGAAAGGCGGAGATTGAATGATGGGTAGGAGCTGGGGTTCAATTTCCTCAGATCCTAAAATTAGAAAAACAGTTCGAAAATTTGGAAAATGGGTCATTTACAACACTCCTTACACACACAGACCCGCCTGCGAATGGAGCAGCTCCATGTTCTGTCCCGCCACATATACCAGGTCCGCCAGCACCTCGTGACGGTACGACAATCTGCCGTACACGTACAGCAGCGTTACGACACCCTCCGGGTCCATGTCCAGGATGCGAGCCTGCACCAGGTAGCCCAAGCGGGCCGCCAGCTGCCGGGCCAGTTGCTGCTGGCGCGGGCGTGGTGGGGGAGTCCTTGAAGCCGCGAAGGGAGGAGGACCGCCGAGATCACCACCACCACCATCACCCGCCGCCGCCGCCACCGCACCCTCCACCGCCGCCGACGGCGACGACTGCGCCATCCGGCGCTGGTACTGCTGCTGCTGCTGCTCCGGGTGGTTCTCTCCGAGCCGTCTTCCTGAAGTCCCCCGCTGGCCCCCCTGTCCCCCGGTTCGAATGGGAGCATCCAACTCCACCTCCATCTTCATTACTGCCGCCCCGACTGGCCCCCTCCCCGACCCCGACCCCGACCCCGCCTCCAACTCCACCTCCCCCAACTGCAACTGCAACTCCACATCCAACATCACCGCCTCCTCCACCTCCTCCACCAACTCCAACTCCTCCACACTCGGCTCCCCTTCCGGCCCCTCCTGGCCGCCGGGTCGCCGCCCCGCCGGCGCCGCCAGCTGCGCCAGGCGGGCCGCAAATGCCGTAATGTTGATCGCGTTGAAGAGGTCCCCGTGGACCTCCAGCACCTCGCGCAGCTGCTCCAGGGTGGCCGCCTGACGGATGTTGACCGTTAGCTCCACAGCACGTGCCTCCGTAAGGCCCTGGTGTGGGCGGTTACGGTTGGTAGTTGGGGTCATTTCGGTAGCAGCTGGCCTGGCAACCAGTTCTTACCGGGGAAGGGATAAAGAGGCATGAGAGGGAGGAATGTACGGCGTATGGTGTACGGGAAGAGAGGTGCATGGAAGATTTTATTACTTCTAACATGGAATTATTCTGGGTTGGCTTGGCGGTGAACTACTGGTTAGATTGTTGGTTGGTATAAACACACCTCAGGCGCTGTCCCGTAGCGCTCGTCATGTACGACACGAAGGTGCACCTGCCGCGGCAGGCCACGCCTGCCCGGTCCCCGCCGCGGGTCCAGATCCAGATCCGGTTCCGACAGACGCAAAACTTCCTCTCGGCCAAATCCTGAATCCGTATCCGAATTCGGCCTCGTGAGTCCCGCTGCCTGCAGCGCTATTCCCGTCCCTGCCGCCGCCGCCGCTGGCACTCCTGCTGCTGCCGCCTGATCAGCCACTGCCCCTCCTCCTCCTCCTCCTCCTGCTGCTACAGCTCCACTCTCCACCGTCCTGCGAACCCCGGCTCCATCTCCATCTCCCGGGGTTGTTGCGGCCCCCAGGACGGCGGCTGCGGAGACCGCATCTGTCGCACCTCGGACTGAACCCCCCTCCCTGCCTCTGCCCACTCCCGTCCCTGTCTCCGAGCCCACTCGTGTCGGCACCTGCACCTGTGCCTGTGCCTGTGCAGCAGCGGCAGCGGCACCCTGCACGGCACCCTCCGCGCCCTGACCCTCCTCGTCCGGGCGCGGACTTAAACCTCCGGGCGGCGGCCGCGACACCAGGCCTTCGAGCAGCTTGTACTGCTGCCGTACCTGCTGCTGCAGAGCCGCCAGCTCGAGCTTCAGAGATTGGGCCTCCCGCTGCCGGTGCTGGTGGTGGTGCTGGTGGTGGTGCTGGTGGTGGTGCTGGTGGTGGTGGTGATGCGGCGCCTTTTGTTTCCCTTTCTGCTGCTTGTTGTTCTGTGTCTGGTTCCCCCCCATCAGCTGGTGCTGAGGATGGTTCCGCTGCGGGGGTGGTCGCGTGTGCTGCTGTGCGGCTGGACGAGCTGTCGTCGTCGGCTGTCGTTGTGATGCTGCTAAGGCGTCCTTAGCCTCGTCCTTACCCGCACCCCCAGCCTCGCCCCCTGGGCCCGGAGGCCGCTGTTGGGGCTTGGGCTGCAGCTGCAGCACAGGCCGTCGCTGAGCCGTCTGTAGCTGCTGCAAGCACGGCGCCGGCAGTAGCAACAGCTGCCCGTTGTCTTCTTGCTGCAGCTGGGCCACCGCCATCATCATTATACGATGTTCCTCCTCCTCTTCCTCGTGATGGAAATGATGGTGACCACATTTCGCCCCTCCCCGGTCAAGGGCTGGAGGGCGCGGCTGTGTAGGCTGGGGCCCGGTCGCCCCGGGGGGGCCTGACGCACCGCCATCTGGATCGCCTCTCCCCCGGCCGCCGACACCGCCCACTGCCCTGACTCCGTGGCCCTGCGCCCCGTCCTCGGTACCGGTAGAACCGGCCCCGCGGCGGCCCCCTCCACCTCCACCTCTACCCAATCCGGCACTGCTGCTGCCGCTGGTTGCTCCGTCCCAGCTCCGGCCGCTTGTTGAGGCCCGGCTGTTGCTGAGCCGCCTGTCGCTGTCGGAGACTGAGGACGCGGAAGGAAGGGGTGAGCTGGTGGAGGGAGCGGAAGGGGGCTCCGAGTCAGGGGGGTATCGATCTGAGAGTGCATCACCCGGGTCAGGGTCCGGGCCGCTAGAGGGTAGGGCTGTTGCACCTGCACCACCAGCAGCACTAGCAGCACTAGCAGCAGGGGTAATGGGGTCCCAAGGGACACCCGCGAGCTCGGTAGCAGTGGCCCGGTCACCAAGCTCCCCCCCGTCGGCACCGCCGCCGCCGCCGCCTGGACTTGCACCAAAGCCCAGCTGCTGCTGCTCCGGCAGCGGCGGTGGCGGCGGCGGCTTATGCTGGTGTCTAAATCGCCGCCGACCTATGCTTAACCGTAAGCTGCGGCCATCGTTAGCGTTGGAGCCCGGTATCAAAAGAGCAGCCTGGGAGACCGCCTTCGCCTTCGGCGTCGCCGCCGCCTCCGACGGAGAGCTCACGACCAAGGCAGCGGGCACCGCCGGCATGTGCCCATTCCCATTGGCATGGCGCCGCCGCCAGCCGTACAGCCCATTACGGCGAAACAGATGCAGCGCCGTCGCTGACCGGCTTATTCTCGGGGAGGCAAGTCGTAGCTGTGTGACTCGGAATCGTGGCCATGGAGCGGAGGCAGGAGAATATTCGGCCGGGACGGGCATGCCACCGATGTGATTATATCCATAGGCTGTCAGTCGTTGAAGTCATGGGTCCCTGAGGCTTGGAGGCGGAGTTTGGAAATTCTGGGTGGGGCCCTTGTCTGTGTAGGCTGTCGATGTGGGCTCCAGCCACACGCACACAGCATGTGCGGATTAGGCTTGAGGAGAATTTCAGAGCAGCCGGGTACTTACCAAAGTAAATGAACGCCGAGAAGAAGTAGCGAAAGAGCGTGGTCCTGCTTGGCTGGCTGTCAGTTGGCTGGTCGTCGTGGGCGCCGTCATATGTCGACAGCCGCTCAGCATAGACCAATGTTACAGACGCAATTAGCAATTTTGATAACAACTTTTCTATTTTGTCATGCGTTCAGTCCTCCTGGGCTCCAATGCAACTGCTTGCGACGAAAGGGGTGTTTGAGTACTAGACGTGGGAATAGGACAGGTATGTTTTGTTGGAAAAGTTTGTTTACCTTTTCATGACTTGAAATGTTTAGCTGTACGTTCGTATTGATACTCATGTCGCCGTTAAGAGGACTAACTACAAAGGTATTACTACTCCAACCTGTTCTTTTCATATAGTGTATTTTCCAAGCGACAATTGAAGTTATCACTGTATACATCTTGGATATTTTTATCAAGACAATTTTTTCCCTGAAGGAAATCGGAACAGGAACAGTCGCGTCGCGTAGAGGCTCGAACCTGTAGCTACAATCAAAACTTCACGCAACGAATTAAAAACGTGACGCTATGGGGGGCCCGGACAAATTGACGGATGCCGAACGGGCCTCGGCGATAGCCGCCTTCGAGAAGCTTGGCATTTGCACGCAGCTTGCGGAGGCGGCGGCCGGCCTTGGCTGGAAATCACCAAGTAATATTCAGGAGCAAGCTATCCCGCACTTGCTGCAAGGTGAGCTGGGTTTGTAGGGTCAAGGGTTTTTCTGGCGGCGTCCAACGGTGCCGCCCAGCCCACATCCTCCCTTCACGGTAACCCCCTTGAGCGGCGCCGTGCCCAGAATCCGGAGCTCCTTGTGAGGGTGGCCCATCCCCCAAGCAGTTTTGTGGCTTTGGTCGTGGGCTGTTGATTCGTTGTTTCATCCATCAAAGGACTGCACCCACCCTCACCCCAAGAAGGGCAGCAGGAGACAGCTCCCCGTTTGTGGCAGCTCCCCCACTTTAGGACTGCGTCGACGATATGCGTGGTGATCCCTAAGCGCCCGCCATCCTCCCTCCCCCACTTCCCTCCCAGCACCTGGCCGGGGCTTAAATCCATGCCCACCTAAAGAACCTGTGTATATGTGTATGGGTGCGTGCGAGAGTGAGGGAGATAGAAAATCTTCCCGCCTATCCGACCCATCCGACCCCACCCATTGCCTCCCGCACAGTCCTCACCACCCTTCGCCCAAACCCCCACCCCGGCCAGGTCAGGATGTGATCGGTCTCGCCCAGACCGGCAGCGGCAAGACGGGCGCCTTCTCCCTGCCCATACTGCAGGCCCTCATGGAGCGACCCCAGGAGCACTTTGCGCTCATACTCAGCCCAACACGAGAACTGGCAATTCAAATTGCCGAGCAGGTCGGGACAGGGGGTTCAGCAGTGGGTAGGGGTTGGGGGGGCCTTGGCGGTGTGTGTGGGGGTGGCAACGTGCTTCCCCCCTTCCCCCCGGGGGCATTTGCTTGGGGCTACCGGCGGTCGGGGTCCGTTGGGAAGTCGGCAGTTGCGCCTTTGCCTTTTGCACAATCACTATGATCGCCATGATCATTACCATGATCATCATCCTCATAATGACATTATTATGGATGATGCCACCCCCTACTATTTCCTCCGTCTTCTGCCCCTCCACGGACGCGGTGCAGGTGGAGGCCCTGGGCAGCGGTATCGGTGTCAAGTGCGCCGTGCTGGTGGGCGGGATTGACATGATGGCGCAGGCCATAGCCCTGGCCAAGCGCCCCCACATACTGGTGGGCACCCCGGGGCGAGTGGTGGACCACCTGTCCAATACCAAGGTGGGCGAAAGAGGGGGGCCCCCGGCCGGGGGGGGGACTGGTGGATTGGGTTCAGGAAGGGGGTCAGGTCACCGGGGTGGGCACGGGGGTGGAGAGGGAGGTAGGCAGGGGGTGGTGGAGTAGTATGTGCGAGAATGGGAGGGGTTTCGGTGCGGAGGGGAGGACGGGGGGGTGATGTGCTAGAGGGGCTTAGGGTCGTGTGTCCGTGCGGTCCCGCCATGGCGTCATCTCCCCTCGCCCCTACGCCGATACCCTGCTGCTTGACCTAACACCGCTATTGCTACCGCTAACTCCCCCCCACACACATACACACACGTTTCCCCCCCTTCCCCCGGGCCCCCTCTAGGGTTTTAATTTGAAGCAGCTGAAGCACCTGGTGCTGGACGAGGCGGACAAGCTGCTGGATATGGATTTCGAGCAGGAAATCGACCAGATTCTCAAGGTACGTGCGGGTGGGGAGGGCGGGGAGGGGAGGGGGCTGCCACATCTGGGGGGTTGTACCGGTGATGAGGGTGATGGTCACTGAGGAGGAGGGTTCCATGAAGCACATGACCATGATGATGGTGATGGGTGACGCTCTGTTCCTGTTACCGCGTGGATAGTCGCACACTTGGGTAGGTGAACAACTTGGGGACGGAATACCAAACTCTGTGGACGAGCATCTCGCGAAATCCTGTTGGGCCTCCCCCTCCCCCTCCCCCTCCCCCTCCCCCTCCCCCCTGCCAGGTCATCCCCCGGGACCGGCGCACGCAGCTGTTCTCCGCCACCATGACCAACAAGGTCCAGAAGCTGCAACGCGCCTGCCTGGTGCGGCCCGTGAAGGTGGAGGTGGCGGCCAAGTACTCCACGGTCGAGACCCTGAGGCAGCAGTACGTGTTCATACCCGCCAAGTACAAGGACTGCTACCTGGCGTATGTGCTGAATGAGCTCAGCGGTTCGACATTCATGGTGGGGTGGGGGGTGGCGGCGGGGGTGGGGGTGTTGGGTCCGTAAGGTGGGGGTTAATGGCAAGGACACCCCAACCCCAACCCCTGGTCCCATGGTGGCCAGTTTAATACAGCAGGATGAGGGCAATGTGTGTGTGTGTGTGTGTGGAGGAGGGAACGGATCTTTACAGCGCATATTTGTTTCCCCACCCCGCCGCGCCCCCACCCCGGCAGATCTTCACGCGCACCTGCGAGTCCACTCGCCGCATCGCCCTCATGCTGCGCAACCTGGGTTTCGGAGCGGTGCCCATTCACGGCCACATGAGCCAGCCCAAGCGCCTGGGCGCCCTCAACAAGTTCAAGGCGGGGGAGCGGAGCATCCTCGCGGCCACCGATGTGGCGTCCCGAGGACTGGACATACCCTCTGTGGATGTGGTGATCAACTACGATGTGCCGCAGGCGGGTGGGGGAGCGGCCGGGGGATTGGCGGGCTGGGAGGTTGTAGAAGGGGGTTGGGGTGATAGTGGTCGTGGGGGTGCGCGTGTGGTTGGGGGGGATGGTGGAGAATGCGGTTGTTGGTTTGGAAGGGTGTTCAGGGTTGGGCTGCGACGGGGGTTTGGCGGAGTAGGGGGGGGGTGGTATGGAATGGAGTGGGGGGTGGAGTTTTATGGGGAGTCCAGGATATCGGCCAAACCTATACACACACGTACACACGTGTCGTACGCGACCTCGAGGGGGCCGTCTTTGGGAGGCCGTGTGAATGGCTGAATGGACGGAGAGCTGAAGAGCGTCCACCCCTCAGCTCGCTTCCGAAGGCGACACACCGCCTTTCTGACCCTGCCCCCTCCCTCCTCTTCCCGCAACCCTCCCTCCTCGTCCTGGTAGAACTCCAAGGACTACATTCACCGAGTGGGTCGTACGGCACGTGCAGGCCGCTCAGGCCGCTCCGTAACCATCGTCACGCAGTACGACGTGGAGCTGTTCCAGAAGATCGAGCACCTCACGGGTGGGGGGTTGGGGGGTGGGGCAGAGGGGGTTTCGACGGAGGAGCGCATCAGTGTAGTGGAGTACGGGATGAAGGGGGAAGGAAGGAAGGGGGACACCGACAGACATGGCTCCGGGCATGCATGTACGGTGGGGTTGGCCACTGAAACGGGAGCAGGACACACACCGTATCAACACGACGTCGGCGGGCGAGTACCCGAGTGCCGCATGACCCGTCAGAAAGCCCTACAGGCAACGAACTAACTAACTGCTTGTGGAGCAGGGGACAACTCCTTTAACACCTCCAATTACATCACAGCAGCCTGTGTGTCTGTGTGTGTGTGTGTGTGCGTGTGTGTGTTTCCACCACCCCCGCCTCTTCGCCATTTCTCTTCAACCCTTCCCTCCTCTCCCAACCGTCGGCAGTTGCTTGGTTGGTTAGTTGCTTCGTTACTGATGGTTCTCCCCTCTCCTTTTCGCCTGTTTGACTTTGGCCTGCTTCTCCCTTCGTCCCTCCCCCTCTTCCCCCCTCCCTCTCCCCCCCTTGCGGTGTTGGCGCCATATCTCAGGAGTCAAGATGGAGCAGTTCCAGGCGGAGCGCGAGGAGGTGCTGCTGCTGCTGGAGCGAGTGAGTGACGCGCAGCGGCTGGCGGCCATGCAGATGAAGGAGGCGGATGCGGGGAAGAAGGGAAAGCGGAAAGGGGAGGACGGGGACGATGAGGGAGGAGCGGTGGGGGCAGGGGCAGGGGGCGGCGGCGGAGGGAGAGGTGGCGGGGGCGGGAAGGGAGGCGGCGGGGGCGGCAGCAAGCGGCCCAAGATGGGTGGAAGGAAGTACTGAGCGCTGTGCACAGCACACACACCGTTGAGGTCGCCCTGAGCCAGTCAAGGCTTGGAGGGCTGGCTGGCTGGCTGGGTGAGCGGGGTGAGCGGGGTGTAGGGCCGAGTGATTAGGGTTTCAGAGAGCTTGAGAGGTGTTTGTGTGTATGGATGTTTGTTTGTTTGTGTGTTTGGCTGGGCAAGAGACGGAGGAGCCATCGAGTGTTGACAGGTCACGTCGCCTGTCCGGGTGTCCTGGAGGGGGCGCTTCCACGGGACGGTTCTTCGGTGAGTGGCGATGATGTTGGCGTTGTCTTCTTGCGAGTGGCTTCCTTGGTTGTAAGGGGTAAGGGAAGTGGTCGTGGTGAGTGGCAGAAGCGTCTGGAGGGGTGGGGGAACGGAGTAACGAGCGTCGGGATGGGACATGGCTCCGTCCGGGAGCAAACGTATCCAAGGCGGGGTGGTTTCCCCCAAAGAGCAATGCAAGACTGAGAGGGGTGCTATCGGGAGTCAGTTCCACACGGGGTCCGACTATGCCCCCCGAACATACGCACATGCATACATGCATGCAAATACAGTGTGAGGTAGGGTTTATGTACCGACATTCTTTTCCGGATCCCATGTAAAACATATTTATTCACGTATGCATCTACGTGCATCTGGAGCGTGCTGCTGCGATTGGGTCCCTTGCGCGCATTTCTTTGCTGATGTCGCCATGGCTGGCGGTAGGGGACAGCATGCATATAATTATGGGTGCTTGTGCCGCTTGGCAGGATCAGGGCGACAACGGGGAGGTCCTCGGGGATTATGAGATGTTGAGAGATCCCAAGGAAACGACAGCCCCCTGGCAGGCGGGACAGTAAGGACAAGCAAGGCAACGGCAGGAGAGCAGCGAGGGGAAGAATGCTGTGTGTGGAAAATTGGCTGCGTCACACTGACCACGCAGCGCACTCGAGTGGTAAGAAGGGAAGGTGGTAGATCTGTGCGCAAGCTTGTAATGTGCCTTGAAGCTTTCCAAAGGGTGGGCCCAGAGGTTGGTGTGAATGCGGCGCGGACTGGGCGGATTGGTCGATGGACTGGATGGAGGCATGTACCTGGCAGGCGAAGGCGGAACCACCTTCAAGTCACAGTTAATTGCACCCAGCCCTCCCTGCGTTTGTTTGCTGTCTGTGTAAGAAACCACTGGCAGGTTGACATGCTGATACGCTTGCTTGGTCCGGTACTGTCGGGCCTGCCAAGCAAGCCGCCTGCAGATGCTGTTACTGGACAACGTAGGTCCAATGACATGATGTTTGTAAGCCTGATGAGCGTATAAAAAGGACTGTCGGTCAATTTGTGGGCTGCAACCTTAGTGAAGCTGAAGGTGCAGCTACAGTGAGACTCCATACAACTATGGCTCGGGCGGACACTTTTGTCAGGTGGATAAATGACTCAAGAGCAGGCCAGAGGCAGGCTTTCTATATCCAGATGTTAATCCTTGGAGAGCTGTCCCAAATGGTGTCGGTGTCGTAACTCGGAGCCTTCCCCGAGTTTAACCACGCGAAAACGATACGTTAGTTACTATAAGCCTGTGTTGATGGAGTTGAAAATGGAATTACTGTCGATAGCAAGTTTTTTAACAGCTGCATGCATGCTGGTGCAGTAAAATCGGGGAAGCGTGTTCAATGCCGAGCTCTCATACCATTAAGCTTCTTAGATTCATTATGTGTAAAGCCCAGATAAGTTTTCAGATGATTTTCTACGTAAGCATGCATCGCAGCACGTTATGAAACGGTTCCTCTGCCGGCAAATCGACGTACGACAATTCTAAGGGTGGCCTCCTAGCTTACCTCGACCAAGGCAACCAGAGCACGCTTTACTATGCAACTTAAACTGATAAGGCCAATTCGCACCTTAACTTTGCCTTCGGCGTCTACACCAAAACCCAGTGGATGTCCCGACTAAAAGAACTGCAGGCATCGTTTCTCAAATCCTCTTTTTCATGATCTGCTGATAAGTCTGCCACTTACTGAAGGGGTTCAAACAGCTCTTGCCTCTCATCCTTGCTGGACGGGCGTCCCTTCGAATTGACACCTTTGCCACGCCACTTGCCAAAGCCATGAATTGCTTCTTATGTAGATTTTATCAAAATTGTATGAATTAGCGGTCGCCAGCTTAGGTTACATCCCAGAGTATGGCAAGCAGCACCGCCAGCCTCACCCGGAAGTTAGATGGCGCACCTCCAGTTTTACCACCGATATCGCCTCTCATAGGTGCGCATATTGCACAGCTTAGACCATGCTGGCGCTTGGAATCCTCTGACGAGGATTTTGCCTGGTACGACCGAACATTACCGCAGAACGCCGCAAGCTCCAACCAGCTTACTTCGAACCGGTCGCAGAAGCGCTTGAAAAGGGCGGTTTTTCCGTCGGCTGGTGAGCGCCCATCGCGACTTTGCGGGTGCTGGGGTTTCCCTGCCACCTGTTTTTAAGCCACTTAGGCCCGCCCCTTTTCCCCCTCTGGCTAAACTCCTTGCCTCAGCCACGTGAGAGGGCCACTCATATCCCCTACCAGAAACCCTCCCCTAGCCTTCGCCCCTCTGTGGCTCGTCTTCCCTCCCCGTGCCACCGTTAGGCCATTGGCAAACGCCTCCTCCTCGCCTCAGCCGCCCTTTCCTCCCTGATCTCACGTTGCTGCAGGAATGACGGCAGCCTGCAGGTTGGAGGCTCCCTGGCGCAGTCCGGACTTTGCAGCCCGCCTAGTAGCTCGTTTCGCACCAGCTACCGACCTCGGACATCCGGGTTTCTGAGCTTCAGTCGGGCACCGGTACGCGGTGGGGCCGCCCCAAGGCGGGGCTTGGAGAGTTGGGGCGGTTACAGGCGGGTCAAGGTTGTAGGTATGGTCCAGACGGTCACTACCGAGGCATCCACCTACCCACCCACCCCGCACACGCACACACATTTCACCCCTGCCGAAGCCCCGGCCCTCTTCCGACAGTCCTCCCCCGGCGTCCAATGCCATGCCATCCCGCCGTCGTGACCTCCGTCCCCGCACAGGACAAAACTCGAGGGTATCGCCCACTTGTCTCGGCCAGTGGCAGCGGCGGCGGTGTAGCTGTCGCAGCCGGGCCCTCGCCCTCCGTGCCCATTCCCGAGCCGCCCCTCACGCCCCAGCCTACCCGTCACCACCACCTTCGAACCCCCTACCCGCGCTTCTCCCGCCTTGGAGCTTCGCTAGACTCCGCAACCGCCAACCAACTCCTGTCTATCGCCCAGTCGCACATCAACGATGCCGCCGCTGACCCAGATCAGCGGCGCCAACCGCCAGCGTCGGCGTCCCAGCCTCGGGCCAACCAGTCTTCAGACCCCGGTGGCGCGGCGGCATCCGGGGGAGCCGCGGGTGCTGTCGCAGGCGGATCAGAGGCCGCCGCCAAACCGGGCAGCAGCGGCCGGACGACACCGCCGCCGCCTCCACCGCCGGCATCGCCTAGTCGGTCGACGGGCTCGGGCGGCTCCGCCGCTGCCACGGCCGGCTACAGCGGCGGCGGGGGCAGTAGCACGTCGGCGCTCCCTAGCACCGCCAAGGTGGCGAGCACCATGGGCATCAACGTACCTGCGGAGAACCTGCGGGCCAGCGAGAGGCCCGCCATGGGCGTGTCGACCCGGGGTCCGGGCCATATCATCCAGGTTGGTGGGGCGCGAGGGGGACGGGGGGGAATTGGGGAACAGGGAATTCGGGAGCACGCGACTCGGATGGAGATCCGCAGAGTCTATGGGAGAGCTTGCAGACAATCCGGGTGGGTGAGTAAGTGGATGGGTGGGTGGGTTGGGAGCAACGTCTCCTGGAGGACATCGGGGATTGAGCTGCGGGCTGGGAGGTGAAGGCGGCGGAGGCGGGCGGGCGAAGCGGGGAGGGCCCTGGCCGGGGGGAGGGGGACTTGGATTGGGGGACGTGACGCGGGGCATATGTGAGAGGGTGATGTCGTAAAATGTGTACGTGCACATGGTACACATGTATATATGTACATATATACGTGGATCCGGCAGGAGGGGAGGGAGCTGTGCGGGTTGAGCACTAACACGGCTGCATGATGGCTTGAGGGGCTGGTGTGAGAGTGCGTTGTGAATGTCCACGTTGGTGCGGGGAGGGCTGAGGGGGGTGCTGCAGGGCTGATAGCCAGGTATATATTGTAGCATCATGCTGCTGCTGCTGTTGTTGTTGTTGCCGCTGCGGCGGCAGCAGCCGGGGGCAGCGGCCCTGGGTTACCCGAACTGGGGCCCCCGGGCAGGTGCTGCATGTGCCACGATACGATACAACGCGCGGGTACCAATTACGTCAGGTCCGGCTCGCGTGACGTTCAACATTTTCCGATTTGTATTGCGCTGTTATGCACAACGAGGGATGGGCAGGGGGACAACAGCGCTGCCTGATGGGCTGATCTATTGCCTGGCTGTATGTCTGTATGTATGTCTGTATGTCTGCAGGTTCCCCTGGGTGTCCCCTCCCCCCGGTCGCATCAAGCTCAGGTGGCGATGTTTAAGGCCACACGGGGCCATGCACTCATGGTTTTCAACGAACTGGACAGCGACAAGAATGGCAAGGTGAGGGGAGGGGAGGGGAGGGGGCCCTGTCGC
This sequence comes from Volvox carteri f. nagariensis, assembly GCF_000143455.1. Taxonomy (NCBI): domain Eukaryota; kingdom Viridiplantae; phylum Chlorophyta; class Chlorophyceae; order Chlamydomonadales; family Volvocaceae; genus Volvox; species Volvox carteri. Next base: position 120,029 of record NW_003307552.1, on the reverse strand, counting down.
CTGGCGAGGAGGTGGTGTTGCCGGAAAGGTGTTCACACCACACGGCGACACGTGACGACGTGTTCTTTAGGTGTTCTTTAGATGCCCGACCACAACCGCGCGTGTTCTCGTGAGGACATGTGTTCACACCACACCATGCACATAATCGCTCTCCTTCCGTTTCCTCCCCCTGCTCGTTTTGGCCCGGGGTGTGGGTATTCCTCCTCACAGGTCACGCGAAGCGAGTTCGAGGCGGCGGCGCTGTCCCTGGGTTTTTCGCTGGAGCAGGCCCAGCGCTTCTGGGAGAGGTACGGCGGGTGAAAGGGGCGTGGAAAGGGGCCGTGCGGCATGGGGCATGTAGGTGTGGGGACTGAGTTGCTGCTGCTGCTGCTGCTGCATGCGGACGGTCCGGCGGCGGCGGACAGGCACGTTTCCCCTCTTCTCACATCGCCCACCTGATTTCCCTCCTCCCCTTTGTTTACATTTCCGCAGGCTGGACCGGCGTCACCGCGGTTTCCTCGAGGCTCTGGACTGGGGCACCAAGGACGCCTTCCAGCAGATCCAGCTCTTCTCCACGCGGTACATGCAGAAGTACATGGGTGTACCGGACGTGTCCTCCTCGCCGGAGCAGGTGAAAGGACGGGGAGGGCATGGAATAGGGGGCCAGAACACACACATACACACGCAGCTCCTGGACTCCCCTGGAGATGCCAGCTTTCCACAGCAACTCCTACGAAAACGCGCGCACACACATACACACACACGCACACACATACACACACACGCGCACACACGCACACACACGCGCACACACGCACACACACGCGCACAGACGGGCACACGCACACACGGCTTTGTCGTAGGCTCTTGCACTCAGCTCTTATACCGCGCTCTGCGTCCTCTCGTTACCAATTAGCCTCCAGGCGCCTTTACTCCATCTCTGAAACCCCCCATGTCGCTCTCCCAGCCCTGGCTGAAACCCGCCTGTATTTCATCATCATTTGACATCTCCCTCCTACTACTACCGCGCAGGTCCGCAAGTACAACCGTAATCAGGAGCTGATGCAGGTCAAGTCACTGGCGGCTGCCGTGAACATGGTGCGTGCCAACGCGGTGGCGCGAGGCGTACGGCTCTCGGGATCCAGCGGCAACGCCATCTTTGACACCTTTCGGTTCATGGACGTGGACGGAAGGTGCGTACGTGTGTATGTATGTGGGTCGGTTGGGACCTCGCGTTGGAAAGGGGGAATGGATGGAAGGGCGGAGGAAGGCTGCATTATGGCAGCTGGGTGGGGTAGGGGGGAAAGGGCCACGGGCCGGGACTTTGGGGGGCCTTCCTTTCCGCCGCGGCCGGCAGGGGTGTCGGCCCCAGGTTGGCCCCGGGCCTGGCAGCCCCATCCTCGGCCCCTCAAGGAAGCAAGCCCTCTATCGCGCGAACTGGACAACCCAGCTACTGCTCTCCATACGGCGTACTGCAACTTACAGGGCATGGACCCGGCACCCAGCCGGCTAAGTCCATGACAACCATATAGGCCCCTCTCCTTGTTGGGGCCTGCTATGCCCGCCGCCACGCGCCCTTAACACAGGGTCGCTTTCCCTTAACCTGTGTCTGCCTCCCCCTTAACTTTCCTTGCGCCTTCAGCGGTGTGTTGAGCAAGGAGGAGATCCGGGACGCGTTTTTCGCACTGGGGGTGTTCCTGGCAGAGCCGGTTGCCGAGCAGATCATGCAGGTGGGGGAAAGGGGGGTTGGGTGGAGAGAGAGGTGCGGACCGGATGGGGTGAGGAATTTCATGGCTCCAGGGTTACGTTAGCATGGGATTTTATCACACGGGTAAACCATGCGGCACAGGGCGACGGGGTCCAAGGATGAGGCTTTTCGGAAAGTGTTCGCGTGGGTGTGCAGTCGTGTCTGCACTCGCGGCGCCTACAGTTTTTATGGTGTAGTGTTGTTGCCGCTGCGCACAGAGCAAAGGGTCTTTTCGAAAGCCTAATCGCTCGCACCGTTGCAACACATGGGTGACATGGGTACCCTTAAGCAAGGGAGAGATGGTGATGTTTATGTGGAGGGAGGGCCTGAGAGCATGCTGATCCACCGAAGCACGCGGCTGTTCATTTGTTCATTGCCGGAACGATTTGGCAAGAGCCCAAACGGCTTACAGGTGTCAGTACCGACGAACAGAGTCGCGATATCACGTACGAACTCGCTCTTACGCTTTAAGACCGGAGACCAACCACCGTACGACAGCCAGCGTACGAAGCCGGCGCTTACACGCCTACGTCCGTGTCGCCAAATATACATATTTAAATTCCCCCTTGCCTTGACAAGACTACAGTTATGCAGTTTGCGGTATGCGCTGGTATTCCATTCAGACACGCGGGGGGAGAGAAACCCACTTTACGAAGGAATCATCCTTGAATGGCTTTCCCTGCAATACACAGCTTTACAGCAATACTCACTGTCTTTCTTTTTGCCCTTCTTCATCTTCCACAGCTTTTTGACAAGAACGGGAACGGCACCGTGCAATACCACGAGTTCGAGGCAGCCATGTTCCCGCCGTCGCGAGGGACCTAGCAGGCGGCGGGGGGGAGGTGTCATAGTGCACATAGCCGGAGCGCTCAGCACTCTGGGCACCCTGCTGCTGCGATCACTATCGCCAGAACTGCAGCAGCGCCCGTCGCAGAGCCGCGGTTGTCGCAGTCGACACATCGCAGCCGCCAGGGGCTTGTTTTTGGAAAGGCATCGTTGTCGCATGCGGGGGGGGGCCTGTCATTCCGCATGGGGCATTACGGTCGAGATCCCGATGGGGACTTCGATTTGGTCGTCTGCTCATCTGTGTAACATGTGCATTGGAAAGGACGCGCCGGAGTTCGGGAGCACCGCGCTGTCCGTGCGTGTAGTGTATGCCCGTGGTTGCATGCCGTCTTGTTTGGCAAGGGTTGTGTGTGTGTATGTGTGTGTGTGCACACGTGTTTGGGGACGAGGGGAGTTTTGCAGGTAGGGGTGCACCACGCGTCCACTGCAGGAGGAGCGGTGGCTAAGGCGCCCCCGATGCGGATGACGGGCAGCCTGCCTGGGAAACACCTAATGGCTGGGGAGCAGCGGCAAGGGTGCTGGTCAGCAGCCTTGACAGTCAGGCGGACAGGGCCGCCCAGCAGGATGGTCAGCAGGTTTGGAACAGCTGGGGGGCCGAGTGACCGCAGAGTGTCGGTGCATGCGTTTTCATCAAGGCCAGTGCGCACATGTGCCAGTCTGTATGCGCTAAGAAAGTGGAAGGCCGTTGTCTGTGAGTCTGTCTCTGTGCATGTGGATAGCGGTTGGAACGCCGCCGGTGCTGGCAATGCGTCTTTTTAACGGAATAGACGCGCGTTCCTTCCTCCAAGTAAGCGTTATGATATGAAGAGCTTGTTGGCATTGAGTGATGCTTCCTTGTTGGCTCTCGTAGCTTGGCGCGGTCAGAGCTGCTTGCCTGCCGCTCTCCCGCACACGCCACGTCGCGTCAAGGTCTTACCAACTGGCTTGGTGTTTCGGACACATTAGTAACGTTTGAGGAGGAAGAGGAGGAGGAGGTTTTCGTTTCCTCATCTTGTACGTGTCAAAGAAGCTGCGAGTGTGTGGGGGAGGAAGGACGCCGGTGGGTCATCTGTTTAGTCGTACGCACGACCTGGTTTTGATCTGGATTGCACTATGCGTTATGTTGCGGTTGCGGTCTGAACTGCCATCGCCATGGAAGCATTAAGCGTGTGTCATATGCGGATGGTCGGAAGGGGTGCCGGGGATTAACTGTCAGTGCTGCTGCTTTTGGGTCGTTTTCGCATTTTGCTGTGCGTGTGGCCCTGCGTGAGCCATCTTTGCATTGCATGTGTGTGCTTTTACATGCTCCCCTGGGCGCCGAAGCCGAGCTAAGCTGGAAGGGCTGAGCTGGTGGGAAGGTTAAGTCACCATGCGCGTTGGGCGACTAGGGGCAGATGCCTACGGGACGTGGCGTGCTGGTAGTAAAAAAGACCGTTTTTACAGTGATGAGGGCTGTCGATGCGAAATGGTTTATTGTGTAGTGGCGCATGCACCACCTAGGCTGCACCCGAGAGGCTACGGGCTGGTCGCATGTCGCGGCATTGCCAGGTAACAGCATACGTGACACAACCAACGGAAACTCGTTTCACTGGATGAATGGAAACCTGGACACGATAGGAGGGGCATGAGGTTGACTGTCTTTGCAACAGGGCGAGGAAGCAGGGGCTGAGGCCTTTGTTATCGTTTAACAAGTACGGCCTACCGTGGGTTGCTCAAAGCGGCGCTGCAGATGTCGTTCGTTCTGACCCTATCCTGACATAAGCTAGAGAACGTTCCGTGACGTGGTAGACAGTAGCTTTAAATCACTCATGTCCTTCGTGGCCTTCATGTTTACAACCTGGTTAAGGGTGATACTCACGTTGCAAGCCGTCAATCAATCTTATATGAAGGCGGCGCGCTTGCACCAAGCGCCAAGCCGATGGCCATGAGGTGACAAGACTCTCAATGCTACGGGCACGGACATGTGTAATAGAGCATAAGGTGTACGATCGCGGTAGAGGAACTCCAGGCTTTGGTCTGTCCCGTGGAGAGGCCTCAGTCGATCATGCTAGTCGCTGCGCAGGAATGATAATGCATCGCAGGAAACTAGAGAAAGGGGCTCCGTTCTCGCAATGACAGCTGCTACTTTTCCAACAGTCCCACATCCCTCACTTTGAGCATGGGGGAACGGTGTCCAACTATTTTCTCATTTCTCGTTCAGCATGGGAAAATTACAGGGGAAAGGATTGTCATCGATGACCCTGACTGAGCATTATCACAATATCTGCCCTCGTCACTGAGAGAGTCCTCGTCCACGAAATGCAAAGGTGATTTCAAACAAACTGATCCTAAGCGATCTGACTTGTGTGGTCATTCAGATGTGTATTTACAAACAATGCAGTTTCCATAACGCCACAGTACACAGGACAGTAATGACTTGCGATTATAGTATTCCTGTAACGCTGTTTCAAGGTTGTATGTGGAACGGACAGATGTACGGATTATGCACACTTGTCTTGTTTGACTTTGGAGGTCAGCTTGGGACTGCATCCAACAAATAGCTGGCGGCATTATGCTCGTCATACGATAAAATGCAAGCTTTAGCGCGAACTCCAAATTCGGTAGGCATGCTCTGGGACGGGCCATTGACAGCTAAGGGTGGAAGCTGAGTCCCATGGCCCTGCTGGTTGCGCAGATCTTAAGGAAGCGCCTTAATAAGGAAAATGAAGATGTGACTGCAAAACTCCAGAAGCGAGGCAAACTCGCAAACCGGCGTGTAAGCTTTGCGCCGGATGACGAGCTGGAGACGAAGCACATATTTAAGGAGGTAAGGAGTAAGATGGAAGCAAAACATGATGTACTGCCTCCCAGCAGCGCCATAATGGGATTGAAACCCAACTTCCCACGCAGGACTTTCCAATTGCGCGTGACTTGTGCACAGCTCAAGTCGCAGCGGCTCCACACACGCACATTGATGACCAGATTGGCAGCGACCACCTCGCGGCCCTGGAGAACCTGTCACCGCAGTCCATGGAACTGACTAACAATGGCTTAGAGCAGCCATGCGCAGCAACAGTCCAAGTTCCGGGTCCAGGTCCTGTCGAGAGCACCGGCATCGCAGTCACAGGGATAGAACCTCCCTCAGAGTACCAAACCCATGGACATTACCAGCAGCGTGCCGTGTATGCGCGCAACTTGGACATAACGCTAAATGTCCCAAACCTGTCGACACTTGTTGAGGAGGACGAGGAGGACTTCGGCGCCGGGGACATCAGCCGCCGCCTCGGCAGCTGCGCTGACACCCCGTCAATGCACCCTGTGATGCTGGATGACATTGGCGGCGGGTACTTGGCGTCCGAGTCCCCAACGAGCCCAAACATGCAGATGTGCAGCGACAGCAAGCACGAGGACCAAGAAGACGCTCCCCTACGGGACTTCTGGGGTTTCGCGCCCGGTAGGGATGATACCCTCGACGTCGACTACCGTAAGTGCTATACTAGTTTCCGTTCGCCGCATGCTGCATAAAATGAATCCCACCAATGAGCGGAACGTTATGATTGATTTGTCTCACTCCTTGACTTGTGCACGTGCAGGGAAAATGGTCATGGGGGAGAAGACATACAACGCAGTGTACGGCACAGGTACATTCGGGTGCGGCATAGTTACACTCTGTGAGATAGGTGACGGGTGCAATCACGGTGTTCTTGGGACTTAGGGTCTTGTAGCCCCAAACCTGCTAGGATCGGAAGAAACAATCATTTGGGGAATCCCCCAAACATAAATGCCTTGTATTAACCACATCCATATTTGCGGGGCGCATGTTTGGCAGGTCACTCATCCTTGCAGCCTGAAGGCATGACCACCATGCTGGCAGTTGGCATTGTGCCAGATGCAGGTGGCGTGCGCTCACCTCTTCGCGGCGGCCCTGAGTTCGTGCCAACAGCTGAGGGCCGCGGTGCAGCCGCAGGAAGGACGGTAGTGGCGTGTGACGCCGGGCCAGCGGCACCCATGCAGGTGCAGCCCGCCAAAGCGGACCTTGCGCCGCCGGCCGTCCCAGCAGCCACGCAGGCAGTGCAGCCACCCTTACGGAGAGCGCCATTACAGCAGCAGCAACCCCAGCAAACGGAGCTATCCGCCATCAAAGCGGAACCACTGCAGTCCTTCAGCCTTCCGCAGGCGCTGGCAGCGCAGCAGCCGCAAACTCGCGTCCAGGTGCATAGCACGCCGTTCATGGATAACACGATGCGGCTCCTGGATGACCAGACGGAAGCCTGGAGGTTGCCAGGCCACCCGTGTGCCTATGACCGGGGGCGGCTGAGCGTGGCCAGCAACAGAGTGCTAGCGCCAGGAACCCGGCGTGGAGCCGGTGGCGCGGGCGGCGGGGAAACCACCATGCTGCTGGGCCCCACTATGACAATGGCCTCGGCCGGTAACGGCAACACCGTCCAACTGCTTGCTGACACCACAAACCAGCGGGGGGCCTACGAACGCCTAGTGCAAAAGATACCGGGGCGCCAGGATCCACCGGCCGTTGAACCGCTTCCTCGGTGCGTGAAGCGAGGGAAGGCGGCAGGGCTTTGGCCGCTCGCCTATTAAGACAGCGCCGGGGGCTTTCTGGGTGACATCCCTTGTGCAATGTCCAGCAGTGCCCAGCGCCACAGTAGCCGAACATGTGCCTTGTAGGCATTGCGCAAAAGCACTAAGCTCAGACGACGTTGCACGTCCCGGTTGATGAGTTTCTGCATCGTGCGTCCCCTTGACTGCATATTTATGTCCCCAGGCCTGCCGTCGGGGCCAGACCCGGGGATTACATTGCGGCGTCAAGCGCAGCTGCGGAGCAGCGTCTAGCCGCGTTTAAGGCCCAAGCTTCTTTAGACCTTAAGACGGCGGCAAGTAGTGATCTGCTCGAGGACGGCGGTCTTACCATGGACGCTCATTTCCAAATGCCACCGGAGCCGACCACGGAACTCTCGCAGCTGCAAGACGAGGTGCAGGCACGGCAGCGGCCAGTGCACCTTGGTAGCGGCGAGATGCCGCTGAGCACAACGGTGGCTTTGTCGCAGGGGTGCGGCATGAGCGTTAGCGCACAGGCCGCGCGGGCGCCACCTTGTGCCGCGCGCGCACCTTCACGGCTGTCGTGTGAGGTGAGCTCTGCGATCCTGCTTTCAGGACGTATTTAAGCGACTGGTGCTGGGGTCGGGCGACATCTGGGCCTCGCATGTCGATTGCTCCTGCTTTCAAACCAGTGTGATATCCCCTCTAAAAGGAACCATTCGCAATGCCTCATCTTGAAGATGTACCGTGCCTCATCTGTTGATGCAGGAGTTCCTTGGCCTCATTGACGTGAGCTTTATCAATAAGGTTTACCGTGATACGTTCCAACCTGGATCTGACCCGCCACCCAAAACGGTGGCTGAGGTTTACGCGGCGGCGACGTGCACCCGCGCCTACGTGGATGCCTACCATGCGCAGTCGCTTGACCTCGCCGCGCGCTTGGCTAACACGGGCACTCGCGTGGCACATCTGGAGGCGGAGCTGACAGCCAATAAGCAGGGGCTTTTTATGGCCGTGCAGGTGAGAGGGAAGAGAGCTGGGTCTGTTAGTACTCTGGTAGTACAAGGTACATGGTACGTTCAGTTGGTGCCTTACGTAGCTAGCCACCGAACTCTATAGTAGTGTTGGCGTGGGGTGCGCCACGGCGGTCTTTTAACGGCTCCACTGTGACCAGACCTAGCCAACCACGGTGAAGTGCCGGTGCAATGGCTGGGTCTGTTAGTGCTGTGAGTACTCGCCTATCGGGGCAGCTTGGTGCGGAAACTATGAGGTCAATCGGAGGGCAAAGCCCCATAATGGCATCTCCATCAGGACCTTTTATACGGTGCTTACAAAGCCAGGTTGAAAGTGTCAGGCATCGGGGTTCATGCGGGGATGGCATCAGCCGCTAGAGCGAAGGGATGGACACGGGAAACACCAAGGCCATCGGCGCTTCATGAAACGGTACGTAGAGCGCCTGCCGCGCTATACTGCTCCATGTCGTTTTCACGGAATCTGTGGACCCTGAGCCAAATTACGTCCCCGCAAAGCTTCTACCGTATCTTTGCTGAGTGGGACTTGCATGACCAACCCGTCCCTGCCCGCCCTGTATTCCTGCAGATGCTGCCACCCGCACAGCTGAAAATGGTCAAGATGCAATTCGAGGGCCTCAAGGAGCTCTGCCGCCTGAGGACAGTCAAGCAGGTTAAGCAGGCCCAGCTGGGAGTTATGGAGGACCACCTGGCTCAGTTGGGCGCACGCAAGCTGCAGCTGCAGGCTGACCTTGACGCCTTCACGGTAGGTTACCAGTCCGAAGCCCTTAACGAAGAGCCGTAATGACAATCAGTACAGGGGTTGGTGCACGCCGGTTTCCGCACGGTAGCACTCGCTACAAGCCCCGTGCATTTCGGTCCTACACTCCAACATAGAACTAAACTTGGGGCCAACTTGACATGCAGCGTTGAGCGAACAGAAAACGGATTGAAGTGGAAAGCGAGGACTGCGCTACATGCTTGCATTCCGTGATTTTGGCGGTGCGGACGCGAGTCACGACAGCTCAGCATCAGCAAGAACGCGGTTTGTAAACGGCCGGCGATCCGCCGCCCTTTGCCAAAACGTGCAGGCGGAGTTTGAGCGCTTGCGTGTGTGTGCTGAAGAGGTCGAGTCTATCCCCGTGGTTATCACGCGAATGCGCCAAGACGACGAGGAGCGTGTCCAGGTGAGGCAAACGCGGCCCTGTGCAACTCAGCACAGCCAGCCACGTCGTCACATATCCCACGGCACTATCAATGGTTACAAGCACGCTGACATGCTTTACTGCACCGCCGTCATGCGTGAATCTGCTTTTGCTTGCCATTCCGCCTGGAACTGAGTTTCGACTTGTGCTCCCTCATGTACTGGGTATCTTCGAGCCACAGGAGGTCCTGCAGCGTAAGAGAACCATAGAATCACATTTGCAGCGCCTGAAAGCGCTGCGGGCTCAAAACGCGGAGCGGCAGCAGCGGCTGGGCGCCATGCAGGCTGAGCAACAGGCGAAGGAGAAGGGCAGGGTGCGCCGGGTTCATTTGGGTCCATTTGGTGTCACCGCGTTCGTCAGGAGCATTCCTCCCTATTTCGGAATCGGGCGATTCCTCTTTCATGCATAGTGCTAGATAAATAGCTTGAAGGTGGTGTTTGCGACGCAACGGCTTGTTCATAAATACGCATGTGCCCCTTTCACTCCTCCAGCCATCCATAACTGCCCTGATGGAGGAGCGCTGTCAGCTGGAGGAGCGCGCTGCTGAGTTGCGGTCTCGCCTGGACAACAGTGCCATGACTCCCGGCAGCGAGGAACAGCTCATTCGCGAGGCGGTTAGGAAATCCGAGACGGTTGAGGCTCTTTTGGGTTTGCATGTAAGTACCTCGGCGCCAGGCAGATTCCGTACCAGGATGCAATGTTAGCAATACATGCCTGGACTGTATCTGTTCGGTGCTGTGCATGCACACGTGACGCACGCTTGCGCTGCTGTATGTTCTCCGCTTCAACTTTTGCGCCTGAGCCTCTTTACCCTTATGCTGCAGAGCCTGCGGTTGGACATCACGAACATGGAGCATACTGGCACATTCAAGCTACTCTTCCGGCGGGCGTACAGCATCGTGTGCACTGCTTCGGACGGCTTTATGGACATCAGGGTGACATGCCAGGATGCCACCGCAGCCGGTTTGGATGGCCTGGCGCCAAGCATCCGAGACCGCGTCCGTAAGTTCAGCCAGCGGTCCAAAGTGCGCCGACTCCACTGTGCATACAGCAGCTGATTACCACCCAAGTCTCTGACTGTGTCGCCACACCGTACCCATTTTCATTCACTTAACCCCGAGTCCTCAATGCAAAAAAACGCTTTCCCTGGTTACGCTCCCACCTCTCTGTGGTGCATAGACGCGTCGTCCACGGCGCTCAGCTGCACGATACCCCGCGTGCAGCTCCCACTGCGGCTCGAGTACACCCTGGAGCAGCTGCAGCGGATGTGCCGCGTGGCGCAGCAGCTAGAGAGCTGCTGGTTGCGGTTTGACTGCCTGCAGCGACCGTATGCGGAGCCTGCGGTGGCGCTGACGTCGCAGCAGGGTGACGCTGGCGACAATTTCGCTCTAGTCCTCAGGTTCACCAATGCCGATACCATCACTGGCGTGACCATACGCATGCCGTGGTCCGCGGCGCTGCGCTCCGATTATGTGAAGCCGCGGCTAAGCGTCCAGCTGATGAGCCTGGACCCACCAGTGACACAGCGGCAGTACTGCGACGCCCTACTGGACACCGTGCTCAACAAGCTGCCCCCCGGCACGGGCTACATCACGGCAATCTGTTACGCAATGAGCGAGACGCTGCAAGTGCCCAGCAACTGAGTGTAGAGTGCAAGGTAACAGCGCGCAAAGGTTGGAGACGTGAAGGCAAGATGCTCTGGCATCCTGTTGCTCGGCGCAGGGCAGTGCACTGCGGGGCAAGCTCAGACAGCCAGGGAAGATGCTGAACGCAACGACCAACGATGACGATTATGTTCTTCGTAAACCACAGGGCCTAAGCTGTTACGCTGGACGCAAACGAAGGACGAAACCCTATGCTGGCTGATGCTCGGCGCAGGTTAAGATACGGCAAGGAACGGGGACGCCAACCCGACCTCCTGTTATTTTCGGTCGCATCGGAACCTATGCAAATCCTAGGAGTATAGCTACTCGGTAAAAGGGAGGCCTCATCGTCATGGTTTGCGGTAGCCTCGTATGCAAGGTCGCCGTTCGCAACCCTGTACATTATGTGTGTTCACACGTGCCAGCCGAGGCGAGGCCTGTGGAACTGGACAGGTGCAAATGCCGCAATGCATCTATGGCTAGTACCCGGTGCTTGTCAAGTCATACGCAAAAGATTGCGATCGGCGTATGGACCAGGACCAGGTACTGCAGGGCGTGCGTTGATAGGTTGGATACGCGGCGCGGCAAGGAAAGACGTCGGACACCCTGGTGAATGCAGGGGTTTCAGCTTTTGCGTACCCTACTTCGGCGCGACGTGCCCAACTCTCTAGGCCGATAGTACTGCAAAACACTGTGCCCAGCTGAAATAAGGTGTGTTTAATGCCTACGCCGATGATGGCGCCTGCCCGTCTTCTGGAAGACAATCGATTGAGTTGCTCTGTAGCACATGGCCGGAGTTCTCGCACGCTGAAAAGCGCTTGGTAACCGTCGCTGGGAAGGTTGAATGAGGCTAGATGCATTGCCGCTTGGTGGTCATTTTCTACTACCTACGCAAAAAAATGAATCTTGTCAAGCCCCTCTGTGTACATTGCATCAACCTTCCAGTCAAAGCCTCGTGTTGAGAGCAACGTTCCTCACCTTAAGCACAGCGGTTAGAACGCTTGAATGCAGGACATAATTGCACGCATTTATATGTCAAGCAAAGGTGTTGACACACCATATCTATAGCAAATGTGCCGTACTTTTGTCCCTGTAAACCTAGATGCCTTAGAAGATGCTGCCTTTAGTCGTAGCATCTATCCACCCATTCCCTTGTATTATAGAGTATCGACTTACGATATCGTATTATTTTTTTATTGTCAGGAAATAGTTCACACTTTGTGTGTCCTTTCGCGGGGCTGCATCGCGGACAAACATGGCGGCCGTGGGGAAGGGGGACGTGGAGGCGCCCCCTCCCGCACAGTTTCCGTATGATGTCACCCAGGGGGAGCTGCTGGCCATGAACGAGGTGACCGGGAGCAAGCGAAGAGGTAGCTCTACTGGCCTTTTGTCCTTTATGGAACATTTTGCCTCCATTATACACCCAGGCCAAAGACACGACAGCGCTTAAAAGTATAGGCGGAGCTAATGGCCTCGCAAAGAAGCTGCTTTCAGACCTTCACAAGGGCCTCGACCCACAAGGGCAAGGTCTGGCCTCCATTGAAGCCCATGTCGATGCTTACGGTGAAAACAAGTTTCCGGAGGTGCCTCCAAAGTCGGTAAGCAGCACTGGGCTTTGCTTGCGGTGAAGGAAAACGAGTTGTACCTGACATCCTAATGGTGTGGCGCATTCAACAGTTTCTGGCCCTGGTGTGGGGTAACCTTCAAGACCCAGTCATTATCATCCTTATCATAGCTGCCTTGGTAAGTTTTATGCTAGCCTGCTTGTAACCTTACCGTTTCGGTTGCCGCAAAGGCTTGAGCGTGGGCCGTGCTTCCAGGTTTCAACAATCCTTGGAGCTGCAATAGCTGAGCAGCGGAAGCATGGCGAATGGATTGAGGGCGTGGCTATTTGGGTGGCCATCATCATCGTTGTATCCGTCAGTAAGTCGGAATTTCATGGTTTCAGCGCTATTCCTGCTGATTACAATGTTGTGACCCCTTGCGTTAACATCCGCCCATGCGGGGGACGCTTTATACCAAGACATGCCACATTGGCCTTACCTCGACTTGCCCGTTAAACGACCGCGTCCGTCGAATGCAGGTGCTGGGAACGATTACCAAAAAGACCGGCAGTTCCGAAAGCTTAATGCTCAGAAGGACAAGATAATGGTAAAGGTGGTCCGTGGAGGCCACACAGAACTGATTGAAAACACGCAGCTCGTCGTTGGCGACGTCTACCTTTTGGACACGGGAGATAAAGTTGTTGCGGATGGCATTTGCTTTGATAGCCAGGGTCTGGTCGTGGATGAGGCCTCCCTCACCGGCGAGTCGGACCCCATCAAAAAGAACCCCGAGGACGACTGCTGGGTGCGGTCCGGGACACAGGTGCGCCACTGTGCAATAGCTTTTTGCTACCTTACCGGCCGGCCTAGACCACCTGCTAGCTTGGGGGCAACCAAGGCGTTCACTGCTAACTGCGTCCACTGCTTATGGGGAGGTTTTCCTGGGTTGAGCCCTCGTCCTCCTCTTTTCGCCCCCCGTCACATGCGCGCGACTGTGCCGGTTGGATCTCAATCTGGATTTAGGTCACGGAGGGCAGCGGCAAGCTACTGATCGTCGCCGTGGGTGAGAACTCGGAGTGGGGCAAAACAATGGCGCTAGTGGGCGAGGCGGGTGACGACGAGACACCGTTGCAAGTGAAGCTTACCTGGGTGGCCAGCACGGTCGGCAAGGTCGGCTTTGCAGTGGCCATATGCTGCTTTGCCGCGCTGTTGATCAAGTGAGTGGAGGGGGACGCGGGCCGGGGAGGGGGGACCGGGAGAGGAAATCCAGTGGTGGTATGACAAGTGATGGGACTGGGGATGCAGGATCGGATCTGGAAAGACATCAAAAACCCCGATAGGGGGGAACGAGCTCAGCACTCTGGCCTTACCCAAATCGAAGCGATCGGAAATTTTTGGGGACCGGGACGACTCCGGGAGAAGCAGAAGGGGTGTGCGATATGCGGCGGAGTGGTTGTGGCGGCGTTGGAGCTAAGAAGGAGATATGGCCTATTGTGGGCATGTGTTTGTGGACGGCATCCGCATATTTGGAGGGAGACCAGATTCATCAAGCGAGATCAGACTGGACCTGCCTGACCAGTCGACATTGCCGAGACATTGCTGCGAGCAGCGGACCCCGGATTGGGGAGCGGAGCGGACCAGGTGGCCGCATCGCCTCCTGGCCCCCCTTGGCGCAGCCCAGCAACGCCGCCGTACACCATGCGGGCCACATGAGGCCGGCCCCGGCGCATCGCCCCCTTTTGGTATCGCCGGCACGTAGAAGCGCGCTCCCACGTGCGTAGCAAACCCCGGATTGAGGGCGGCATCCCCGGCACGGCGGCAAGCAGCTATCGTTCCTGCGGCTATTGAACAGCGGCCTCAGGGTCGTCGAAGTAGCCTGGATGGCAATATCATGCATGCTTCACTTTGCACACCACCACCTCGCAATAGTGTGCCCCTCCTCTCATCCCCACCTTAATCATGACCTCGCCCGCACCCGCGGCGGCCTCCTCGCACCTGTGGTACCCTCAGATGGTGTGTTGTGAACAAGGGGTTCCCCGTCAAGAAGATCAACCAGAACGGACCCATCCAGTTCTTCCTGTACTCGGTGACCATCATCGTGGTGGCGGTGCCCGAGGGGCTGCCGCTGGCCGTGACCATTTCGTTGGCGTACTCGATGAAGAAGATGATGAAGGGTGGGTCGTGTCTGTGTGGGGGGGAAGCCCTGGGTGGGGGGGATGTCGATGCGTCTGTTCGTTCGTGGTTGTAGTCTGTGTGGCCGAAATGGCCTTTATGGTTGCAACGACCTAACCTGAAGCTGGCTCCAAACACACACGTGAATATACGCGGCCATGGTGATGTTGGCGCAGATAACAACTTTGTTCGCGTCTTGGCGGCCTGCGAGACTATGGGCGGCGCCACGGCCATTTGCTCGGACAAGACCGGAACGCTTACAGAGAACCGCATGACAGTGGTGGAGGGCTGGTTTGCGGGCAAGTCGTACGACCACTGCCCTCAGCCCGAGGAGCTCCCGCAGGACGTGTGCGACGAGCTGAAGCTGAACTGCGCTCTGAACTCGAAGGCGTTTGTGCTAGACAACGGACCCAAAATTGACTTTGTAGGCAACCGTACGGAGTGTGCGCTGCTTATGATGCTCAGAAATTGGGGCTGCGATTATGCAAGCGTGCGCGACGAGTACGATGCCAGCGTGTTCAAGGTACGGCGGGACAGCGTTGGTCAATTGGGCGACTAGGTCACGCGGGGGAGGGGGAAGGGGCGGGCGGGTGTTCGAGGGCTTGAGATTCCGTTGAGGGGTGGGTGAAGCATTAGTTAATTATAGTTGCGGGCACTGCGTATTAGGGTCGCCTGTTATGGGTTATGCAGACAGAGGACAAGAAGGGAAAGGAGAGGAGGAGGGGGAGGTTGGGAACGGCTTTGTTATGGCGACGAAGGCTTCTCGAAGCAGAGGGCATTACGGAAAAGCTGGAAGAGCCGACTGTGATTGTGAAGGCCGGCTACCGGCGGATTTCCAGGCGTGCAGCTTCAGCAGCATCAGCAGCTAGCCATGAGGCAAGCTGCCCAGGACGGCAATAACCTCACTTTTTGGTAAAAGAAACGGCAGCGGCGGCTGTGGCTGGTGCAGGGGTTTGCGCATGTTTTTTGCTGCCGTACGTTTTTCCCCCGCCTCCGGCGGCCCTGGCGGGAACCTGGCGGCGGCCCTGCTCAGCTGGTCTGGGAGGCTCTCTTGCGGAATCGTTTGACTGGGCCAACCGAAGACATTAACAACCCGCTAACCCACTATGAAACTTGCTGCCATGGCGCAAGTTGTTGCGGCAGCACAGCTCTCCTGTTTAAGAGGGGCCAGCGAAGCAGCAAGCGTGATGCAGTTGGTCGTCCGTGTCACTCATGGGACACCCGCAGCAACGCGGATGACGGATGATGGTGTGACGAACAACTAGGAGTGCCGTGGTGGCTCGCGGACCGCCTTGGAGGGGCCTTGGAGGTCTTGAGGGGGCCTTTAAGGAGCTGTTGTCGCTCCCCATGCTAGTCGTGCCATCGTCGTCGTTGTGATCGTGCACTGCAGCTAGGGTGCGCAGAACTCACGGCGTTCCTCCTTGATCTCCCCTCCGGGGCATCGTCCGGGCTATATAATCAATCGTTGCCTGCCACCCGCGTGTTCTCCCACCCCCGACACCTTTTCCTTTCCCCCTGCCAGGTCTTTGGATTCTCCTCCACGAAGAAGATGGCCTCCGCCACCATTAAGTTTGCCGACAAGTTCCGCCACTACAACAAGGGCGCGGCGGAATGGGTGCTCAAGCGCTGCACATCCATGTACGATGGCGCTCGCGTCATAGAGATGACGGAGGTGGAGCGCGCGCGGCTCATGGAGGTGGTCACCGGCATGGCCAAGCGCGGCCTGCGCTGCATCTGCCTCACCTACACCGACTACCCTCTGGTGGACGACAGCCGCCCGCTGGACTTCTTTGAGGATTCGGACTACCTGGACCGCAACCTCGTGGCCATGGCTATTGTGGGAATTAAGGACCCCGTGCGCAAGGAGGTGCCCGAGGCGGTGCGGGTGTGTCAGCGGGCGGGCATCACGGTGCGCATGGTGACGGGCGACAACATCCACACCGCGCAGCACATTGCCAGGGAGTGCGGCATCCTCACGGATGATTGCATTGCGCTGGAAGGCCCGGATTTCAGGAAGATGGCGGCGCAGGAGCTGCTGCCGCTGCTGCCCAAGCTGCGCGTGCTGGCCAGGTCGTCTCCGGAGGACAAGTTGACGTTGGTGTCGATGTTGAAGCAGCAGGGCGAGGTGGTGGCGGTGACGGGCGACGGCACCAATGACGCACCCGCGCTCAAGGAGAGCGATGTGGGCCTGGCCATGGGAATTGCAGGTATGATTCAGGGAGGGGGAAGAGGGCGTGTAGGCGGAAGGAAAGGCGTCAGAGTGGAAGGGGGGAAAAGAGGGAAAGAGGGAGAAAGGTGTGCGGCGATATGTACGGGATGTCTAGGTTCAGGAGGAAGGGTTGTATATCATGGCATGTAGGATAGGAACGTCCTGCGTCGTCCCGAGGTTGGGATCAAGGGAGATTGGAGATGCGGAAGGTTGCACATTTGGCGGGAAATGATTTTGGTATTGGAGACCGGTGGGCCAGCCGCGGCCCCCGTGTGTTCACCTCCGGAGGTTGTGTACGTGCGGTTTCCTGGTCCCTGGCGCCCTTCACATTCTGCACGCATTTGACGACCATGACTTGATGATGCGGCCATCCGGTATCATACTTTGTGCCACATGTCTTCCTGCTGCTGCACCTGCTGTTGCTGCTGCAGGTACGGAGGTGGCCAAGGAGGCAGCGGACATTGTCATTATGGATGACAACTTCTCCTCCATCGTCAAGTCGGTGTTGTGGGGGCGTTCCGTGTTCACCAACATTCGCAAGTTCCTCATGTTCCAGTTGACTGTCAACTTTGTGGCGCTCGTCATTGCGTTCTTTGGCGCCGTGATTGATGGCCACGAGCCGCTCAATGTGCTGCAACTGCTGTGGGTCAACCTCATTATGGTGAGTCACGAGGGGTTAGGAAAGAGCGGGGGGAAGGGAGGGAAACAGCTGAGTGGATATACTTTGGGAAAGGGTGTCCACTACCACCACCGCGAGTTTGTTGCTCTCGGCACACCCGGCTTGCAGCCCCCCACCGGCGGCCTCTGGGCCCATCCCAACCCTCAGCCGACTCTCATCACGTCAAAGGAAACGTTACTCCCTTTGTTGTTCGGTTCCCGTTTATCCCTTTACCCGTCTCCTTCACCCGTCTCCAACCTCGCCGCTCTCCGGTACCTTTGACGGCTCCAGGACACGATGGGCGCTCTGGCGCTGGCCACGGAGGATCCCAACCCCGAGCTGCTGCTGATGAAGCCGTACGGCCGCAACGAAAACCTCATCACGCGCATCATGTGGAAGCACATTTTGGTGCAGGGCTGCTATCAGCTCTTTTGGATGTTTTTCATCTTGTACGGCGCGCCCAAAATCCTAACAGACGCCCGCTACGCCATCGAGCCGAAGGAGGACTTTTGGATGCGAGAATGCAGCTCCAAGCTCAAGTCCAACACGGCTCAGCTCTGCAACATTATGAATTACTGCGGCTTCCCATACCACGAGCCGGATCCTTTTGGCACGGATACCGTAAATTCGGATACCTGCAGTCTGTATGCGTCTTGGAAGAACGTCAACAGGACAGTGCCCAGCGATGCGCGCACAGCGATGTGCGACTTTAGCGTCACCGCGGGGGGTGTCCGCAGCGAATGCGACTTGTACAAGGCTTGGCAGAGCGCCAAAAAGACGATGAACGACGAGTACGCGACCCACACGGACGACGAGTACAGACCCGTGCTTTCAATTCTCTTCAACGCCTTCATTTTCTGCCAGATCTTTAACGAGATCAACGCGCGTCGCATAAACGACGAGTACACCATTTTCACTGGCCTTTTCACCAACCCGATCTTTGTGACCGTGATTGCCGTCACGGCCGTGTTTCAGATTATCATCATCAACGTGCCTTTTATCAACAGTAAATTCTTCAAGGTTCAGAGGTTGACTTGGCAGGAGTGGCTCGTCACCGTCGCCATCGGGCTCGGCGCCATCCCGCTCAGCCTCGCCACCCGCTTCATTACCAAGGTCATGCCGGAGAACTGCCTTCGCGGCACACGTGTACACGCCAGTACGGGCCGTTCACTGTCCGGCAAGCCCAACAGCCGTACAACGTCAGGCGGCAGTCGTACGGTTTCGGGCGCGCGAGCCATGTCCGGCAACCCGCAGAACCAACACCACCGAGGGAAAACCGTGTCTTGAGGGACATTGGCTGGAAGGGTTTATACATTGGCAATAGACTTGAGGAGAGAGGGTGTGTGGAGGAAGTTCGATGGGGGAAGGGCGGGGCGAGGGACAGGCACATGAGCCGTACAGCGATGGTGTCGTTCTGTGCCGTGGACTTGCGTGGTTGGTGTGGGGAGGGTTGATCTTGTTTGAGAAGAAACCATACGCAATGGTTGCTTGATGGCGCGAGGAGGGTTGACCGCGTCTCTGCTGCTCTCGCCCAATAAGAGGAGAGGAGGACTTTTGATGTATTTGTTCCGCATCCCCACGCACCCAAGGCACCCAACGCCCATGTTTTCCTGCAAGGTCGACGTTTCCCCCCTGATCACTTCGTCGCAGCCCCCCTAGTTGGCATGTGGCTGCCGGGTGAGATGGGAGTGCGTGGTGACTGAGGTAACCTCTCTAATCCGGTGAGAGGCCTTCCCCCCGTTTCCGGAGCTCCGTGATGTTGTGCTGTTGGGGGCAGTGGGCGACTGGGGGCAGTGGGCGGGGCGGGGCGGGGCGTGCACCATCAGCCAGGTGAAGCGGGGCCTGTTGTGAGGTTGTTGGTGTTGGTTGCGCTGCTGGTGGTAGAGGAGGTAGTTGTTGTGGGGGTAGTAACACGTTTGGTGGTTTATGGATTTGAGACCGGCCGTCGGACTGTGTGTGTTGGGGGGGAGGGGACTTCTATTCATGTGACATCGATATAGTACGCTTTCTTAAATTGAGACAGCCATCCCTCCTCCTCTGCAACCTTGTTTTCCGCGCCACGCGCCAAAGGTACCGGGGAGGGGGCTGCGAGCCGGCGTTGATGTTCGCTGGTGGTGGTGGCGTGCATGCAGAGACTCATCAGTCCTTTCCCGCGCGCTGGCTGCGTGGGGGTTGCCGGGTCGCGACCCCCTCCTGTCCTTGGCAGCCGTGAGGCTTCAGATGGGTGTGGAGGGGGGGGCAGTGAAGAGGAGGTGATGGTGCGAATAAGGCGGTCATGCGGCACGTGCCAGCTGACGCAGTACCTCGCAGTATCCCTGTGGCGCGTTTGTGCGCTCACCATGAAAGGAACCAAGAGACGCACCGGGGCGGACACACATCCGTAAGAAGGGGGAGAGATGGACGCATGATTGGCTCCTTGACTGGCCCCTTGATGTGTATGAAGAACGACGACAGCACGGATGGACACCGTCCAAAGCTCCGCCGGCAGCAGGGCAGCATGGGGGCGTGTGCTATCTGGGCACCTAACCCAAGGTGAAGGGCGTGGCGTGGGTGCAATGCGGCGTGCGGGCGCGGGCTGTCCACGGTGGCAACATGTCGTGGTGGTGTTTCTGCACCCCCGTCTGCCCCACCCGCCCTCGCGCTCCGCTGGGAGTTCCGGGCTCCCCCGGTCGATCTGGTACTCCTTTGCGTGTATGTATGTGTGTGTGTTGAAGTTGGATGGATGTACCATATATTTACTATTATTGTGGAGGAAAGATGTCGATGCTCGTATGTGAACGACGGCTGCTGCTGCTGCTGCTGGGGCGCAACGGGAAATCTGTGAGAAACTCAATCCTCAGTGCGGTCCTGCGGTTGATCTCTTCCCCGTGTAGGATTAAGGTGTAATTAGAATGCAAAAAGTGATATTAGGTGTATATGTTAGGGGTGCGACATCAGGCCATCAGGCTGGCGGCTGACTTTGCTGATGCTTTTGCTACCTCCTCTGGGCTCTTTTTTGGTGCTTTGGCAGCGGCCATGATGGCCCGCCGGCGAGACGAGCTGTCGCAAGCCGCGGCTGTGGTAGTCAGTCGTGATTCTGGTCGCGGTGGTCTCAAAAGGCCCCCGTGCACGGGATCCGCCGGCGCGAGGTACCAGTGGGTGCCGTACTCAGATCCAGTGCAGTACAGCTTATGACACTACAAGGCAAACTGACGGGCGAAATAATAGCTGAGCTGCGATATGCCGTGGTCGCGCTGCTTCATGTATGCGAGGTGTCGGACTGGATAGGGGTGATAGGTGGACTGGAACTGAACCACCTGCTTTGTGACGGCCGGAATGTGACCAGAACCGGGCCGCTGTGAACACTGATGGTGAGGATGGGGTTGGTCACTTGTTGTACATGCGCGCGCGTGTTGACGCAGAACGTACATGCTCCGGAGGTACACCCTTGGCTATCCACAAAAGGAGGAGGGAAAGCAGCTCGTGGGGGGAGAGGTAGGGCGGACCTTTGTCCGGCAGCCGGGTGTGTTCCGCACACGCCCACCACCGAGGTGGCTATCTGCCGGGGACCTACCCCAACTCCACCCCCGCACCCCTGGGGCGACCACGAGTAGGCAGCCTACTGCGGGGTCGGTCTGCGATCTGAGCGGCGTTCAGCACCAGAGGGTGGGAAGGTGGACAGCGCCGGGCGGTGGGTTGGACGCTCGTGTCAATGGGGGGGTTGCGCTGCGTCTGGGGGCATCTTGCCAGGGGGGCAGCGGCGACAGCGTTGGAATAACTGCTTCTTTCTGGCTGGCGTGATCCATGGCTGAGCTACACCGAGCCGTACTGTGGAATGTTCCTGGTAATGCTGATGCTGCGCGGCGGAACCAACTCGCCCCTGCTTTGCTTTGCCGTGCTGCGATGCGCGGCCTCCTGAACGCCGTCTGCGTCTCTATGTATGTTTCTTTGTTTTAGTAACTATAAATACCTGTTTTGGCAAGTATACTACCAGGATTCCTAATAATAATGGCAGAGCAGTAGACACATGGAGTTGTGTGTATTGGGTGGAGTGGTGGTCGGATGTTTTGCTCTCCCTCCCCCTCGCCCTCCCCCTCGGGGTGGGGGTAGAGATGGTCCCTTAGCAGGAGCAGACCTGGGCTGCCTGCCCCGGAGCTCTGCGCACGATGACCTCTGCGATGAGGCAAGACCAGGAGGAGGAGGGGGAGGTAGGAGGGGTAGGAAGGTGGGAGGATTGATGAACCCCTGCATGCATACATACATACATGCATATGGGCGGTGGCTCCCAAGCGGATGTTGGGGCCCCTGATCCGAATGCGGAATCCGAATCCGGACGCGTTTGGGACAGTAGTTGAGCCATGTCCAGGCTGGAGTTTGCGGAGGGCCTAGGACGATTTAAACATGTTGAGGGGCGAGTAGGGTTGCTTCGCAAGAGACGAGGCGCACTTCGAGGCGTTGTGGGGGAGGAGGAGGACGAGGGGGGGAAATCTGTGTGGATGGGGCCACTTCTCCGCGCGTGGGAGTGAGGATGGAGACGGCTACGGCAGTGCGGAGGTTTGGCAGCAAAGGCGGCCATGGGCTATCTCCCTCAGGCCGTTGGTAGCCTTGAATGGTTTTGGCGGGAAAGCGGGTCAGAAGAGGTGGTAGAGAGGAGAGCTTTGTGCGCAATGCATGGCGGGGCCAGAGCCCCGCGACGTTTTTACTTCCTTGCCGCTGAATGGCGCAGGAACGCGCGCTTTGTCCTAGATTTATTTTCATGATCATGGCCGGCATCATTTCTTTTGGGGCATCGTATGCGGGTGCTTGGGCTCTTCGCGATTCATTCTCTGATGTCGTCTCATGCCTGCCGTACGTTTACGACATGCTTGACTAAGCGTGCGCATCAGTTGTTTTGTTCAACTAACGGGCAATTGTGAAATTCGTGTTATGTCTCGCTTCGCCAGACTGCCAGTGGGGCTTACACAGCATTTTACTAACAAGGAAATCGGACGGGGGATCTTGTGTAACGCCAAGACCAAGCAGAGCCTCACCTTCCGAACTTCATCCCGCTCGGTGCTTATAACTTGCCTGAGTTCACCGTTGTATCTGAGTACCAACCAGTATTTGCGTGGGGATGAATCCTACCGGACCACTTCCTGTGGGTGTGGCAGACCTGGCAGCGACATGTGCGGGGCAGGCCGTGGATCGTCTCGCCGCGCGGCTCTTCTATCCCTGCCAACGTTCATGGACGCTTCCTTGCACATGGATTCCTCACATCAACTATGCCAGGTCAGCGGCAGCAGCGCTGCTCAGTCGACGGCCCGTGCAAGAATTGCATTTTGTCACTGGATTTGTCACTGGATCACCGGTTCCGCTCATTTAAGTGTTTCTCATTTGCGTGCAGGGGCTACATTGGTGCGTTTTCCGCGGGTCGTTTGTTTGCCGTGCTTGGAAAAGCGACGAAATGCCAAACTTTCTGCAAGGGGTTGCTAAGCTTGTGCGCAATCAGCTCTTTTGCCCAACTTTTGGTTTAATTACAAATGGCCACCCTTGAAAATAGCTCGGGCTCGCCTTGCTAGCCTAACAATCTCGCTACGAATGACACTCATCGAACAGGGTACGTGTTCAAGATGGTCGCGAAAAAAACATGGAAAACTGAATTGTCAAGATCCGCCTTGGTTGCCGCCGCTTGGGCACTGGGTAAGAGGTTTGGGCCGAGCGTGCCCCGTGGGCCCCGTGGTTCCCGGATCTCAATAGTGCCGGCCTCGGTCCGCGTACCAACCTGATCCACATACAAGCAGATTACATCCACACAACCAAGTCCTAATGTCTTTTCGGGACCGCTGTTCACAATCCGAGGCGCACCATCCTCTCGGTACCCTGCAGGCGGCAGCCGTGTGCTTCCCGTGTACTACAACGCCCCCGCAGCAAACCCGGCAGCCGCCCCCGGCCTCCTGCCCGTTGTGGTGTTTTCTCATGGGTGAGTACCGGTGGGTCGGCAGCTACCGCAACCTCATGTAGCTGCAGCACAATGATGGTCATCCGGGCAGTGTGGTGCCGCTTACCATTCTGCCCCAGCCCCCGTCAGGCGGGGACACGCGGCTCCACTTTCCTTCGCATCCACCTCCCAGCGCTTGTCTCCCACCTACCACTGCACTGCAACAACCGGGAGGGGACCAGCCACCCCGCAGGCGCCCGTGGGAGGGGAGGGGAGGGGTGTATCACCATGTATCAGACATGTCCCTGATGCGGGCCGGGTCTACGTGGCCCGTCTTCCATCTCCTCAGGCACCCAACTTCATCAGCTTCATCACCCCGCCAACATCCGCCGCTCCTTCCAGCGCCCTAACCTCGCCGGGGGGTTATTCGTCGCCCCCCCCTTGCCCGCCCCTCCCCCCCGCCCCCTGTCCTGTGGCGTTGCCAGGCTCGCGGGCACCCGTAACGCCTACAGCAGCATCTGCATCGAACTGGCGTCTCAGGTGGCTGGGCCTCCGCCCTGTGGCGCTGTATGTATGTACCGCTGTATGTACCGCTGTGATGCTGTGAGGTGGTGGGAAGGAAGGAGGCCGTATGAAGGGAAGCTGCGGCCTGAACGACAGGCTCAAGCTGGAGTTGGACGGATGTCCACCATGACTTAGTAATTTAGTGTTCTTCCCCCCCCCACAACCATGGTCCCCTCTACCCCCCCTCCCAACCCCGCCAAACCCTAAACCCCAGGCATCCCCCTCCCCCCGTCCAGGGCTATGTGGTGGTGGCTCTGGAACACAGCGACGGCAGCGCCAGCTGCGCCCGACTGCCCAGAGGGGCGGACCCGCCCGCCCCCAACCGCACACCCGCTACCTCCACCGCTATTACTGCAGAACCCACTAACCCTGGGGATGCAGCAGCAGCAGCAGCAGCGGCAGTCAATGCCCGGGAAGCGGGAGGTGCTGCGGCACCGCGCCCGTCCCCCGCGGCGGCGGCTAATGCTGCTGCTGCTGTTGGAGGTGTCTCTCAGTGCGTGGAGGCGGGTGGGGGCAGCGAGTGGTGCTTTTACGGCGGCCTGGGTGATAAACCTGAGCAGCTGCGGAAGACCCGTCACCGCGTGGCTGAGGTGGCGGGGGTGTACGAGCTGATGGAGCGGTTGCACCGCGGTGTGTGTGTGTGGGGTGGTGGTGGTAGTGGTGGGGTAGGGGGTAGGGGGTGAATGGGGATGAATCAGTAGGGCAACAGAGGACTTATCCCGCGGGGGGAGGAAGAGGGCTGCGTCACCTTCTCCCCCTCCCGCAGCCCCCCCTACAGCTCCTGACGGGTCGATTGCAGCGCTGGGTCGTTCGAGTTTCGGGTGGCTCTGGCCGAGCAGTTGGCAGGGAGGGTCAGCCACCCCGGATGTGTCAAACCCCGCAAACACACGCCCGCAAAGGAAGGTTGCCTTCCAAGAATTCCAGGTGTGTGTCGTGCTGTGTGACGGCGCCTGAGCACCGGAGCCCCGCACCCGACGTAGGTACGATATTCGACGTCGGTGCGGAAGGCGACGTTTCCGCCTCCGCTGTCGTACGAGAACTGCCGCCTGCGGTAGCGGACAGCCTCCGGGGCAGGTTGGATCTCCGGCGGGTGGCGGTGGCGGGGCACAGCTACGGCGGCGCCACGGCAGCAGCGGCGGCGGCTTCGCTGCCGTACTTCAAGGCGGCGGTGAGCCTGGACCCTTGGTGGTAGGCGAGGGCCGACGGGGGCTCGGAAGGGAGGGAGGCAAAGGGGGGGGAGGGAGAGCATTGTTTTTAACCTTTGGTCATCGGTCACCACTCGGCGCTCAGGCGGGAGCCACTGGAGCCACCCCACGTGCCAAATCTCTGTCCGGACGACGACTCCTTTTCAGGCGGCCCCACCCTCCCGCCTGTCTTTCCTTTACCCCCTTCCGGCCCCCCCCGTCCCCATCCCGACCGTCAGGGACTGCTTTGACGACTCCTGGCCCGTACTTAGCCGCTGGAGGTGTCCCCCGGGGGCCCCGCTGCTGGTCATTGGGAGTGAGGACTGGAACACACCCAACGCGCAAGGTGGGCCGAATCCCTCCCTCCCCAACCCCCCGAGGGGGGGAGGGGGCCCCGCCGGTGGAGGAGGGAGCTGTTGTTGTGCGGGGGGGGTGCGGGTCACCCGGTCGCCACCATGTGTATGTGCGTGTGGTTGCGCGTGTCCGTGTGCCCGACAGCAGGGTGACTGCGGAGTTGGATGTAGCTCTGAGCTCTGACGGGTTGCCAACCACACCCCCAGTAGCAGTAGCAGCAGCAGTAGCAGTAGCCGTGACGGGTTAAGGGGGTGATGGGGGTGATGCCGCAGCACGCAGCAGTACTTACAAAGCACCAGGGGTCCTGGCACTGCATTCCCGGTCGGTGTATGTATGTATGTACGTATGCATGCATGTATGTATCGTCGGCTGGGTGGATACTTAGCAATACGACGAATTGTTAGGCTCGGCTCCGGAACCACTAAACCGCCCTTCCCTACGAGCTCTCTTCCGTCCGATATCAGTTAGTTGGGCCGTCATGAGATCCATTTGGCTCCAATCTGCGGGGACCCGCCTCCGCGTCCGCCTCTTCGCCCTCCGGAGGACTTGGCCTCAGTTCCTCACAAACTTGCGCGACCCTTTTCAGCTCTGCCTGTTTGCTGCCCTCCCCCTCCCCCTCCCCTTCCTCCCTCTCCTCCTTGTCCTCGTCTGTCTGTCGGTTGTTCGGTTGGTGGCCTGTGGTTGTCCGCAGGCAAGCTCAAATGCGGGGGGGAGAATCAAGAGCGCGTGCTGTCTGCGGCGGCAGCGGGGGGCGGGGGGGCGCTGCTGGTGGTACCCCGCGGCAGCACACACGGCAACTTCGATGACGTCCTGTTGGTGTTCGGGAAGTCGCTGTCGGCCCTGTTGCGACTGCTCGGCATCCGATCCAGTTTGGAGCCGCGGAGGGTGGGTGGTCGTTGGGGTGGTCGTTGGGGTGGTTGGAGTGCCAGTTGAGCGTGTTACCGAGTGTGTGTGTGTATGTATGTATGGGTGGGTGGGTGCGCTCTCGTGCGGGGGGAAGGGAAGGAGTTATGCACGTATTGCCTTGGGTTTTGGGGTTTGGGGGTTTTCGTGTCCGTACATGTGGCGAAACACACACCTTTGTGTGTTTCGCATTCTCTCCTCTTCCCCCCAAAAACACATCTCCCGCACGAGCCCCCAACTCCCGCACACACGTGTGTCACTTCCCCGCCCTCCCCCCTCCCCCTCCCCCCCCCTCCCCCCTTCCCCTCCCCCCTCCGCAGGCTCATCACATCAACATGTGGTGCATCACCCATTTCCTCTCTAAACACATGCCAGCACTACCACCGCCACAAGAGCAGCTTACTACCAACAACACGAACACCAACACTGATAGCAACAACCGCAAGGAAGGCGCAGTAGAGGACGGCGAGGGGCAGCCACCAAAAGGGGAGGACTCATCAGCGCCGCTCCCACCGCTGAGGGGGGGGACCTCCCAGGAGGGCCATCAACTGTCAACGCCCGTACAGGAGGACGACCTGGAGCCGTACAAGCGGCACGTGGGGGAGTGGGCGGCAATACTGCGGGTGGTGGCGGGGCGAGCCGCAGCGGGGGTCCCTCCGTGAGGGATGATGGCGCGGGGGCACGGGGGGTGATGACGATGAACACACAGCTGCGCGGGCTTGTTGCCGGTGAAGACGTACCGCTTGTTGTGCCGACAACGTCAAGGTGGTGGGTATG
Source organism: Volvox carteri f. nagariensis (assembly GCF_000143455.1). Lineage (NCBI taxonomy): Eukaryota > Viridiplantae > Chlorophyta > Chlorophyceae > Chlamydomonadales > Volvocaceae > Volvox > Volvox carteri. The sequence goes on along the minus strand of NW_003307552.1, from coordinate 92,826 downwards.
ACGGCTGCGAAGTAGAGAGGTGGCAGTGTTGTCCGCCGCTGGGTTGAGTTCCGTGTGGACGAGAAGTGGCAAGCTTTGTGTGTGTGTGTGTGTGAGCTATGTGTGTGTGTATTATGGGGGTGGCGAGGTGATGCAGAAGAGGTCTTGTGGTACTTTTTGCTCTCTTTGCTCTCTGTGCCCTGTGCTGTGGTAAGGTTTTCTCTCGCCGTAGCAAGGTTTTCTCTTCACCCCCCCCTGGCGTGAGCTTCACCTCGGTTATCCCACCTCGGCTATTTTGTCCTGCACCGTCCTGTGTGGGGTTTATCCTTCAGCGATATCTCGGCGTGTTACCCCCCTTGGAGGTGCGTCACTCTCCCAAGGTGCACATGCACATGCACATGCAGGTGGTGTCTTGACCCTCACCATCACAGGCCACATAGATTGCTGCGCGGAGCTGCACATGAGTGATCAACGGTGATGGTGATCTGTCCGCGATTGAGAGACTGACCAAGCTATATAGGGGTGCCAGCCATTCTCACAGCTCTCATCCTCACAGTTCATCCCAACTTCAAGTGACCCTTCCGGAGCCTGTCAGGCGGCTGCCACCAGTCGAGCAGTCGAGACAACAGCGACATCAACATAACTACACCTTTCGCTCATTACTGCATACTCCACGGTATGCCAGTCGCTGGTGCCGTACAAATAGCTCGTACATGCGTGCGGGGTTTTCCAGCGGTCCAGCGGTCCAGCGGTTCCACTGCAACCCAGGCGGATTGCGGGGTGCCCCAACAGCTCCTGGGGGGCTATAGAGGCCTCGACCCCCGGGCGGAGTGTGAGAGCTGTCCGGCCATCACCTCGATATCCGAGATAGCATAGCACGGATTTCAAGTAATGGCCCCTCCCCTCTCCGCGCGCACACACAACCGCATGTTAACCTGCTGCCAAGCAGGAGAGCTCCACTTCCCCTTCTGAAGGGAAGATTGTCGTGATGCCGTAATTCCTTCCGTTAATTAATTCTGCGAAATGCATGCGCGTGCCGACATGCACATACATACATACACAGGGTCACCGCCACTACCCGCTGGATGCACATGTTGGGGCGCAGCGGTAATAAGGCTCTGTTGTACCTCCCGTATCGTCGTACTTTTCGCCCGTATTCGCATGACGCATGTACGCGAGCCGAATCATGACCGCATAAAGCTTATTGGTGTGTTTGCGCGTATGTCACCGCGCGCCACTCCCTCCAGGGTCGCAACGTCTCCTAAGCACACAGGCCTTCCTCAAACACCGCGTCCACAAACATCAGCTCTTCAGAAATGAGATGATATGAGATGTGGTAGTTCCCTCCCACATCCGCGCGAGCTGGCACCCCTCCCTCCGGCACCCCTCCCTCCGGCACCCCTCCCTCCGGCATCCCCCCCCCCCCGATATATGGCGAGGGACTTGTTCTTATCGCAACTCCGACATCAACCCAATGGATAAGGGCTCCGAACTCCTCCCCTTCGGGGGGGGCCCCGGCGGTTCCTCCTGCAGGCTTTCCTCCGCCATCACCGTCGCTCCTCCCTCGCCCCGAAAGCCGCATGCATGTCACCAACGACCGCTTTCTTTCCCCCACAACCCCCTAACAAACCAATGGCTGGACCTTAAGTTCCACCTGCTGTTGCACACAGGCGGATTAAGGAGCCCGTAACTGTCTTCACTCGTAACGAACCGCCCCTCCACCTGAATATTACACTCCGGGACATTGCGGGGATCCGCCTCAATCACATCGAAGGAGATCCGCGGAGGCAGATCTGGATCCGGATCTAGTCGTCATCTCCCCCCTCCGGCCCCTCCGGGCCCCTTCCGCCCCCAAGCTCCGGTCGTACAGCCGGCCGGCCCCCCAGAGCCGCCTCCCGGTAGTGCAGCAGCGCCACCTCCTTAGCCTTGCTCTCTATCATCACATCCACCTGAAGGGGGGTTGGGGGGTAGAGGCGCGGCAGGACACGGGGGGATCAGGAAGTGCGGCCGCATCTACAATGTGTGATGTCCTGCTGAATCACTCTTTTCAACGTCGTCATTACATACTCGCTCCCGTCAACCGCTCCCGACATTTCAAGGATTGTTCGTACCTCGTTCTCCATGCCGTACAAGTTGATGGGGCCGGACACGTAATCGCTGTGTGCGTGAGGGCGGCGCCCCTCTTGACTCTCACTCCAGTGTACGACAGGTCGTACACCTGGGGGCCATGTGCTGATCGCCAGACGGAACGCCTCCTCCTCGCTGAGGCCGCCTGGGTGGTTGGTTGGTTGAGTCGGTTGGGTGGTTGGGTGCGTGTGTCATTGTGGGCGCTGGGCCAATGTCGAAGAGATGCGTGTACGGATGATTACGTGGTTGGAGTGGGTTGGGTTTGGGGAGGAGTCCACTTATGTGCGTTTATTTGTCTATGTGCGTATGTATGTACGTATGTATGTGAGACAACGAAGTACGTGTTGTTGGAAACCAGGTGCAAGTTGGTTGGTGGGATGCAGTACAGCGACGCGTCGATGCAAATCGTATGTCCGCTACAGAGGCTATACGGGCTGTGCGGGGACCGCCACACAGGAGGGTCGCTACTGCTCGGTGAACCCAAGAGGCTAAGAGAGCGCTGCGTGGCCCCCCCCTCCCGCGCCCGCCTGTGCAGAAGCGGTGATGGTGGAAATCGAAGACGATGGGGATGTGGGCCTTATTCGCGAGGTACATCAGATCCCGTACAGAGTACATGGACGGCCGGTCGTCGTTCTCAACCGTCAACCGAGACCGACAGTTGGGACTCAGCCGCTCCAGAACCACCTGCACAGCACATACGACAAAGTGCGGCATATGCAATTATCGCTGGCGGGAGAGCTCGGGGCGGGAATAACCGTCCCGCACATCAGCCATCTCAACGGCACCTTTGCAAACCTGTCCATGGATGCGATCTTGTCGCCGTACACTCCGCCAACGTGGATGTTGATCTTGTTGAAGGGAGTAGCGGGGAGGAAACCCCTGAAGGGGGGGGGGGTACGGCGGACACCAATACACACACACTTTTAAACATACATACGTACTCCACACTGCTGACGGCTACTCGTTTAGGCTGGTGTCTACTTCTGCTTGGTGGGTGGGTGTGACTCCTTCAACCTGCCATCTCGTGGCCCTAACCCTAAGTCAAGCACACGGACACGCAAACCCCCCACCCACCCCATCCCACCCCACCCCACCCCACCCCAACCCCCCAGCCCCCCACCCCTCCCCTCCCCCCACCCCACCCCACCCCCGCCCCCACATGGTATCCAGGATGAGGCTGTGCACCTCAAGCTCCTTGACGCTGGTCTCGACCACCTCAGGCCTGGGAAGGGGACATCGGGGGTTGGGTGGGGTGGGGGGTGGGGTTGGGGGGAAGTAAAGAACATAATCACGGCTGCCAGCCAGCGCAGTAATGTCTAATAATAATATATGAAAGGGAGTCCTGATTCCTTACGTGTTGCGGGCCCTAAAACCCCGCGGATACACGCCCCAACAGCCCACTCCTCCCCCCCCTCACCCTTACGGAGCTAAATGGAAGGAATGCCATTACTCGGTAATCAATATCTCCATGCCGTGCCTTTACACACACACACATACACACACACTCCTCCTCCCTCACCCCTCCACTCTCACTTGTCACTGGCAATCTTGGTGAACTCGGAGGGGTGGAAGGTGAGGCGGTGGCCGTAACGCCGGGCGGCAGCCCCCGCGTCTGCGAGTGCCTGCCGGGGGTCAGGGGTTCTGTGTGTGTATGTATGTATGTGTATGTGTACCGGGCGGTAGGGGGTTAGGGGGTTGACAGGTTTTGATGGGTGTGGTGAGGTGTGGGGTGGGGAGCGGAAGTACGGTGCTGGGCCCGGCGGAGGTCGGGGAGGGGGCGGGAGAGGAAGGGGAGGCGGGGGGCCGGACGAGCAGTGCGACGGAAGAGTGGCTGTGCACGATCAGGTGAGCGGGGAGAGCAGGGGGATATGAGGGATAGCGGGCAGGCAGGTGGAGTTGTACGGCTCGTGTGGCCTTGCGGGCCATCGGCTCCGCAATGTGGAGCCTGTGTACGGATGCCCCATAAGCGGTTGGGGTTACGGTTATAATTGTGTTTTGCAGATTGGCAGTTGGCAAGGCTGTTAGGATGGCGGTTGTTGAGCGGTTGTGGCACCGGTTAGTGGTTGACGACTTGCATTGGCGGTTATAAAGTCGGGGGGTTGATAGTTCCCACCAACACATTCCCACCACTTGCCACCACATTTCAAAACGAACCACTCCCACAAAGCCGCAGGACCCGCCCAAAGCCCCTCAGGACGCACACACACATGCATACACACAAAAGCACACATCGGTGCCCCCGGAGATCCCGGGATCGAGACCTGTCAGGGTCGAAAATCCTTCCGATGGTTGAAGGTAAAAGTGTCCCTAGTCGATAGACGGTGGTGACCTGGGATAAAGTAGGAATGGAGTTGAGCCGCCGTCGATCCGGCAGATTCCATTGGATGCTGGTGGTGAGTGCGGAACCTGAGCGATGCACTGAGAAGTCGGCTAGGGTGACTGGATGAGGGTGCCCCGAAATACCGGGGAAGGCAGGGTTTCGCAGGGTAGCGGCCGCAGGGTGGAGATATGACCCCCTGTCCCACACATCATAAATACATACATACATACATACATACATACATACATACATACATACATACATACATACATACATACATACATACCTGCATGCACACTCTCTCTCCGCCTTCAGGACTCCATGCTCTCCCCCACCCCCCCTCGCCAGTCACCTGTTTGATCTCCGCCGCGTCAGGCAGCTGCTCCAGACGGTAGAAGCTCATCCAGGGCAGGATGCCTGGCGGGGGGGGAGGGTGTGGGGGGAGTGGGGGGAGTGCGGGGGGGGGGTGAGGGAGAGGGAGGGGACATGCATCCATCTGCCCCCCCAGGTAACCTCCGTCCGAGGTGCCACATGGCCGAGGGGGGGCGGTTGAGCGATAACTGGGTGGGGGTACTGCGAGGGGGAACACCCCCTCCTGCACCCCCTGCGAACCCTTAACACATCACATACATACATACATACATACACACACCTTTTCCACCCATCCATCCACCCATCACCCCTAAACGCTCATCTGGGACCGAAACAATACTGGTATTAGGTTTTAACAGATTCAGTATAGGATATAGTCAAGTGTCGCCTTAACGTAGAAGTGATGTGGCATATATCAAGCCCATTACCCCCCCAACACACACAAACACACGCACACAACCCGCGCCATGCCTTGGTACAACGCAACCATCGCCACAACATTCTCTTCGTAAAGAGCGCCCTAGGCATACCGACATACCGACATACCGCTCTCACCCGACGACAGTCTGAACAGCCGTATTCCGTGCGCCTCGTTCCACTCGATCAGCGGTCGCAGGTCCCGGCAGTTGGCGAGCGCGAGTTGGCTCACGTGGGGCAACCCCCGGGACTGGAAACCCGCACGGTTGGTGTCCCTGAGGGGGCGGGGAAGGGGGGGGAGTGCGGGGAGGGGGGACGGGTGAGATGAATGGGTAGTACAGAAAACCAAAGACGGAGTGCCCTTCCGAGGTGCTGTGAGTGCTGGGGTGCGGCAGTAAGACGATATGGGGGCGTGTGTAGATGGCGGCGTTAGCGTTACGGTGCGTTACGGTGCGTCCAACACCCCTTGCCACCCTCCACTGCGAGAGACACGAGAGTTGTCGAGTAGTCGTACACCCCTTACCTGCTGGCGAAAATGTCGTACTCTCGCAGTGTCATGCAAAGGCAGGCGTATCCCAAGTTGGGTACGACAGCGGGCACCGGGTGTACGACAGCGGGCTGTGGTGGAGCCGTCGCCGCCGCCGCCTCGTCTTCCCTTTCCGCTCCGTGCTCCTGAGCCCCCCCGGCCGCCGCTTTAGCCCGAGTACGGCTTCGACACCGGCCTCCGCGACCTTGACGGCCGCCGCCGCCGCCTTCACGACGCGTGCGGCCGGAGCGCGGCCCCGCCGCTGCTCCGCCGCCGTCGCGCTCCGTGCCCTCGCTGCTGCTACCGCCATCACCGCCGCCGCCGCCGCTGCTCCCGTTACTGTCGCAGTTACCGCCGCTGCCGTCGCCTCCGACAGCGATGCTCATACCTTGCGCAGCGGCCGCTGGCGCCACCGCCGAGTCTTCCGCCGCCGCCAGCGCATTCCCACGCACACCCGCCGCCGCCGCTGCCGCCGCCGCCAGGTGGGCATTCCCCTCCTCCGCTGTCGCCAGTGCCGCCAGCGAGAGCGCCACCGCTCCGGGACCGTACGACCGGGAGTGCGGGTACACCCCGTGCAACGTGACATGGCTCGCAAACCTCCCCTGGTTGGCGGCCTCCCTGACCTCCTGCTGCACCACCGCCTTGGTGCGCCGCGGCGGCTTGGCCCCCGCGGGTTCCACCTTCTTCTTGCCCTTGCCCCGCCTTTTCACCTTGGCCTCGCCGTCCACCTCCTCCATCTCCCCCGCTTCCTCAGTCTCCGTGTCCGCTTCACCCGCTTCACGTCCCGCCGCCATGTCCGCGGGTTCAACCGCCGCCGCTTGCGGGTCCTTCTCGCCATCGCCATCGCCATCGCCAGCCGCCACGTGCTTGTCGGCATTGCCGTCTGTATCGTTAGAGGCCGCTGCAACCGCACCGTCGTCGTCGTCGCCGCCGCTGCTGCTACTGGCTCCGCGCACACCAGCAGTGGTGGCGGCGGCGGCGTCACCGCCGCCGCCAGCCGGCAGCCGTTTCCGGCGTTTTGACGGCGGCTTCGGCTCGGAGGCGGCGCCGCCGCCGACGTTTGCGGACGGAGCGCCAGCCGGGGCGCGAGGGGTCCGTTTCGCATTGTTGCTGGACTTGGGTGGCGGAGGTGGCGGAGGTGGCATCGCGGAAGGTACGTTTGAAGGCGCGGCGGCAGCAACAGCGGCAGCGGCGACGTCGGCAGCGCGCTTACGTAGGCGCGCAGATGTACGGCGGGCAGGTTCTTGCGTCTCAGCGCCAATGTTGGACTGGGACTCCGGGGCGCTGCTGCCGCTGCTGCCGCCGCCGCCGCCGCCGTCGTCTTCGCTGCTGCTGTCGGTTTTGGACCTCCGGCTCTTGGCACCGCTTTGCCGATGCGGGCCCTCCACCGCCGCCGCCGTTTCCGCTCCCGTTCCCGCCTCCACGTCCGCCGCGGCCGTAACGTCCGTGGCGGACCGCGGGGTTGCGGCCGCCGTCGCCGCTGCGCCCGGCGTCGCCGGCGTCGCGGGCAGTGGTGAGGCCAGCTGTGGGGGGGGTCGTTGTGGATGTAGCAGTAGCTGCTGTTGCTGCTGTGGTGGCGGCGACCCAGGAATGCTCTCCGTGACTGATGTAGCAACGGTACCAGTGAAGGAGGGAGGCGATGGCTTCAGGGTGGAGGAAGACCCACGGGTCGCTCGGCGTCGCTGCGGCGGGGCCGGCGGCAGCGGTGGCAACGCCGGTGTCATGGCGGTGTTGTCGCTGGTGTCGGCGGTACCGTCCATTATTGCTGTGGGCGGTCGGTTGGCTCTTGTTTGGGACGCAATTAAGAAGGCGCTTGTCGGTGGTGATGCTGCTTTCGTACTGGTTGTTAAAGACGGCGCCGGTTCTTGCCAGCCTGGTAATGACCTGAGGCTAATTGCCTTTCTTATTCCTATTGCTTCATAGCTTACTGCCAAAATTGGTTTTGTATTGCGGCTGGTGCGAATAACTACCTGGCGAATTGCTGCGGTGGAGCTGAGCGCGATGATTCCGGAGCTGTGCGTAGCAACTGTGGCAACGTGGAAAGAGGGTGATGCAGTCAGGAGGCAGAAGGTCGATCTCTTTAACCGCGGGTCGTCAACGACTCGAGCGCCTTCCAGAGCTCTGTTACAGTTTGAGAAAAACGGCATGCAAGCCCCAACTCCGGATATTCTTGATCTTGTTCTTGGCCAAAGTGCTCGGGTCAAAGCTTGGCGCCTCAGGGAGCTGCAAAAGAGCATTACCTGCTGCCAGATTGATTAGGTCGGTTTTCTGCTTGCTCTCTACTTGCAGCTCTCGCATCACAAGGCTCAGATCAAACTCCAAATTTCAGCTTCAAGTTTCACGCCCTGGTTACCCTAGCCTCACATATACCGCTGTATTTTCGCACAGCAGTACCGGCCACGTCAGAGGACAGACACAGCGCCACGTCGCGAAACGTGGCCGCAGGCACCTGCCGCAGATCCTGCTACCGGTCCGTTCAGTTTTGGATGCTCGGGCGAGGCAAACATTGATACATATGTAAACCTGAGCCGATGTGCAGAGTATGCACGCAGGCAACCTTGTGGACGGATAACCCACATAGCCCATGAGGCGCAGAGCACTGCGGAGCAGGCCCGCACCAACAAGAGTACCGGGCACTGCTTGACCCTCTCGCTCAGGAACATCACAAACCTCGCGCGTCGCGCCCCGACATTCCTTGAAGACCTGTCTGTTGAAAACTGTTCGGAGGGCAGTCAAATAGAGGCAGTCAAATTCGCAGAGAGGGCCCCTCCCCGGGTGTTTCAGCTTTTGCCTTCACGGTCACGCTGAAGGGGACGACGATGATCAACTGGGTTACACGAAACTGGCGAGTAGTACCCAATCCCAATTGCCATTTCAACACCTAGACTTTGGAAACAATTATAAATCACCTGAAACAATTAAACAAATCGCGGCCTCTGCTGCTTCACGCGGATCCTCAGAGTCCGAGTAGCCACTACACAAAGTGGTGGTGGTTGGCAATCGATGCCACATCTAAGCCACGTAATGCAACTGCTAAACGCCAGAAGAGGAGAATGGCGGCCCTCTTCCGTGTGTACACATACACACGGAATGTGTGTACACATACATGTGTATCTGTGTATCTGTATATGTGTGTGTATGTGTGTGCATGTGTGTGTATGTGTGTGTATGTGTGTGAGATACTGGCGTAGAGACGCCGAGAAAATCGGAATTTTCAAACTCAACTTAGGCTTACAATGTCAATACATTGGTCCGCTTGGTTAGTCCAGCTAGCGATCAACAGCACCACATGCGGTACGTCCGAGTCAGTCCTAGCTCCGCCAGCTCCGAAGTTACAACAACACCTAACACGAGTCCCGAAAGTTCGTCGACTAACTTCCAAACACTGCAGTCTGTTGGACCGCAGAAAAGTCCTGAGTGGACCTGACACACAACCACTCGACCAACCAGCAAGTAAACCACCTAACCACCCAAGCAACCACTCAGCCAACGGGTACGCAACCGCCCTATGGAAGCTGCGACCCCCCCTCCAGAGCTGCATACCAACAACAAGCTCAACACGACCGAGCTGCAACCTGCAAAAGTAGAATGCACCACCATTAGAACCACCACCAGCAAATTCACACCAAGACCAAAAGGCGAATCCGCAGCTGATGGCGTTGAGCGAAAAAAGAATGGTTACGGAGCATTTTCGGCCCCGGCGTGCCAGCACTGCGAGTCAATTTGACTGCACAACTACACATGACGACAAAAGAAAGAGAGAGAGAGAGAGAGAGAGAGAGAGCAGCAGTGGCGGCTTTTGAGCCGTCCACTGGAACCAGGCTGTGGCCCTACCTACATTTCGACATCCCGGTGCTAAACGCCTCCGCCTCGTCCTGTCTCGCCTATGGTACGATATCCCCGACAAAAGCAGAAGCAAGGTAATAAGGTTACCATAATTGTCATCACCATTATCATCACCATCATCATCTCGCTCTCCTTGTCGTTCATGTTGCTGTTCCTGATGCCCCCCCTGCTATTACAATTCTTGCGGCCCTGCAGATGCCTCCGTGCATCCTATCCACCCGTGCACCCTCGCGCTTCACCCCGCGCCACTCACAGGAGCGTGCTGTGGGAGCTCTGTGTTGACCTACTTCCTAACCACCTACCTGCCCACCGCTTTCTGGGCTCCAGATCTACACCCGATCACCCCCCCCGCCCCACCCCCCCTAAGCGCCCACACGGCCACTCGCCCGAAGAATCACCTGCACCTCTCAGCACTACTAGCAGCGGTTAGCCAGGCAGGTAGCTACGCGCATAAGCCCCACTTACCCTATCCCTCTAGCTCACCGCATCCGTACTCACTTGCCGTACACACCCCACGAAGTGCCCCGCCATGTGCTCTCAACTCCCTCCGCACAATAAGCACCCAATCCCCCACACAGAGACACACACACAGACAGACACACACACAGACAGACACACGCACGCACGCGACCAAGCCACGCGCCTTAATAGTCACATCGCATCGTCTTCCGAGTACTGCAGGGTTCCTACTGCGATTCATATACACAGTATAGTAGTCAACATTTTTTCCGGCAGCGGGGATACGCCCCCCCCCCCGGTTCTCCCGCCTCCACAGGTGTCACAGCCGCGCGCCCTACATAACCCCCTACCTTAGTACGGCAGTACGGCAGATAACATCCAGGTGACCCTGAGGCAAGCCTCAAACCCCTTGCAGCCGCAGCCACCACGCTGCGCGATAGAGGGCCGTTGTGTACTGCACACGTGACACCACACGTCGTACATCAGACGGCGTCGTTATCCGCGACAATGACCGCCGCCGTCTCCGCCGTCACCCTCGCCTTCTCCATACGCGGCGCCCGTCCCGCCTCCGCCGCCGCCCACTCCTCCACGGCGCGTCGCGTGGCCGCCGCCGCCGCCTCATCCACCGCCACTACATCCAGCACGCGCAGGTGCGGCATGCAGGCCGCCATGCGAAGCTGCGAGCCTATGCTTCCTCCCCTTCCCACCGCCCCGCCACCTCCGCCACCATTTCCGCTGTTTCCTGCCCACATCTTCGAAAGGTCCAGCCCCGCGAAGCCCCTCAGCTTCAGCACCTCTAACCGCGGGGGGGTCCAGGCAGCCAGGCGAAACACGGGACCCACATGTACCTCACTACCCAGCACCAGCGACTTCACACGACCCAGTTGCTCCAGGGTAAGTTCATGAAGCGGTACGGGGGGGGCGCCTGGCCACCGGCGACTGCCACCGCCGGCGGGGCCTGCCGAGGCGGCGGCGACGGCGGCGGCATCACCACCGGCGCCGTTCTCCGCGCCGGCGTTGCCGCCGCCTGCGGCATCGGCAGTCGCCGTTGCTGGGGCGTTGGCCGCAGGGTTGTTGTTGTTGTCGTGAGAGGCATCCGTGTTTGTGGTGGTGGGTTGTTGCTCTCCAGCACCACCGCCATTGCCGTTGTCGCTGCTGCTGTCGTCCGCCCCGATGTCCAGCACCCAGGCGGCCAAAGTGGGCATAGCACCAGCCGCACCAGCCGCCGGTCCGTCGGGTGCGGCGGCCGCGAGGAGCTGCTCCACGGTGGCCTCATGCACGCTGAGGGGGAACCACTGAGGGGGGCCTGCAGGGGGGGCGGCCGCCAGGGGCACCACACCGGTACCGGCCCCTTCAGCGGCCTCCGGGCCGCCGAGCACCCGGACATCCCCCTCCTCCTCCTCCTCCTCCCCCCCGTTCGCTTCCGCCTCCTTCTCCTCCTTCTCCTCCTTCTCCTCCTTCTCCTCCTTCTCCTCCTTCTCA